>NC_090373.1:148631306-148948639 GCF_036365525.1 Heterodontus francisci | reverse complement strand
CCCCCACTATCAACATTCTGGGGGGTTACCATTTGACTGGAAATGGAATTGGGCTAGCCATATAATTACTGCGGCTACAAGAGCAAGTCAGAAGCTGTGAATTGTGCGGCGAGTGACTCACCTCCTGGCTCCCCAGAGCCTGTCCATAATCTACAGGGCACAAGTCAGGAGTGTGATGGAACACTCTCCACTTGTCAGGATAAATGCAGGTCCAACAACACTCAAGAAGCTCAACATCATCCAAGATAAAGCAGCCTGCTTGACTGTATCCATCACCTTAAACATTAACTCCCTCCATCACTGGCAGAGACAGCAGCAGTGTGCACCAATTACAAGATGCACTGCAGCAACTCACCACGGCTTTTTTGACATCACGTCTAAATCCACGATTTCTACCATCTAGAAGCCAAGGGCAGAAGACAAATGGGATCACCACCTGAAAGTTCCCCTCCAAGTCACACACCATTCGGACTTGGAAATATATCGCTGTTCCTTCGCTGTTGCTGGGTCAAAAACCTGGAATTTCCTTCCTAACAGCACTGTGGGTGTACTTACATAACATGTACTGCAGCAGTTCATGAAGATGGCTCACCACCATCTTCTCAAGGACAATTAGGAGTGGACAGCCAATGCTGGCCTTTCCAGCAACACCCACATCCCAAGAATGAATTTTTAAAAAACTAAATAAGAATGCATTGCTCAGAAATTGAGGAGAGAGAATTGCCAATATCAAACAATAATTGGAAGACAGTGCTGGTTTCTATTCAAACAGATTACAAGGGATAACAACGTACATTTATGTAGTGCCTTTAACGTAATAAAACATTCCAAGGCACTTCACAGGAGTGTTAATAAAGCAAAATTAGACACCGAGCCATGTAAGGCATTATTAGCGCTGATGGCCAAAAGCTTGGCCAAAGAGGTAGGTTTTGAGTATTTTAAGACTGAGAAGCAGAGAGGGGTTGAGGGAGGGTCTTCCAGAACTTAGAGCCTAGCTGAAAGCACAGTCATCTATGGTGGAGCAATTAAAATTGGGAATGCTCAGGATGCCAGAATTACAGGACCCCAGATCTCTCACAGGATTGTAGGGCTGGAGGAGATTACAGAGGGACAAGGCCAAGAAGGGATTTGAAAACAAGGATGAGAATTTTAAAATCAATGCGTTGCTTGACTGGGAGCCAATGTAGGTCAGTGACACAGAATACTCATACTTTGCCACAGAATGAAGACGATTGAACAAGAGGTTTAATCACCCATTCTAGTTGTTGCACATGAACATTAGAATTGTTCAAATTGTTTCGCAATTGCGTTGGTTTGCCCAGTCACAGCTGGCAGCGTGTAATTGTGGCCTTAAGACAAAGTGAAAGTTTTATGAAACTTTTAGCCAAACTCCATGATACTGGGTTATTCTAGTTAGGAGCTCATGTTGCCTTGGGGAAGAACTTGGGGTCTCAAACAGATGTCAATCTACAGTATCAAGATTCTTTCTGCCTAATTCTCAGAGCAGATGGGGTCACGAGCTCAGGACCTGTTGCTTATCAGTAGTACTGATTGATCAACCTTCAAAATCCCTAGGCTTTATTTTATTTGTTGGCAAGCCTCTCTGCTGGTCTGTTCTCTCTCTTTTTGGAGCTGGTCGATGTTAAGAACTTTGCCAGCATCTTTTGTTTACATTTCATCCCAGATTCCGAGTTTTTCTGAGTTTCCATCCCTCTCATTTTTGCATTTTTCTAAGGCCACCTTAGTTATTCACAAGTCCTTGTTTGTTTAATATCGCTCCAACCTACTTGTAATTTATTTCATTGCTGTTTGTGGGAGTATGTTGTGCACAAATTGGTTGTCGCATATCCTACTTTACATCAATGTAGTGTCCAATGCTGCCTTGATGTATTTTACTTTTTACTCCTTATCTGTCTCCCTCTGCTGGAAGCAAATGAAAAGGTCAATTTAGACAGAACCTCTGAATTAGTTCGAGTCCACCTGTGGAATCATTCTGCCGTTAGGTAACTTCCGCTATTGGGTGTGGAAAATATCTGAATAAAAATGCTGCAAAGAAAACATAATTATCTAGGTAAAGATGAAATTAATATTGCCTCTTGCAGGGGAACAATGTACATCGTCATTAATATAAAAATATCCTAATGCACTTCACAAATGGATATAGAGAAACGGATGCCAATTCATAGAGGTAAAGATTAGGAGGGGTGACTGAAATCTTGGTCAGAAAACTGGGTTTTTAGAAAATCGCTAAAGGTTGAGAGAAAAGGGGAGAGGTGGAGGGTTTCAAGTGGAAATTCCAGAGATTAAGGCTGAGACGGCTGAAGGCACAAGCAAATCTGTGGCAAGGGAGAAGCATAAATCGGCCATTGATAGTGGGGTTGCAATTTAAGACTGAATGAATGTTCAAAGAAAAGGTGGGGCAAGTTCATAAAGGGATACAAGGGCAAAAAGTCTAAAATTCAGGGATGCAGTGCGGGTCAGCAAAGACAGGAGTGATGGATAAGCGGGCAGGATACAGGTAGCTGCTTTTCAGAAAAATTTGGGTTTGTGGAGGATAGGAGGCCGCCAAAAAATTGGAATAACCAAGTCTCGAGCTGACAAAGCATTGAGAAAGATTTTGGCAGCAGAGAGACTGAAGTATTAGGTAGAGATGATCAATGTTGCGCATGTGGAAATAGGCGGTCCACTGATGAATAGGATGTGAGGTTGAATAGCACACCATGGCTTTGTCATCTGGTTCAGCTTGAGTGAGCTGCTGGATGGGATGGAATTATTGGCAAGGGAATGGAGGCAATTGTGGCACCTGGAAATGACAGCTTTGGTCTTTCTCATGTTCTGTTGGAGTAAACTGTAACATCACAATAAGGTGGCAATCTTAGAATTTGAGCTGCAAGCAAATCAAAGAATAAACCTTCTCCACATAAGGAGTTCTGACAATGTGGGACACACTGCCTGCAAAGCCACAGATGCAAAGTCAACTTGGGTATTTGAAAGGAGATAAATTCTTACTTGAGAAGTATTAAGGGATAAGGAGAAAAGGCAGGGAATTGAGATTTAAAACGTTGCACCCAGACAAAAAAAAAAAATGAAAAAGCAAGCTCAATGGGCTAAACGCTCCTTTATCCCAGCTAGGACCCTTCTTTGATACGTGATGGCTATTCAAATGGCAAAAAACACAAGATTACCTACATGTGATTGCTCCATCATTCTTCGAATGATAGCAACCATCACACCACAATTCCTTCTACATATACCCTCCTGGAGTTATCATTGTTTTATGGGAAGAGCTTTGAAAGAAGTTGTCCTCAGGAGTCGCAGATCATAAAGAATTGAAATACATGCAAAACCTGAGCCTTAACACAGGATGGGCTTTGCAAAGGGTGGGAACCAGGTGCAAGCACAAAACAATGACACCAGGACATGTGCTAGCGAGGGTAGGAATAGGAGGATTAGGCAAATGAATGTGTGGCTGAAGAGCTGGTGAAGGCGGGAGGGCTTCAGCTACTTGGATCATTGGGATCTCTTCTGGTGCAGAGGTGACCTGTACAAGAGGGATGGGTTGCATCTGAACTAGAAGGGGACCAATGTCCTTGTGGGGAGGTTTGAGAGTACTACTCGGGAGGGTTTAAACTAGTCTAGTGGGGGGTGGTACCCAAAATAGTAGTCTCTCCGATGAGATAGTTGAGGCAAATGTAGAGGATAAAGCAAGCAAATCCAGTAGGCAGGTCAGGCAGGGGCAGGACAGGTAGCGTGGAAGGTCTGGTAGGCTAAACTGCATTTACTTTAATGCAAGAAGCCTTACAGGTAAGACAGATGAACTCAGAGCACGTATCGGTACATGGGATTGTGATATTATAGCTATTACGGAAACGTGGTTGAGGGATGGGCAGGACTGGCAGCTCAAAGTTCCGGGGTACCGATGCTTCCTGCGTGACAGAGGTGGAGGTAAGAGGAGGGGGGAGTTGCACTATTGATTAGGGAGGACATCACGGCAGTATTTAGAGAGGATATCCTGGAGGGAACGTCCAGCGAGGCCATATGAACAGAAATAAGAAAGGGGTGATCACTTTGATGGGATTATACAATAGTGCCTCCAATAGTCAGAGGAAATTGGAGGAGCATATATGTAGGGAAATCACAGATAGGTGTAGGAATTATAGGGTTGCAGTAGCAGGTGATTTTAACTTCCCTAATATTGACTGGGACTGCCTTAGTGCTAAGGGATCAGATGGGGAAGAATTTGTTAAGTGTGTCCAGGATAGTTTTCTGAAGCAGTATGTGGATGGCCCTACTAGAGAAGGGGCTACACTTGACCTCTTAGGAAATGAGGCTGAGCAGGTGGTCAGTGGGGGAGCACTTTGGGACCAGTGACCATAACTCTATTAGCTTCAAGATAGTTATGGAAACGGATAGGACTGGTCCTTAGGTTGAAGTCCTAAATTGGGGGAAGGCCAATTTCGATGGCATCAGACAGGAACTCTCAAAAGTTGAATGGGAGAGGCTATTTACAGGTAAAGGGGTATCTGGCAAGTGGGAGGCTTTTAAAAGCGAGATAGGAAGAGTTCAGGGCCGGCATGTTCCTGTTAGATGGAAGGGCAAGGCTAGCAAGTTTAGGGAACCTTGGTTGACGAGGGATATTAAGGGTCTGGCCAGGACAAAAAAGGAGGCATATGTCAGGTACAGGCAGCTGGGATTGAGCGAGTCCCTCGAGGAGTATAGAGGATGTAGGACTACACTTAAGGAAATTAGGAGGGCGAAAAGGGGCCATGAGGTTTCCCTGGCAGGTAAGATAAAGGAGGATCCTAAAAGATTCTATAAGTATATTAAGAGTAAAAGGGTAGCGAGGGAGACAGTAGGTCCCCTGACGGATCAGTGTGGGAATCTATGTGTGGAGCCACGGAAAATGGGCGAGGTCTTAAATGAATACTTCTCGTCTGTATTTACCATGGAGAAGGTCATGGAAGCTAATGAGTTCAAGGGAAGGAACAGCGATATCCTGGAGCATATCAACATTACAAAGGAGGAGGTGTTGGAGGTTTTGAAGCGCATTAAGGTGGATAAATCCCCAGGGCCTGACCAGTTGTATCCTAGGATGCTATGGGAAGCAAGGGAGGAGATTGCTGGGGCTCTGGCAGAGATTTTTGTATCATCGTTAGCCAGGGGTGAGAACATAGAACAGTACAGGCCCTTCGGCCGACGATGTTGTGCCGACCCTTTAACCTACTTTGAGATCAAGTGACGTACCGGAAGACTGGAGGATAGCTAATGTTGTGCCTTTATTTAAGGAGGGCAGCAGGGATAAGCCAGGGAACTACAGGCCGGTGAGCCTTCCATCAGTGGTGGGAAAGTTATTGGAAGGGGTTCTGAGAGACAGGATTTATATGCATTTGGAAAGGCATGGTCTGATTAGGGATAGTCAGCATGGCTTTGTGCTTGGGAAATCATGTCTCACGAATTTGATTGAGTTTTTCAAGGAGGTGACCAAGAGGATTGACGAGGGCAGGGCGATGGACGTTGTCTATATGGACTTTAGCAAGGCCTTTGACAAGGTTCCGCATGGTAGGCTGGTCCAGAAGGTTTGAACACATGGGATCCAGGGTGTGCTAGCCAATTGAATACAAAATTGGCTTGGTGATCGGAGGCAGAGGGTGGTAACGGAGGGTTGTTTTTCAGATTGGAGGCCGGTGACCAGTGGTGTGCCGCAGGGATCGGTGCTGGGCCCTCTGTTGTTTGTCATATATATTAATGACTTGGACGTGAATGTAAGGGGTATGATTAGTAAGTTTGCAGATGACACCAAAATTGGTGGTATAGTGGACAGTGAAGAAGGTTGTCTAAGATTACAGCAGGATATAGATCAACTGGGAAAGGGGGCAAGGGATTGGCAAATGGAATTTAATGCAGACAAGTGCGAAGTGATGCATTTTGGGAAGTTAAACCAGGGCAGGATATATACAGTGAATGGCAGGGCCCTGGGGAGTGTTGTTGAGCAGAGACACCTTGGGGTGCAAGTACATAGTTCCCTGAAAGTGGCAACACAGGTAGACAGGGTGGTGAAGAAGGCGTATGGCATGCTTGCCTTCATCGGCTGAGGGATTGAGTACAAGAGTTGGGACGTCATGTTACAGTTGTACATAACGTTGGTTAGGCCGCATTTGGAGCACTGTGTGCAGTTCTGATCGCCGCACTACAGGAAAGATGTGATTAAGCTAGAGAGGGTGCAGACAAGATTCACAAGGATGTTGCCTGGTTTGGAGGGCTTGAGTTATAAAAAAAGATTGGATAGGTTGGGTCTGTTTTCCCTGGAGCGAAGAAGGCTGAGAGGAGACATGATAGAGGTATATAAAATTATGAGAGGCATGGATAGGGTAGATAGCCAGAGTTTGTTTCCCATGGTAGGGGTGACTAAAACTAGAGGGCATAGATTTAAGGTGAGAGGGAGGAGGTTTAAAGGGGATCAAAGGGGGAAATTTTTCACACAAAGAACAGTGGGTATCAGGAATGAGCTGCCAGAGGTGGTGGTGGAGGCAGGAACAATAGCAACATTTAAGAGGCATCTGGACAGGTACTTGAATGAGCAAGGCATAGAGGGATATGGAATTAATGCAGGCAGGTGGGATTAGTATAGATAGGCATTATGGTCGTCATGGACGCTGTGGGCCGAAGGGCCTGTTTCTATGCTGTACGACTCTATGACTATAGAACAAAAATAACATGCAATTTCCCAGAACTAATTAAAATTGGGCAAATTTCTTTGGCCTGTGAAAACTGCTATGATTCAAAGAATTTGAAATTTTCTACAAGTTAGGCAAACTTATTTTGTACATTTATGAAACATTTGGCCTGTGTTTGAAAATGGATCCTTACATCAGTAAATACTAAAAAAAGACAACTTTCTTAAGAACTGAAACAGCTCTCAGACCGAAATGATTCTTCAAACATGTTATGAAGAGAGATATCACCTACCTTTTGCTAGCATTCCAGGCTTGGCTTCCTAAAATAAAAGCACAGCATATAAATTTGATTATTCCAAACAATATTTAATCTTTTAAAATACTTTTAATGTTGAAGACTTTAATTCCTGGCCTAGCTTTCAAAAGACTCCTGATACATTTTCTGCTAGTGAGCTTAGAGAAATGTAGAAGATACGAAGGATGTCTACTCTGATTCTAAAGAGTCGCGCGTGATGAAGAGATATATAATGATGCGTGGATGGGAGAGTAGAGGACGAGAATCAATAGTGGGGTGGAATTAGTAACTTGAAAATCCAAATTCATCAACAAAATATTTATATAATACCTTTAAACATAATAAAGCGTCCCAAAGCACTTCACAGGAGCATTATAATACAAAATTAGACACCGAGTTACATAAACCGAGATCAGGGCAGATGGCTAAAAGCTTGATCAAAGAGATAAGTTTCAAAAGGGGTCTTAAAGGAGAAGAGAAAGGTGGAGAGTCGGAGAGGTTTAGGGAGGGACTGCCAGAGCTTAGGGCCTAGACAGTTGAAGGCACAGCCACCAACAGTGGATCCTCAAGAGGCCAGAATTAGATGAGTGCAGTTATCTCTGAGTTGTGGGACTGGAGGAGGTTATAGAGCTAGGAAGGGACGATGCCATAGAGGAATTTGAAAACAAGGATGAGAATTTTTAAATCAAGGTGTTGCTTAACTGGGAGCCAATATAGGTCAGCGAGCACAGGGGTGATGGGTGAACAGGATTTGGTGCAAGAAAGGACACAGGCAGCAGAGTTTTAGATAACCTCAAGTTTTTGGAGGGTAGAATGTTGGAAGCCAGCCAGGAGTGTGTTGGAATAGTCAAGACTAGACTTTGCAAAGCCATGAATGCAGGTTTCAGCAGCAGATGAGCTGAAGCAGGGTGAAGTTATAGAGGTGGAAATAGGCAGTCTTCTTAGTGACAGTGCAGATATGTGGTTGGAGCTCATCTCAGGGTCAACTTTAACACCAAGGTTGTGAAGAATCTGGTTAAGTCTCAGACAGTTGCCAGAGATAGGGACAGAGTTGATAGCTAGGGAATAGAGTTTGGAGCGGGGACCGAAGACAAAGGCTCAAGTCTTCCCAATACTTAACTGGAGGACATCACACCAAATCTTTGCAATTCAAAACGTTCCTTATGTTTATTAGTTTAGGTATATATGCTACATTTAAGAATGTTCACTTTAACTTTTTCACCATATCCTTACAGATTGAAAGATGCTTTACAGATCCAAGTTACCTATCCAAAGCACTCAAGTGAAAACTATGGAGACTCCTATATTTAAAAAAAAATTGCAACTTGCAGATTAGAAAGTCAGACCGTTCTTTTGTCTGAATCCATGATCACTCAATAGCGAAAAGTGTCTCACTCAAAGTTTCAACCACAGGGATCCAAACTATATGTGCAATCTATATTTGAATGATTTGAACTCTGGCTAGTGAAACTCTGACCTCTCATACTACTCCAGCACTGTTGACTGCTGAATTTCTATTCCATACTCCATTATCATGGCAATACAGTATCTAAACCTGACTTGTTTTCATAATTAATGTTTGAAATAATTTATGCCATTGGATTTGGCAGATTGATTTTGACAGGTCTGGCAATTGGGATGGTCTGCCATCAGTACCACTCTCTTATATATGGATTTCACTTCACATCATAGGTAACTAGATTGCAGTTTTTTATCTCAATGTGTCATGCAGGCAAAAATGAGGCACCTATATTTCTCCACATGAACATTAAAACTTAAAATTGTTGCTGGGAAGAATAGAGGGCCTATCACATGGAATTACCAGGCCCCTTGCCAGAAAGACCTTTTTTGCATACTATTAGACAGCGTTGGAACAAAGGAATCAGTCCCTGCTCCCCAATACACAGAAGACGTGGTCAGACCAGTTTAGTTACATGACTAACTGGCCACAGAGTTTTGAACTGAGACAGAAAAGTTGTTTGCTTCTGGACAAAAAAGACCTCTCTCCTGTCTGCCTTCACCTTGCTCTCACCAGCTTCGGAAACTACTGAAGACACATGAACCCCGAGAGAGAAAAGTCTCCTACAGTGAAGCAGGTTTAAGAAGAATACTGGGCCCCAATGAAAAGCAAGACTACCTACAATCAAAGACTCTACAGAGAGCTCGAAGCACAGTAAAACACCCCTCTTAAGAGATTGCCTCAAACCTCTCCACTACTTTTTGTTCTGCTCTTTTCTGTCTCTAATTGTATGTGTGTATCGCGAATGCATGCTAGCGTGGGGACACGGCGTGTATCCATAGGCGTTAACTGAATTAGAGTTTAAGTTTTAATAAATTTCAGTTTTCTTCTTTAAACCTGAGAAAACCTGGTGTGCTGGTTTCTTTGCCTTATAATTGGAAAGTGTTGAACAAGGATTCACCAAGAGGTAGCTCAAAACAGTGTGTTTAAAAACTAAACCCTGCTACAGTATGACCAGGTGAAGGCCGAGAAAGATCCCGAGACACCTTTCTCACCTGGCCATGAGAGATTTGGGTGCTAGAGTCCGGGATTTTACCCACAGACAAACGAGAGAAATTGGAAGTCAGAGCCAAATTGTTCCCAATCAAAAAAGAGCAAGATTAATAAAGGTTTTCTTGTGGTTGTGTGAGATTGAAGATAAACATGTCTGCAACTGAAGCAAGTAGCTCTCCAAGCCAGGGTGAAGTAACTTGGGATAAATTAAAAGCACTGCCTTTGGAGGAGTTGAGAAAAATAGCTGATCAGTGGGGGATCACTGTACGTGGCAAGGCTAGGAAGTCTGAACTCCTAAGGCTAGTGGCCAACCATTTTCCCCTTGTATCTGAAGAAGCGGAAGCAGTGTTAGAATTAAACCCAGACAGGAGTGGGAGCTCAAAACACAGTTGTGTTTAAAAACTAAACCCAGTTACAGTAAGACCAGGTGAAAGCTGAGAAAGACCCCTGGACGTCTTTCTCACCTGGTCATAACACAATGGGCGGCACAGTGGCACAAAGGTTAGCACCGCAGCCTCACAGCACCAGCGACCCGGGTTCAGTTCTGGGTACTGCCTGTGCGGAGTTTGCAAGTTCTCCCTGTGACCACATGGGTTTCCACCGGGTGCTCCGGCTTCCTCCCACAGCCAAAGACTTGCAGGTTGATAGGTAAATTGGCCATTGTAAATTGCCCCTAGTGTAGGTAGGTGGTAGGAGAATGGTAGGGATGTGGTAGGGAATATGGGATTAATGTAGGATTAGTGTAAACGGGTGGTTGTTGGTCAGCACAGACTCGGTGGGCCGAAGGGCCTGTTTCAGTGCTGTATCTCTAAATAAATAAATAAAAATGATCGATATAGGCAACAGTCACCTCGAATAAAGAATGCTTGGGTTGAAACCAACAGTGGCACCAGGCATACCTAAAAATGAGGTGCCAACTTAGTGAAGCTACAACAGAGGACTACATGCATGCTAAACAGTGCAAGCAGCATGTAATTGCCAGAGCAAAGCAATCCCACAACCAAGAGGTCAAAGCTCTGCAATCCTGCCACATCCAGTGAACGGTGTAGACAATTAAACAACTAATAGGAACAGGAGGCTCCACAAACATCCCCATCCTCAATGATGATGGAGACCAGCAAGTCAGTGCAAAAGACAAGGGTATAGCATTTGCAACCATCTTCAGCCAGAAGTGCTGAGTGGATGATCCATCTCAGCCTCCCCCTGAGGTTGCCAGCTTTTAGCTAATTCAATTCATCCCACATGATACCAAGAAACAGCTGAAGGCTCTGGGTACAGCAAAGGCAATGGGCCCTGACAGCAGCCCAGCTGCACTACTGAAGACTTTTACTCCAGAACTAGCTACGCCCCTGGCCAAGCTGTTCCAGTACAGCTAGAAAACTGGCATTTATGCAACAATGTGGAAAATTTCCCAGGCATGTCCTGTCCACAAAATGCAGGACAAATCCAAACTGGCCAATTAGCACCCCATCAGTCCACTGTGAACCAGAAAAGTGACGGAAGGCATCACTGGCAGTGCTGTCAAGTGGCAATTACTCAGCAATAACCTGCTCACTGATGCTCTGTCTGGGTTCTGCCAGGGCCTTTCAGCTCCAGACCTCATTACAGCCTTTGTCGAAACATGGACAAAAGAGCTGAATTCAACAGTTGAGAGTTACGACCCTTGACATCAAGGAGCCCTAGCAAAATTGAAGTCAATGGGAATCAGAGGGAAAGCTCTCCATTGTTTGAAGTCAAAACTAGCACAAAGGAGAATGGTTGTTGGAGATCAATCATCTTAGAACCTGGACATTGCTGCAGGAGTTCCTCAGGGTAGTGTCCTAAGCCCAACCATGATCTTCCCTCCATCATAAAGTCAGGTGTGGAGCTGTTCGCTGATTATTGCGGTGTTCAGGTCCATTTGCAATTCCTCAGATACTGAAGCAGTCTGTGCCTGCATGCAGCATGAA
Organism: Heterodontus francisci; assembly: GCF_036365525.1. Lineage (NCBI taxonomy): Eukaryota > Metazoa > Chordata > Chondrichthyes > Heterodontiformes > Heterodontidae > Heterodontus > Heterodontus francisci. Next base: position 148,937,209 of record NC_090373.1, on the reverse strand, counting down.
CTAGACAACAGTCAGGCTTGGGCTGATAAGTAGAATGTAACCTTTGCGTCACACAAGTGCCAGGCAATGACCACCACCAAAGAGAATCTAACCATCTCCTTTTGACATTCACTGGCATTTCCATCACTGAATCCTGCACCATCAACATCCTGGGGGGTTACCTTTGACCAGAAACTTAGTTGGACCAGTCATAGAAATACTGTGGCTACAAGGGCCGGTCAGTGGCTGAGAATTCTGCAGTGAGTAACTCATCTCTCGACTCCCCAAATCCTGTTCACCCTCTACAAGGCACAAGTCAGGAGCGTGACAGAATACTCTCCACTTGCCTGGAGGAATGCAGCTCCAACAACACTGAAGAAGTACAACACTGAAGAAGTACAACACCATACAGGACAAAGCAGCCGGCTTGATCAGCACCATATCCACCACCTTACCTATTCATTCCCTCCATCATCGCCACACAGTGGCAGCAGTGTGTACCATATATAAGATGCACTGTAGCAACTCGTCAAGGCTCTTTCGACATCACCTTCCAAACTCGTGACTTCTACCACCTAGAAGGACAAGGACAGCTGACACATGGGAACACCACCATCTACAAATTCCCTTCCAAGGCACACACCATCGTGACCTGAAACTATTTTGTTGTTCTTTCACTATCGCTGGGTCAAAAACCTGGAATACCCTCCTTACCAGCATTGTACGCCTACACCACATGAACTGCAGTGATTCAAGAAAATGGCTCACCACCACCTTCTCAAGAGCATTTAGGGATGGAGAACAAATACTGGCTTTTTCAGCGATGCTCACATTCCATGAATGAAGTTAAAAAAGCCACACTCCCAGACTTGAGAACAGAATCTAAGCAGACAGATTAGTGTAGTACTGAGGGATTGTTGTGCTGTTGGTGCTGTATTTTGGATGAGGCATTAAACTGAGGCCCCATCTGCCTCTGGGACTTCTGTACACTAGATATTTTGCCTTCTGTGCTTCCCTAGTTTCCTATGTCCCAGGAGACTGTTTTAACTCATTGCGGGCTATGTTAGAACGAATCCTAGCTAAAGCTTAGTCAAATGCTTAATTGTTGTTACAACTATTCGGATAAACATAAAAATGTCCTAATGGTACTATTTGAAGAGCAGGAACTCTGCTGGTGTCCTGACCAACATTTCTTTCTCAACTAACACCATCAAAAAAGTTCCATTGGTCATTTATCTGGAGTATTGTTTATGGAATTAAAATGGAATGAATTTATCACTGTGCACAAACTGGCTGCTGTGTTTATCTACATAACATTGATTGCACTTCATTAGATGTAAAGAGCTCTGGGATATCTTAAAAGCCAAACAAAAAAAAGTCTTTGTTTTTCTTTCTCTCATGGATATCTGGCTGTGCACTTAGCTCGAGGATGCTTCCAAGATCTAGAGCTACAGCAGCAAAAGCAAATCCTACCAGTTTTAATTAATCAGATTATAAAAATACTTGAGAAGCCACAAGTTTTCAAGCTGGGTATTTCAACTGATTCAACAACATATAACTAAGATACACGGTGTTCAACATAAATTTTGAATTTAACCCTGAAAGATCAGGTTTGCTTTTATTTCGGTTGTTGGCTGGAGCCATTTTCTTTCCTGACAGTTGCCTCACTTTGGCAAAACAGATTGTTGCAATTTCATTTATAACTTAGCTTGGGGAGAAGTATATATTTAATTAGTACACACAGAATCATTTCTTAATTTTAAATGGCCTTTCGGTATAAGGTGATTGCTGGAGACTGAGGCTTAGATAAGAGATTTATTCAATGACACAGGGATTCACTCTAAACGTACCTTGCGGGGCTCAGTGTGCAACTAAGTGGCCTATTAAGAAAAAAGGTTTGGACACGTGTGATTTAAGCAACATTGCATTTTCTTAATGACCCTAATGAAATAAGAGGAAACGTCTGCATAGTTCGTAATTTTTTCCTTCAGTTTCTGCTTTGGAGCTTCTGGATAAACAGACCCAAACAAACAATGCTTGCTAACAAAAGGAGAAAAATGACCAAGCTCAAATCCCAGGATTCATTTATGCCCAAATGAGGCAAAGTCAAGACTGTTTTGCCATATGCAAAGCTGGTAAAGGGACAGTGTTCCCAGGTGATTTGCATGCGATATAACACACATTTTACGCACACCCCGGTACCCTAAATTAAATCAGATGACGTGCATACGAGTCAAAAGTAAACTCTTAATATCCCAATTAGAAGTAAACATACAAAAAGGCAGAGACAAATGGTCAATTAGCCCATTGAAGCTCGTTATTCTCGATCAAAGATGAATTTTTTTTTGTCCTTTACCAAGTCTGGCAGATTATTCCACACATTTATCAGGCCGAGTTCTGATATGCAACTGAAACTTCCTAGTCAATAATTTCCATGCATGTCCCCTACTATCGTCTTACTTTGAAATAATAATTCCACTTGGGTCATTTTTATACGTAATATTAGTCTGGCTCGTCTCTAAACCCTTTGCAATGAAATTGTAATGTGGTGACCAAATTTGGACACAGTCGTCAGTGGTCTGACTTGTGCCCTTTAAGGCTCTAGCATACTTGACTCTAATTGGCTGGATCTTTCTGTGAGACCTCTAGTCACCCGAGTTACATTATTGCATCATCTGCCTCCCATAACATTGTAACTGGACACCGGAGGCCTTTGCTTAAATTTACTAGCTCCCTGATCATCAGCCATTAGTTTAGTTTAGAGATACAGCACTAAAAAAGTATTTAACTACCTGGTCTATCTGTTTTTGTTCAACTGGTCTCTCTGTAGGTTGCACCCCCCGCCCCCCACAATCCCCAAATTGCCTTGAAGGCTCTGGCCTTGCTGCCTTGCCTACTTTGTTCTTCAATTGCTTGGCCATCCCACATATTTCCAGTCTTGGGCTTAGGCCCTGTTTTTTTCTATTTAGCTGCCTGAACTTGCCAGCAGTTCCCAATTCCTGTCCCTAAAAGTTTTCTTCTACTGGGTCTAGTAATAAAAACATTGCACGTGTGTACTTCTAGTTAAGTAACTAACTGGGGATGGGGGAGGGAGATATGGTCGCAGGATGAGGGAGGAGCATTAAATTGGACATAAGTAAAATTAACTTCTTGTACCACTTTACTGTCACATCCATTTTCAATAGGTTTAAACAAGAAGTTAATTTTACTTATGTCCAATTTAATGCTCCTCCCTCATCCTGCGACCATGTCTCCCTCCCCCATCCCCAGTACTGCCAAATACCCAGCCCACTGTGACTCCCTGACCCAAGGACTTTGATCTCCTGAGTTTGACAAATCCATATTCCCAGATATTGCTGAAATCTGCTTCCAAGTTCACTTATTGATGCTGTATGTAATCTTTAAACATATTTGAGAGTGGGGGAAGAAATTGAGTTACATCATTGCCGAAAATTAAAATCATCCTCCAGGACTCAAACTTTTCAGAGTCTCTTTGCTATGCTGTTCTTTTCAGATAAGTTGAAATGACCAGTGAATATCATATTCATCTTTTAATAACCAGTAAATGTATTGTTTCCCTGCTTTGTCTAAAACTGACAGTTCGGGCGGCACAGTGGCGCAGTGGTAAGCACCGCAGCCTCACAGCTCCAGTGACCCAGGTTCAGTTCTGGGTACTGTTTGTGCGGAGTTTGCAAGTTCTCCCTATGACCGCATGGGTTTCCACCGGGTGCTCCGGTTTCCTCCCACAGCCAAAAATGTGCAGGTTGATAGGTAAATTGGCCATTGTAAATTGCCCCTAGTGTAGGTAGGTGGTAGGAGAACGGTGGGGATGTGGTAGGGAATATGGGATGAATGTAGGATTAGTATAAATGGGTGGTTGTTGTTCGGCACAGACTCGGTGGGCCTAAGGGCCTGTTTCAGTACTGTATCTCTCTATGACTCTATGACTATGACATATGTAGGCACGTTACACCAAATAACTAGAAGACAGTATCATGAATTTGGGGTTCATAAAATGTGGATCAGAAAGGAAACATACTGTATAATTTCACAGTATCCTAATAGCTGATGTCTTTACATGTTACAAAAACATTGCAATTACAAGGTGTAAAACATTATTCAAAGCCCATCCATCAGCAAATATCCAGTACAATTAAAATCTGAACAACAGGCTGTGAAAGCATAAACAGTAACCTTGAAATGAAATAAGCGAATCAAATCAACTTTGTTTGGAGGATAATTTGGCTGGTTTTATGGATTTCACAAATGTAATTCAATTGATTATCTAACACCTCAACAATGACAGCAAACAATTAGAAGTGATAAAATATGCAAAACATCAATAAATCTCAGCAAAATACTGCGGATGCTGGAAATCTGAAATAAAAACAAGAAGTTCCGAAGAAGGGTCACTGACCCGAAACGCTAACTCTGCTTCTCTTTCCACAGATGCTGCCAGACCTGCTGAGTGGTTCCAGCATTTCTTGTTTTTATATCAATAAATCTTACTTCCTACACAATCCAAATTCTCCTTTAACATTGTATGTCATAAGTAGCTTTTATTTTAATATTGTTCCTTGCCTTTCCATAGAAAACCATATAATACCCAAAATATTCCAAGGAATATTAATATTTTGCTGAATATTTTCCATTTTGCAAAATATAAACTTTGCTATGTACATCACACACTCCGATTTGAGCATCACCATTCTGCCAGGTGGCACATTGGTAAGATTTTCCCAAGCTATCTACCATATAGCATACCTACCACTTGATGCAGCTTCATCAACTCTAGAAGCTGAAGCATCACTAAATACACAATGAGGGAAGTTCACTTTGTTCTGCCTTCAAAAATGATGCCTATACCAGCATGAATAGATTTGAAAGCGATGATGACTTAACAGCGAGTAAGTACCATCACTGGTCGCTACTTCTGCTTCCAAAAATCCCTGGCCTCCATGTATTTTATTTTGTAATAACTTTCTTTTATAGGGTTTTATATGTGGAACTGGCTAATAATTTTGTTTAATTTAATTAGGAGGAGCAGCATGCATAATATCAATGCAAAAGGTTATTGAACTTAGCTATCAAAGAAATTAATACAAAAAAATACTAGTTTCCCGACAGTGCAATGTATTTTGGAACAAATTCACAGAAAAGCAATTAATGGTGTGATTATTTCCTTTAAAAAAAAACTACTGGTTAATATCCAGTTAATACAGGATTAAAAATTCCAAGAATGAGCAGAGACAGATTCTTAAATGTTTCTTGTGTTACTGAGTCACTGGTTGAATCATCTGTACAATAAATTAGTCAGGGGTCAAATATTGTGATTGCAAGGTTAGATTAATATCCTGAAAGGTTCACACAGGAATTGTACAGAGCACATGGTGGAAGATGGATTAAATGAACCACATGGTCTTTTCTTACTCCATCTTCTATATGTTCTTGGGCCACAGTGCAGGGCATGGAAATTGTAGGGGTATCATTTCTTAAGGCAAAATCATGGTTAACTCACTTGCTGGAGTTTTGTGAGGAGGTAACAGAGAGGGTTGATGAGGGCAATGCTGTTGATGTGGTGTACATGGACTTTCAAAAGGCATTTGATACAGTGCCACACAACAGACTTGAGAAAATTTGTAGCTCATGGAATAAAAGGGACAGTAGCAATATGAAAACAAAATTGGCTGAGTGACCAGAAACAAACAGGAGTGATTAATGGATGTTTTTAAGGCTGGAGGAAGGTTTGTAGTGGAGTTCCCCAAGGATCAGTGTTTTGCTTTTCCGGATATATATTAATGACCTAGACCTTGGTGTACAGGGCACAATTTCAAAGTTTGCAGATGATATGAAACTTGGAAGCATTGTGAACTGTGAGGAGGATAGTGTAGAACTACAGAAGGACATAGGCAAGTTGGTGGAATAGGAAGACAGGTGGCAGATGAAGTTCAATAAAGAGAAATGTGAAAGTGATTCATTTGGGTAGGAAGAACATGGAGACACAATATAGAATAAAGGATACAATTCTAAAGGGGGTGCAGGAGCAGAGGGACATAGGTGTATATGTGCATAAGTCATTGAAGGTGGCAGGACAGGTTGAGAGAGCAGTTAATAAAGCGTACAGTATCCTGGGCTTTATTAATAGGGCATAGAGTACAAGAGCAAGGAAGTTATGTTGAACTTGTATAAGACACAAGATCAGCCTCAGCTGGAGTATTGCATCCAGTTCTGGGCACTGCACTTGAGGAAAGACACGAGGGCATTGGAGAGAGTACAGAAAATATTCACGAAAATGGTTCCAGGGATGAGGAATTTCAGTTATGAAGATAGATTGGAGAAGTTAGGACTGTTTTCCTTGGAGAAGAGAAGGCTGAGAGGTGATGTGATAGAGGTATTCAAAATCATGAGGGGTCTGGACAGAGTAGATAGAGAGAAACTGTTCCCACTCGTGAAAGGATCGAGAATAAGAGGGCACAGATTTAAAGTATTTGGTAAGAGAAGCCTGAGAACGTGGTGATGGCAAGTTTAATTGAAGCATTCAAAAGGGAATTAGACAGTTATATGAAAAGGAAGAATGTGCAGGATTACAGGGAGAAGGCAGGGGAATGGAACTGAGGGAGTTGCTCTTTCAGAGAGCTGGTGTGGACATGATGGGCCAAATGGCCTCCTTCTGCGCTGTAACGATTCTGTGATTAGCCTGAAGATCCCTCTTTGAATTATCTGTTTCATACAAACAGGATTTTGCTGTACTGAGCTAAAGACTGGCCTTTGACAAACTCCATTTTCCTTTTCCAAGCAAACTTTTTCTTTTAAAAGTCATGACAAATGTAAATGATATTATTCTTCATAGCAAGAATCAAGTTTACAAAATGGTTACCTGTTCTTTTGTCTCACTTTCAGTTTCAATATTTTCTGGAATACATTCAGTCTTGGCTACATAGTCATTATCTGATCCAAATCCTTCACCTCCAAACTTGGCATCAGAATTATCATCAAAATCATCGCTGTAGTGTCTTGAAACTGAAATCCAAAATTTAAAACAATATTAATTCTGTCAGCACTTTTCAAACTACAATCGCACATAGATCGGAAAACAAATTCTGAAATCAAAATATGTTATCATTAAAGCATTTGTACAATCACACAATAGTAACCAATTTACACTAAAATAAAAGCAAATTACTGAAGATGCTGGAAGTTGGAAATAAAAACAGCAAGTGCTGGAACTACACAGCAGGTTCGGCAGCATCTGTGGAAAGAGAAACAGAGTTAACATTTCAGGTCAGTGACCTTTCATCAGACTGGCAAAGGTTAGAAATGTAATAAGCTTTGAGCAAGTGAAAGGAGGCAAGGGGAGAAAGAAGAACATAAGGGAAGGTCTGTGATTGGCGGAGGGCAGGCGAGATTAAATGACAAAAGGAGTAGTAATAGCTGTAGTAAAAGACAAAACATTTGTCCAGAGAGAGTGTGAATGGCAGAATAATGAACAGCTCTGTTCGAAAGCAAAAACACGATAAACAAATTTAAGACTATGGTTCTAAGACCAGCACACTGTAAAAAAACAATCAAATGGCAGTCATGGTCTGAAATTGTTCAACTCAATGTCGAGTCCAGAGGGAACAGTCCCTTGGGAATTCTGACAGGGGAGGGGAGAGGAAGATGTGTTTGGTGGTGGCATCACACTGGAGGTATCTGAAATGACGGTGGATGATCCTTTCGATGTGTCACTGACCTCATCTGCTCTGGGGATCTTCCCTCGACAGCTTCCCACCTCATAGCCCCGCAACCCCAAACAGCCCGCTTCTACCTCCTCCCCAAAATCCACAGATAGGACTGTCCTGGTAGACCTATCGTTTCAGCCTTTTCCTGCCCCACTGAACTTATTCCTTCCTATATTGACTCTATTTTTCTCCCAGTGTCCAGTCTCTTCCCACATTCATTCATGACTCTTCTGACGCCCTATGCTATTTTGACAATTTCTAGTTTCCTGGCCCTAACCGCCTCCTCTTCGCTATGGACATCCAATCTCTCGATACCTCTATCCCATGCCAGGATGGTCTGAGGGCTCTCAGTTTCTTCCTTGAACAGAGACCCAAAAAGACCCCATCCACCACTACCCTCCTCTGCGTGGCTGAACTTGTTCTCACATTGAACAATTTCTCCTTCAACTCCACTCACTTCCTCCAAAAAGGTGTTGCTATGGGTACCCGCGTGGGTCCTGGTTATGCCTGTCTTTTTGTGGGATATGTCAAACATTCCTTGTTCCAGTCGTACTCAGGCTCCCTCCTCCAACTTTTTTTTTTCCTTTGTCTCTCTAGACAAAATGCTTTATCTTTTACTACGACTATTACTACTCCCTTTGCCTTTTGTTCCATGACACATTTGTTATTTAATCTCTCCTGTCCTCTGCCCTAACACAGACCTTCCCTTTTGTTCATCTCCCCCATCCCCCCCCTCACTTTCATTTGCTCAAAGCTTATTACATTTCTAACCTTTGCCAGTTCTAATGAAAGGTCACAGACCTGAAACATTAACTCTGTTTCTCTTGCCACAGATGCTGCCAAACATGCTGTGTATTTCCAGCACTTTCTGTTTTTATTAGCCAATTTACATTTTTTTTCCTCATCCATGGAACAAGTATAGTGTCCTTGAAATGCAGCCAGCTGAATACCGTAACCTGAAATCTGGCCAACATTTACATTTCCAATACCTGCCAGCAACAAAATGCTGCAATCTTCTTTTTTATTGCAAGAATATTTAATGCAAGCAACTTAGAAATAAGCTACAATATTCCCTGAAAAATTAACTTTGAATTGAGATTGCACATTCAACATTTTGTACTTCTAAATGAGCACGCACGTCATATTGAAGAATACCTAGGTATTGTTGAAATTACTGGGATTTCTGCAGTTGGTATCAATATTAATTTCATAGAATCTTGCAGCCACAAAAGCAGGACATTTGTTCCATCAATCCTATGCCACCTCTCTGAAAGAATTATCCATTTTGTTCTATTCCCCTACTCATTCTTTCCAGAAAAAAAAAGTTAAAGATCGTATCAAACTTAAAGGAAAAACATATAATTGTGCAAAGATGGATGGCAGGTCAGAAGATTGGACAGAATATAAAAAGCAGCAAAGAATGACGAAAAGATTAATAAGGAGGGAAAAACTAGAGTATGAGAGAAAGCTAGCTAGAAATATAAAAACAGTAAGTGTTTCTATAGATATTTTAAAAAGAGAGGCAACAAAGTGAGTGTTGGTCCTATAGAAAGTGAGTCTGGGGAATTAATAAGGGAAAATAAAGAGATGGCAGATGAATTGAACAGGTATTTTGCATCGGTCTTCACTATAGAGGATACAAATAACATCCCAGAAATAGCTGTAAAGCAGGAAATGAAAGGGAGGGAGGAACTCAAGAAACTTACAATCGCCAGGGAAGTGGTATTGAGCAAATTGTTGGAGATGTGGGCTGACAAATCCCCGGGACCTGATGGACTTCATCCCGGGGTCCAAAAAGAAGTGGCTACTGAAATAGTTGATGCATAGGTTTTAATTTTCCAAAATTCCCTAGGTTCGGGGAAGGTTCCATTAGATTGGAAGATAGCGAATGTAACTCCTTTATTCAAAAAGGGAGGGAGACAGCAGGAAACTACAGGCCAATTAGCTTAACATCCGTCTTGGGGAAAATGTTAGAAGCTGTTATTGAAGACGTTATAGCAGGGCACTTAGAAAAATTCAAGGTAATCAGGCAAAGCTAACATGGTTTTATGAAAGGGAAATCATGTTTAACCAATTCATTGGAGTTCTTTGAAGAAGTAACACGTGCTGCAGATAAAGGGGAACCGGTGGATTTACTGTACTTAGATTTCCAGAAGGCATTTGATAAAGGTGCTACATCAAAGGTTGTTGCGGAAAATAAAAGTTCATGGTGTAGGGGGTAACATTTTGGCATGGATAGAAGATTGGCTAACAGGAAACAGAGAGTAGGCACAAATAGGTCATTTTCTGGTTAGCAAGATGTAACGAGTGGGATCAGTGCTGGGGGCTCAACTTTTTACAATTTATATAAATGATTTGGATGAAGAGACCGAAGGTATGGCTGCTAAGTTGGCTGATGACACAAAGACAGGTATGAAAGTAAGTTGTGAAGAGGCGATAAGGAGGCTACTGAGGGATATAGATAGGTTAAGGGCAAAGATCTGGCAAATGGAGTATGTGGGAAAATGTGAAATTGTCCATTTTGGCAGGAAGGTTAAAAAAGCAGCATATTATCTAAATGGTGAGAGATTGCAGAGCTCTGAGCTACAAAGGTATCTGGCTGTCCCAGTGCATGAATCGCAAATGGTTAGAATGCAGGTTCAGCAAGTAACAGGATGTTATCGTTTATCACGAGGGGATTTGGATACAAAAGGAAGGAGGTTATGCTTCAATTATACAGGGAATTGGTGAGACCACATTTGGAGTACTGTGTATAGTATTGGTCTCCTTATTTAAGGAAGTATGTAAATGCATTGGAAGCAGTTCAGAGAAGGTTTACTAGACTAATAACTAGAATGGGTATACTGGCTTATGGGGAAAGGTTGGACAGGCTTGGCTTGTATCCGCTGCAGCTTAGAAGAGTAAGAGGCAACTTGATTGAAACATATAAGATCTTGAGAGGTCTTGACAGGGTGGGTGTGGATAGGATGTTTGCTCTTGTGGGAGAATCTAGAACTAGGGGTCATTGTTTAAAAATACGCGGTTGCCCATTTAAGACAGAGATGAGGAGAAATGTTTTCTCTGAGGGTTGAGTGTCTTTGGAATTCTCTTCCTCAAAAGGCAGTGAAAGCAGAGTCTTTAAATATTTTTAAGGCAGAGGTAGATGGATTCTTGATAAGCAAGGGGGTTAAAGGTTATTAGGGGTAGGTGGGAATGTGGAATTAAGGTTACAATCAGATCAACCTTGATCTTATTGAATAGTGGAGCAGTCATATTGAACAATGCATAAGGCCTTTTTAATACATAAAAACATAAATAAACGACATTGACGTAAAAGCTACTAGTTTAAACAGGTAGTTTGTTTGTAGTAGTTAAAAAAGGAGTTTCAGTCACATGTGTCACAAGTGCCTTGATTAAATTTTTAACATTAAGTCCCAGCCATGGCTCAGTTAGTAGCGCTCTTGCCTCTGAGCCACAAGGTTACAGGTTCAAGTTCCACTCCAGGGCTTGAGCACAAAAATCAAGGCTGACACTCCGGTGCAGTACTGAGGGAGTGTTGCATTGTCAGAAGTGCCATCTTTCGGATGAGATGTTAAACCAAGGCTCCATCTGCCTGGTCGGATCCTATCGCACTATTTCGAAGAGCAGGGGAGTAATCCTCGGTGCCCTGGCTGATATTTATCCCTCAATCAACATCACAAAAACAGATCATATGGTCATTATTACATTGTTGTGTGTAGGAATTTGCTCTGCGCAAACTGGCTGCTACATTTCCTACATTACAACAATGACTACACCTTAAAAGTACTTCATTGGCTGTAAAGTGCTTTGAGACATTTAGTGGTCATGAAAAGCACAATATAAATGCAAGTTTTTTTTTTACCTGTGACACTTTTAGGTCTGGATTCATCCTCCTCCTTTGTTTCCTCGGCCTCTGGGACTGGTAGCCTGCCTTCATTTCTAGAAGTGATATCAAAAGGTAAAATGTTACATTTCTGCAGAGGTCTATCCTCTTTAAAAACAAAAAGGGAACAAACTTCCACTACATCATCAATTTTCATCCAATGCCTTATACTGATACTCATTCAATGCCTATATCTTTTCTATACTTATTTTTTCATTAGATCTTGGCTTGGAGAGGAAATTGCAGTGTTCTATGATCAAGTATTCATTTTGTTTTCAATCTCAAGCTTAGTGAGGGCCCTGTATGAGTGCAGTGGTTTAGTTGGTTACATCTTAACATGTACAGGATAGAATCAGAACATGATGAAACACAAAAATCAGATCAAAAACATTCCCAAGATTCCTTATTAAAAGGAATGCACACAAATCAATTTTCGCAAGAAACTAATTTCAGTGCAACTGAATCCTTAAAACTGAAAAGAAATTAGCATTAAATGACTTAAAAAGTCATTTTACAATTCCGAACAGGGACCTCACTCCCCCAGCAGTACATTTCAGGAATCTGAACCTGCCCGCCATTATTGAGCCACAATGGTTGGGAAGTTGTGTCCAGCACATACTTGAATTGTTTAAATATGCTGCCACCAGGTGAGGTGAGGTGATCTCTGAATTTCTCTCAAACTATACTTATAAAATTCTAAACTGGATTTACTGGATCACCACATAGTATTAGTCTTACAGAAAAAAGACAATACTATGCAATGACAAGGCAAAGCATTTTTAAACAGTAACATTTTCAAATCTGATGTGTCCCATCTTCAGGCACGTCGTCTAAGTATCTGGGAGAAATCTGTACTCCAGTTTTCTCCTGGTTTTAAAAATGAAAGGACACTTGTCAGGAAACACTCCAAATACTGAACGTTGTAAGAATTTTTGCAATTCTCCCACAGAATTATCTTACTGATTCAAAGTAGTCCGAGGTGTAGAACCTGTTGATTCAAGTTCTTTGTTTAGCCTGGAATAGTCAATAGTAGAGGAAGCTCCCTTCTCAAGGTTAGCAAAGAACTTCTCTTTCTCCTCCTCTTCTTCAAGTGTATCCAGTCCAACTCCTGGAGTACTTTGCCCAGGTCCTGAGGCCATGACTGAGTCTAAGAATGAATAAAACCACCTCTGTTAGCTTTGAAGAGTACTTTATAATGTGAACTCTACTGAACATTTCTTCCAGTTGCAAATCACAGACAGTAGACTGCAAATGAATTATGTAACACGTATAGTTCAGCAAAAGAAAAAATTCTTCATTCAATTGCCACTTTTTCATCACTATAAGGCAGTGATCACTTCATAGCAGCACAAAAATAGCAACATACCACAGTCAGTTCTATGTTGGGGAGGAATACATATATAGCACACATAATATATTATACATATAAAACTGTTCTCCCTTTCAACACATGTATTTATTAATTCTTTTATTACAATACTTTTCTTCAATTCAGTCATTCATTCATAGGATCTGGGCGTCGCTGGCCAGGCCAGCATTTATTGCCCATCCCCAATTACCCTTCAGAAGGTGGTGGTGGTGGTGAGCTGCCTTCTTGAACTGCTGTAGTCCATGTGGGGTAGGTACACCCACAATGCTGTTAGGAAAGGAGTTCCAGGATTTTGACCCAATGACAGTGAAAGAATGGCGATGTAGTTCCAAGTCAGGATGGTGTGTGGCTTGGAGGGGAACTTGCAGGTGGTGGTGCTCCCATGCATTTGCTGCCCTTGTCCTTCTAGTTGGTAGAGGTCGTGGGTTTGGAAGGTGCTCTCTAAGGAGCCTTGCTGCAGTGCATCTTGTAGATGGTACACACTGCTGCCACTGTGCGACCGTGGTGGAGGGAGTGAATGTTTGTGCATGGGGTGCCAATCAAGTGGGCTGCTTTGTCCTGGATAGTGTCGAGCTTCTTGAATGTTGCAGGAGCTGTACCCATCCAGGCAAGTAGACAGTATTCCGTCACACTCCTGACTTGTGCCTTGTAGATGGTGGACAGGCTTTGGGGAGTCAGCAGGGCAGTTACTCACTGCAGGATTCCTAGCCTCTGGCCTTCTCTTGTAGCCACGGTATTTATATCGTTACTCCAGTTCAGTTTCTGGTCAACGGTAACCCCCCAGAATGTTGATAGTGGGGGATTCAGCAATCGTAATGCCATTGAATATCAAGGGGAGATGGTTAGATTTTCTCTTGCTGGAGATGGTCATTGCCTGGCACTTGTGTGCCACAAATGTTTCTTGCCACTTAACAGCCCAAGCCTGGATACTGTCCAGGTCTTTCTGCATTTCTACATGGACTGCTTCATCATCTGAGGAGTCGCGAATGGTGCTGAACATTGGACAATAATCAGTAAACATCCACACTTCTGACCTTATGATTGAAGGAAGGTCATTGATGAAGCTGAAGATGGTTGGGCCTAGGATACGACCCTGAGGAACTCCTGCAGTGATGTCCTGGAGCTCAGATGATTGACCTCCAACAACCACAACCATCTTCCTTTGTGCTAGGTGTGACTCCAACCAGCAGGGAGTTTTCCCCTTGATTCCCATTGACTTCAGTTTTGCTAGGGCTCCTTGATGCCATACTCGGCCAAATGCTGCCTTGATGTCAAGGGCAGTCACTCTCACCTCACCTCTTAAGTCCATGTTTGAATCAAGACTGTAATGAGGTCAGGAGCTGAGTGGCCCTAGTGGAACCCAAACTGAGTGTCACTGAGCAGGTTATTGCGAAGCAAGTGCCACAGGATAGCACTGCCGATTACACCTTCTACCACTTTACTTATGATTGAGAGTAGACTGATGGGGTGGTAACTGGCCGAGTTGGACTTGTCCTGCTTTTTGTGTACGGGACATACCTGGGCAATTTTCCATATTGCTGGGTAGAATCCAATATTGTAGCTATACTGGAACAGCTTGGCTAGGGGCGCAGCAAGTTCTGGAACACAGGTCTTCAGTACTATTGCCGGAATATTGTCAGGGCCCATAGCCTTTGCAGTATCCACTGCCTACAGTCGTTTCTTGATATCACACGGAATGAATCGAATTGGCTGAAGTCTGGCATCTGTGATGATGGGGACTTCAGGAGGAGGCCAAGATGGCCAACTTGGCACTTCTGGCTGAAGATTGTTGCAAATGCTTCTGCCTTATCTTTTGCACTGTTGTCTTGGCTCCCCCATCATTGAGGATGGAGATATTTGTGGAGCCACCTCCTCCAGTTAGTTGTTTAATTGTCCACCACCATTCATGGCTGGACGTGGCAGGACTGCAGAGCTTAGATCTGATCCGTTGCTTATGGGATTGCTTAGCTCTGTCTATAGCATGCTGCTTATGCAGTTTGGCATGCAAGTAGTCCTGGGAAGTAGCTTCACCCAGTTGACATCTCATTTTGAGCTATGCCTGGTGCTGCTCCTGGCATGCCCTTTTGCACACTTCATTGAACCAGGGTTGATCTCCCGGCTTGATGGTAATGGTGGAGTGGGGGATATGCCGTGCCATGAGGCTACAGATTGTGGTTGAGTAAAATTCTGCTGCTGCTGATGGCCCACAGCACCTCACGGATGCCCAGTTTTGCATTGCTAGATCTGTTCGAAATCTATCCCATTTAGCACGCTGGTAGTGCCATACTACACGATGGAGGGTATCCTCAATGTGAAGGCGGGACGTTGGCTCCACAAGGACTGTGTGGCGATCACTCTTACCAATGCTGTCATGGACAGTTGCATCTGTAGCAGGCAGATTGTCAAGGACGAGGTCAAGTACTTAAAGGAAGTTGCCCTAGAAATAGATGATGCATTGCTTGTCATTTTTCAAAATTCTATAGACTCTGGAACAGTTCCAACGAATTGCAGGGTAGCTAATGTAACCCCAATATTTAAAAAAGGAGGCAGAGAGAAAACAGGTAATTATAGACCGGCTAGCCTGACATCAGTAGTGGGAAAAATGCTAGAGTCCATTATAAAAGATGTAATAGCAGAGCACCTGGAAAACAGTGACAGGATCAGACAAAGTCAACATGGATTTATGAAAGGGAAATCATGCTTGACAAATCTACTGGAATTTTTTGAGGATGTAACAAGAAGGATAAGGGAGAACCAGTGGATGTGGTGTATTTGGCCTTTCAGAGGCTTTCAATAAAGTCCCACATAAGAGTTTAGCATGCAAAATTAAAGCACATGGAACTGGGGGTAAATTACTGACATGGATAGAGAACTGGCTGGCAGACAGGAAACAAAGTAGGAATAAATGAATCAAAAACAAGAAATGCTGGAATCACTCAGCGGGTCTGGCAGCATCTGTGGAAAGAGAAGCAGAGTTAACGTTTCGGGTCAGTGACCCTTCTTCGGAACTGACAAATATTAGAAAAGTCACAGATTATAAACAAGTGAGGTGGGGGTGGGGCAAGAGATAACAAAGGAGAAGGTGCAGATTGGACCAGGCCACATAGCTGACCAAAAGGTCACGGAGCAAAGGCAAACAATATGTTAAAGGTGTGTTGAAAGACAAAGCATTAGTACAGATTAGGTGTGAATACACTGAATATTGAACAGCAGCAAGTGCAAACCTGAAGAAAAACAACCTGAAAAAAACAGTGGGTATGCAAACTGAACAAACTAAGATGAAATGAAATAAATGCAAAAAAAATTGTAAAAAATGTAAAAAGGAATGTAAAAAAAAGGAAGAAAAAATAACTAAAAATGAAAGTAAAATGGGGGGCTGTCATGCTCTGAAATTATTGAACTCAATGTTCAGTCCGGCAGGCTGTAGTGTGCCTAATCGGTAGATGAGATGCTGTTCCTCGAGCTTGCGTTGATGTTCATTGGAACACTGCAGCAATCCCAGGACAGAGATGTGAGCATGAGAGCAGGGGGGAGTGTTGAAATGGCAAGCAACCGGAAGCTCAGGGTCCTGCTTGCAGACTGAGCGGAGATGTTCCGCAAAGCGGTCACCCAGTCTGCGCTTGGTCTCCCCAATGTGGAGGAGACCACACTGTGAGCAGTGACACTTCTCCCTGTGTCTGCGTGGGTTTTCTCCGGGTGCTCCGGTTTCCTCCCACAAGCCAAAGACTTGCAGGTTGGTAGGTAAATTGGCCATTATAAATTGTCACTAGTATAGGTAGGTGGTAGGGAAATATAGGGACAGGTGGGGATGTTTGGTAGGAATATGGGATTAGTGTAGGATTAGTATAAATGGGTGGTTGATCGTCGGCACAGACTCGGTGGGCCGAAGGGCCTGTTTCAGTGCTGTATCTCTAAAAAAAAATTTCTTCACACAGAGAGTGGTGAACCTGTGGAATTCTCTACCACGGAAAGCAGCTGAGGCCAAATCATTAAATATATTCAAGAAACAGTTAGATACAGTTCTTAGGGCTAAAGGGGTCAAGGGATACAGGGAGAAAGCAGTAACAGGGTACGGAGTTTGGATGATCAGCCATGATCATATTGAATAGGCTCTAAGGGACTACTCCTGCTCCTATTTTTTTATGTTTCTAAGTATGTTTTTCCCTCTTGTTGGTTCAGTCACCACCTGCCGCCCCTTTAGGATTTGTCCAGCTCGGTCAATAGTGGTGCTACCGAGCCACTCTTGGTGATGGACATTGAAGTCCCCCACCCAGAGTACATTCTGTGCCCTCGCCACCCTCAGTGCTTCTTCCAAGTGATGTTCAACATGGAGGAGTACTTATTCATCAGCTGAGGCAGGGGGATAGATGGTAATCAGCAGGAGGTTTCCTTGCCCATGTTTGACCTGATGCCATGAGACCTCATGGAATCTGGAGTCGATGTTGAGGATGTTTATTTATTTCAAAATCGTTTCATTCCAAGCACAGCAAATTCAATGTTCTCGATCCATGAATAAGAGTTTCCATTTGAAATTGACAAAACTAGGAATTTAAAACAAGAATTCACAAGTTTAATTGTCAAGCTCACAGGAGGTGCAGCGATGGAAATACAAAAAGCTAGAACACTTGCCTTCAGCAAGATGGAGGACAAAAATCGCATGACACACCTTCTCCTGCACAAAATATACATCCATATCTACTAGAAATAAAACCCATTAACCCCTTTTGCATTAAAATTACCAAACAACATATGGATGTGAGCTATCCACAAAGTGAACTAATACAAAGGCATTAGCAGATACTCCATCTCCAGTTACAATCATTACAATAAGGCGTAAACATCCCTCTTATCAAAATGGGCTGAGATCAGAAGCCATTGTATAGCCCCTCAGGAACCAAAAACCTAAAGTCACATGGGCGAAACTACCACTTTATAAATTTACCTTTAACGGTAACCTTTTTGAAGAACAAAGGAAGTGATCAGTCATCAGAACATCATCAGTCTGGGATCTCCAGCCACAGACAGAACATTGAAAGCCATCTTTAATTTCAGCACAAGGCTGAGAGAAAGAGATCAATTCCAGCTAAGACAGTTGAACCCTGGTGAGATGAGTTGGCAACCAACTGCAGCAGAGAAATAAGAGTGTGCCTTTTCAACAGCTCCTCCACCTATGAAAATTGCACTAAGAAATGCTAGCACTGTCTTCGAACTCAAGTGTTGACTGCCAAGAGACTTCAGCAACCCAGCAGGGCAAGACAACCAGCAAACAGGCCTGCAACTTTAAAATCTTACACAGAAACATTGAAACATAGAAAATAGGAGGAGTAGGCCATTCGGCCCTTCGAGCCTGTTCCGCCAATCATTATGATCATGGCTGATCATCCAACTCAGTAGCCTGCTCCCGCTTTCAGCCCATACCATTTGATCCCTTTAGACCCTAGAGCTATATCTAACTCCTTTTTGAAAACATACAATGTTTTGGCCTCAACTGCTTTCTGTGGTAGCGAATTCCACAGGCTCACCACTCTCTTGGTGAAGAAATTTCTCCTCATCTCAGTCCTGAAAGGTTTACCCCGTATCCTTAGACTATGACCCCTGGTTCTGGACTCCCCCACCGTCGGGAACATCCTTCCTGCATCTACCCTGTCAAGTCCTGTTAGAATTTTATAGGTTTCTATGAGATACGCCCTCACTCTTCTGAACTCCAGCGAATATAATCCTAACCGACTCAATCTCTCCTCATACGTCAGTCCCACCAGCACAGGAATCAGTCTGGTAAACCTTCGCTGCACTCCCTCTATAGCAAGAACATCCTTCCTCAGATAAAAGGAGACCAAAACTGCACACAATATTCCAGGTATGGCCTCAGCAAGGCCCTGTATAATTAGAGTCATAGAGAGATACAGCACCAAAACAGGCCCTTCGGCCCAACGAGTCCGTGCCGACCATCAACCACCCATTTATACTAATCCTACATTAATCCCATTTTCCCTCTCACATCCCCACCTTCCCTCAATTCTCCTACCACCTACCTGCACTAGGGTAATTTTTTTTTACCATGGCCAATTTACCCATCAACCCGCACGTCTTTGGCATGTGGGGGGAAACCGGAGCACCTGGATGAAACCCACGTGGCACAGGCAGAACTTATAAACTCCGCACAGGCAGTACCCAGAATCGAACCCGGGTCGTTGGAGTTGTGAGGCTGCGGTGCTAACCACTGCACCGCCCCTAATAATTGCAGCAAGACATCCCTGCTCCTGTACTCAAATCCTCTCGCTATGAAGGCCAACATACCATTTGCCTTTTTCACCGCCTGTTGTACGAGAACACCCAGGTCTCGCTGCATATTCCCCTCTCTCAGTTTATGGCCATTCAGATAATAATCTGCCTTCCTGTTTTTGCTACCAAAGTGGATAACCTCACATTTATCCACATTATACTGCATCTGCCACGCATTAGCCCACTCACTCAACTAGTCCAAATCACCCTGAATCCTCTCTGCATCCTCCTCACAACTCACCCTCCCACCCAGTTTTGTGTCATCTGAAAATTTGGAGATGCCTTCCAAGGGGATCCCACAGGTTTTTCTTGAAAATAGCAGACTGAAGTCTTAACCTCTCTCACCCTCTATCTTCTATTTTTTCTTGAGCGTGCATGAGTGTTGCAAACATTTTGGGTGACTATTTAGTAAATATTTAATAAACTCATGAGAAAACCTGTTACTGTCTGTTTGACCAGCAAAACACAGGAGCTGAAAGACTAAGTTAAACAAAACACTACCCGTGGTTCGTTGAGAGATGACCAGTGCAAACCAGCCACGCCATTTCATTAAAAAGTGAAAGTACTGATTGACAATCTAGGACTGCAGAATGAATTAATATATAGGATTTTTTGTCCTATATTTTCCTCCATTTCAATTTTTTTTTTTGCAAAAGTCCTAAAATTTTTCTTACCATTTGGTTCCAAACTGTCCCTGCTGATAGATACAGATGTCCTCTCGTCTTCCTGAACCAGAATTTTCTCCTCTTGTTGCTCTTCTTCAACCTCCGTGATGGACTGGGAGAACCTCTGGGATTTGAGAAAGCTCCTATTGGTTCCCAGCATGTCTGTCAATTTACCAAGAAAAAGTGTACAGGAAGTAGGTGGAGGGTTAAATGGGCATATTTCTTCAGTATATTCTTCAGTATATGAACAATGCAGACATTGCCTACGCAGTACAGTAAAATTTCTAGAATCTAGAAGCTGTGGGGGAGCAAAGTGATTTGGGTGTCCATGTATACAAATCGCTAAAAGCCAGTGCACAGGAACCAAAAGTAATTGAAAAGGCTAACATTCTGTTAACTCAAGGGCGCTGGAATACAAAAGTGAGGAAGCAATACTTCTGTTGTCCAGAGCCTTGGTAAGACCCCATCTATAATACTGCATTCAGTTTTCAATACCTCAAGAAAGAAATAATGGCCTTGATAGGGTGACACAGCAGATTCACCAGAATGATACTGAGACACAGAGGGTTAAATTATGAGGACTGGTTTCATTAAATTGGCTTGTATTCCCTTGAATTTAGAAGGTTGATCAAATTGAGGTTTGTTCCACCTTTGCTCCAAAACCCTTGATACCTAACTATTGAAAACTGTACAAATGCTGAAAATCTGAAATAACGACACAAAATACTGGAAATACTCAGCATGTCAGGCAGCATCTGTGGAGAGAGAAAAAAGTTAATATTTCAGGTCAATGACCTTTAGGTCAGAAACTTTTATTTTAAAAGTTTTATTAAAATCTATTGATGTCAGTTGAAATTTTCAAAACTGACTCAGCATCCACAGCCTTTTAGGAATTGAGTTCCAGATTTGTACCACCCTTTGTGTAGAAAAAAGTACCTCCTGATTTCATTTCTAAATTACCTAGCTCTAATTTTAGACTAATACCCCACTGTTTTGAATCTCTCGCACCAGAGAAAATAGTTTCTTTGCATCTACCCTATCAAATCCCTTAATTAACAAAAGCATAAAAATTCAAAAGGAGAGAAAGAGAAAATGGAAAAATAAAAAAAGGAGTGGTGTTAAATGAAGGACTAAATGTTAAACTTTTATCCCCCTTTAAAGAATCCCTGTAAAAGATTTAATTGCGCATAACTTAAGTAGCAAGATACCTGTTTACACTATAGATTTTCCACATATTAAATTACTAATCCACACTATTTCAACAGGGAGTAGTATTAAGAAGCTAGAGAATTCTGCAAAGGAAGGGAAGGATTTTTTCCAATAAAGCAGACATGACTACCCAGACTACTCTCTCACAATCTATTAATCTCACTGAAGAGCAACACTGTGCGGGCCTGAGAGTAGGTTACTTGGCTTCCTACTCATCATAAAATATTAAAGCTATTTAAATGAACTTTATTGACCCTTAGTAATTTATTGGCTGTGAAGTGTTTTGGGACATGAGGATGTGAAAGGTGCTATGTAAATGCAAGGTTGATCTTTCTCACTCTCTCAATAAATCTTGACGTCTATATATTGTCCAGTAACAAAAGCTTGTAACAAGTATGGTATAGTCGCTGCGGTGAGACTTGGAGCTTAGTGTTCATCTACTTTCCAGTACACTCTCATATTATTGAAAACAAATACAATCCTGGGAACCTGGACTTTGAGACAGCACACTTCCATCATTCTCTTCACCAATTTCTTTCTTCGGTGTTTCAATGCCAGCATCAACTACTGCTGGCTGTCTTTTCAGTTTGGAAAACCTCCTCAGTGGGGTTTCTTGGATGAAGATGAGGAGAGACATGCCAGGAAGTGCAAGCAATACAAAAGAAAAGCAGACAGAAATAAAAAGATAAGCTACAGGAAACACAGACTAAATTTTGACAGTTTCAGTTTAAATGTATGTGCCATGAAATAGAAAATTTAAAAGAAAAACATAGAATACATATTAGATTTATGCATTCTAGATATTAGAGTAAAAGCAGGTAAAGTCTTCCATGTTGCAATGCTGTGCTACCCTTCTGTGGTCCATGTACATGGAACAGATGCCATACTGTGGCTGTACAAGGACAAAGCATCTACTTACGTCCTTCATCAGAATCATCATCATTAATCCACCATGGTTTAGCATCTTTTTCAATTTCCTTCTTTGTGTGCTGCCCCAATGAACTCAGAACACTGGATTTTGGTGAATTTCCCAAATCAACAGATTCATCTGAAACAGACTGGAACATATGCACAAAGTTATCAGAACAAAATGTAGTGTGGGATCAGAGATGAGGATGAAAAATTCTAAGTTTTTTTCAGACTCAGAAAGGTAGAATGATGCTACACATTATACAGGCAATTTTAAACTTACTGAGATGATACTTTTCACTCTAAGTCAATTTTTACAGACAATAATATTTCAACATATCATCCAGTTTTAACAGAAACACAAAGATTGATCAAGGTTGGGTAAAAATCCAATAATAATAATATAAATAAAAACCATTGAGGGCATATCAATATTTCTAATCTAAGAGGATTTCTGGAATTTCTCCAATACTGACTTTTGAAAGGAATTCAAAATGTTAGAAAGAAGCTACATGAAACCTGTTTAAAACTGAATCCAAAGTCTGAGTAAATTATTTGTAGCAAGGCAAAAAATGCTGCAGGATAAATTCTAGCCCTTTCTACTTCAGTGATGGTGAAAGGTAGTTGCGGGATAAAACAAGAGAATCTTCTTACAGATGACACCAAAATAGGAAATATAATTAATTTCTTTTGAAGACCAAAGGAAGCTGTAAAAGGATCTTGATAAGACGGGGGAATACGTTAGCTTGCGTCAGTTGTTCCATGTCAGCAAGTATGAACTGATGCAATTGGGTTAAAAAAAATACCAGCATCGATTTAAACTCAGTGCTGTGGAATTGAAGAGAGATTTGGGGGGGGACAGGTCCACAGAATATTATCGGTGGCACTCCAGCTTGATAAACCTGTAAAAACAGCTAATGGGATTCTAGGTTATATCACAAGAGGTATAGAATATAAAAACCAAGAAGCAATGATGAACCTTTATAAAACCTTAAGACCTCAGTAAAAGTACCGTGTACAGTTTTGGACTCCACATTACAGAAAGGATATCGAGATTTTAGAGAGGGCGCAACACAGATTCACTAAGATGCTTCCAAGTATAAACAAGAAAGACTAGAAAAACTGAAGCAACTGTTTCTTCGAGCTGAGAATCTAGAGCCAAGGGCCACAGATTGAAGATTAAACACAAAATCCCAGAATTTGCAATCGTAATGATGGCAAAACTATCAGCGTTTACTGTCATTGCCCTGTGAAAGTGACAGTAACTTCTGGCGTCCACACATACACAGTTGAATGTGGAAATCCAGAAATTGCTGTCAGTAATTTCTTACTTCTCCAAATGATGTACTGTTGAAGTTCCAGCAGACAGAAAATCTTTAGAAATCACTGAACTGAGAACATCCCCATTTATGCTGTAATATAGCTGTTAAAAACCCCTGAAAAAGATTATATCTTAAAGTTTAGCTGGATTTTTCACAGCTGCTAAGTCATAGCTACTGCTGACCAACTTCTCTGGCCCTGGACAACTAATTCTATATATGCATAATGTCAATTTTTTCCATTTTGATTTTTAAAAATTAATTCTAAACCAAAAAAAGCAATTATATGACATTTCAGCTTTAAATATGTATGTCCCAATCTTTATTTTGTCCCAATCTTTATTTTGTTCGCTGTAAAATTTCTAAAAGGTGAAGGATAATCTCTGCATTTTACTTCCCGATTTGCTGTCTATCAGAAGACTTTGTTACTTATTCTGCTTGATGACATCACTGTTGCTGGATGCCTGGGGCCAGGAAGCAAGGCCAAGCAGCAGTGGGGTCCAGGAGCCAGAAAGCGAAGCCAGGGAGCGGCAGGGACAGGGGCCAGTAAGGGAGGCAGAGAGCGGTGGGGGCCAGGATGAGGGGCCAGTAAGCGAGGCTGGGCAGTGGTAGGAGCCAGAGGCCAGTAAGGGAAGCTGGGAAGTAGCAGGGGCCGGGGACCATGAAGCAAGGCCGGGGTGTGGCAGGGGCCAGTTAAGGGAAGCCAGGGAGCAGTGGGGGCCAGTAAGCAGAATCACAGAATCATTCTACTGCAGAAGGAGGCCATTTGGCCCATCATGTCCACACTGGCTCTCTGAAAGAGCAATTCTCTCATTTCCATTCCCCCGCTTTCTCCCCATAACCCTGCACATTCTTCCTTTTCATATAACTGTCTAATTCCCTTTTGAATGCTTCAATTGAACCTGCCTCCACCAAGTTCTCAGGCAGCGCATTCCAGATCTTAACCACTCGCTGCGTGAAAAAGTTTTTCCTCATGTCACTTTTGCTTTTCTTACCAAATACTTTAAATCTGCGCCCTCTCATTCTCGATCCTTTCACGAGTGGGAACAATTTCTCTCTATCTACTCTGTCCAGACCCCTCATGATTTTGAATACCTCTATCAAATCACCGCTCAGCCTTCTTTTCTCCAAGGAAAACAGTCCTAACTTCTCCAATCTATCTTCATAACTGAAATTCCTCATCCCTGGAACCACTCGTGAATCTTTTCTGCAAGGCCAGGAGAGGGGGGGGGGGGGGCAGTGATGGGGACCAGAGGCCAGTGGGGAGGCGGTGTGGGCCTGTGAGGAAGAGTGGAGAGGGGCAGAGCCAATCAGAAAATGCAGACAGACAGAAACTGTGAATTATTATAGATTGGCTGCATTTAACCTCAGTCTCTATATGATATTACATTGATTAAATTTTACCTCAAACTGCATCGATTTTGTATTATAGACTCACGAGTGTGTACCAAACTCACCTCTCACTGTACATGTGAAAACCTTGAACATATCCGCTGTAGACCTGATCTCTCAGTTGGAGCCAAATCTAAACAGCAAAAAAAGTTTTGATTTGCACCTCAGTCTCTCTCTATTTTATATTATATTTCACCTCAGTATCTATTTCAAATTACATTTCACCTCAATCTCTCTCAATTTTACATTACACTGATCATATCTAACCTCAGTCTCTATTTTTTTTAATTTCTGCGAAGTCAAACTAGTTTTATCCCAATCTGCCTGCAAAACTTTGTAGTACCAATTAGCATAGTCTCCTTCCCACACACTTCCGCAGCACAAAGCACTGTCCAGCAAGGGTGTGTCTTTCCCATTCACCATCGATCAAAAACTGTCACTTAACACACCCCGTACTTCTGTGTAACAGCCCCGACAATAAATTTTTTCTACAGCATCTGTGGAAGAGTCTGTCACTCTAGTATTGACCTTTATAGCCACTCCAGGCGCTACTCCACAAACCACTGACCACCTCCAGGCGCTTATACATCGTCTCCCGAGACAAGGAGGCCAAAGAGAAGAGAACTTTAATGTTATATCAAAGTGGTACAATATGCAATCAACCAACTGTTAACCCACAGGTGCAAAGCTTCACTGGACCTTACAAAACACTCCACAAACCAAGATCTACAAACCCAACAGAAGTTATCCTATTTTTAAAACGAGTCTCCCTCTGCAATCCCTATATCACATTGATTAAATTTTACCTCAGTCTCTTTCAATTTTATATTAAAGTCTCGTAAATGCATACTAAACTCACCTTTCACTGTACGTGTGAAACCCTTGAACATAACCCCGATGGACCCGATCTCTCAATAGGAGCCAAATCGAAATGACAAGAGGGGTTTTCATTTGCATAGCTCACCTCCCTCGCAATGCAAAACAGGGCTGTTAAATTTTCTGCGATGTGCTGCCCACCAATCAGAAAAGTGTGGATAGACAGAAACTATGCATTATTATAAAGGATTCCATGGGCCACTGTGTTCCCTGCAGGATAAGTTTAATTTCCCATTTAATATTAAATTGGTGATTGTTTCCTTACATTACAATAGTGCCTGCACTTCAAAAGTAATTTTTTTTTTATTATTCATTCATGGGATGCGGGCATCGCTGGCCAAGCCAGCATTTATTGCCCATCCCTAACTACCCTTGAGGTGGTGGTGGGGAGCTGCATCCTTGAACCGCTGCAGTCTATGGGAGGTAGGTACACCCACAGTGCTGTTAGGAAGGGAGTTCCAGGATTTTGACCCAGTGCCAGTGAAGGAACGGCGAAATAGTTCCAAGTCAGGATGGTGTGTGACTTGGAGGGGAGCTTGCAGGTGGTGGTGTTCCCATACATTTGCAGCCCTTGTCCTTCTAGTTGGTGGAGGTTGCGGGTTTGGAAGGTGCTGTCCAAGGAGCCTTGGTGCATTGCTGCAGTGCATCTTGTAGGCGGTACACACTGCTGCCACTGTGCGTCAGTGGTGG
This sequence comes from Heterodontus francisci, assembly GCF_036365525.1. Classification (NCBI taxonomy): domain Eukaryota; kingdom Metazoa; phylum Chordata; class Chondrichthyes; order Heterodontiformes; family Heterodontidae; genus Heterodontus; species Heterodontus francisci. The sequence continues at coordinate 148,910,915 of NC_090373.1, read as the reverse complement.
AGGGAGTGAATGTTTGTAGATGGGGTGCCAATCAAGCGGGCTGCTTTGTCCTGGATGTGTCGAGCTTCTTGAGTGTTGTTGGAGCTGCACCCATCCAGGCAAGTGGAGAGTATTCCATCACATTCCTGACTTGTGCCTTGTAGATGGTGGACAGGCTTTGGGGAGTCAGGCGGTGAGTTACTCGCCACAGGATTCCTAGCCTCTGACCTGCTCTTGTAGCCACAGTATTTATATGGCTACTCCAGTTCAGTTTCTGGTCAATGGTAGCTCTTAGAATGTTGATAGTGGGGGATTCAGCGATGGTAATGCCGTTGAATGTCAAGGGGAGATGGTTAGATTCTCTCTTGTTGGAGATGGTCATTGCCTGGCACTTGTGTGGCACGAATGATACTTGCCACTTATCAGCCCAAGCCTGGATAGTGTGCAGGTCTTGCTGCATTTCTACACGGACTGCTTCAGTATCTGAGGTGTCACGAATGGTGCTGAACATTGTGCAATCATCAGCGAATATCCCCACTTCTGATCTTATGATCGAGGGAAGGTCATTGTTAAAGCAGTTGAAGATGGTTGGGTGTAAGACACTACCCTGAGGAACTCCTGCAGTGATGTCCTGGAGCTCAGATGATTGACCTCTAACAACCACAACCATCTTTCTTTGCGCTAGATATGACTCCAACCAGCAGAGAGTTTTACCCGATTCCCATTGACTTCAGCTTTGCTAGGGCTGCTTGATGCCATACTCAGTCAAATGCTGCCTTGATGTCAAGGGCAGTCACTCTCACCTCCTCGAGTTCAGCATTTTCATCCATGTTTGAACCAAGACCGTAACGAGGTCAGGAGCCGAGTGGCCCTGGAAGAACCCAAACTGAGCGTCACTGATCTGGCTATTGCTAAGCAAGGGCCGCTTGCTCGCACTGTTGACGACATCTTCCATCACTTTACGGATGATTGAGAGTAGACTGATGGGGCAGTAAATGGCTGGGTTGGACTTGTCCTGTTTTTTGTGTACAGGACAAACCTGTGCAATTTTACGCATTGCCGGGTAGATGCCAATGTTGTAGCTGTACTGGAACTGTTTGGCTGGGGGCATAGCAAGTTCTGGAGCACAGGTCTTCAGTACTATTGCCGGAATATTGTCAGGGCGCATAGCCTTCGCAGAATCCAGTGCCTTCAGTCATTTCTTGATATCACGCAGAGTGAGTTGAATTGGTTGAAGACTGACATCTGTGATGCTGGGAACTTCAGGAGGAGGCCGTGATGGATCATCCACTCTGTACTTCTGGCTGAAAGTTGTTGCAAATGCTTCTGCCTCATCTTTTGCACTGATGTGCTGGACTCTCACATCATTGAGGATGTGAATATTTGTGGAGCCACCTCCTCCAGTTAGTTTTTTTCATTGTCTCCCACCATTCACGACTGGATGCGGCAGGACTGCAGAGCTTAGATCTGATCCATTGGTTATGGGATCACTTAGCTCTGTCTATCGCATGCTGCTTATGCTGTTTGGCACACAAGTAGTCCTGGGTGAACAGCATGTTACAGTTTTAAAAAATAATCACTGAAATTTGCCATGTTCTATGCCAAAGGAAATTTTCACTTCAAAAATATATTAGCAGTGATTTTACACTTAGTTAAGGACAAGCATACCCTTTTTATTTCTGCCACAAAGTGTCACCATCATGCACTCCCAAGCCAGGTAAAGCATCAAAGAGTAAAGTTCTTTTATAAGCTGAAGCTCCTTGCACTCTGCCTGAACATTGACCTGGATTTTGTGGTCAACTGCAAAGAAACCAGACTTGCCACTAAACTAGAAGAAAGTTGCCCACAGAGATTTAGCAAGCTCCAGAGTGTCGATTTCCCCTATTCTGATATCAGTTTCACTCTGGGGCCATCTACAGCATCACGGACATTATCAAACAGGCTGAGCAGCCAATCAGACTGAAGAATTGTCACAGTAAGAAAACAAAGTGAAAAGCACAGATTGTAATTCACTTCTTAATCATTTTATAGAAAGCAAAACAACAACAACTGGGACATATACCTGGGATTAAGTTGGAAGCTGAAATGTCAAATTAAAAAAAAATCTTAAAATCATGAAATGTTTTTCATGGACTGGAGGGAATGGCAGGCACCCCACACTTACTAAAAAAACTGCTTTTCAGCGCCAGAGAGGTTGTTCAGCAGTAATTATGACTTTGTATGCCCTTAAAAACACATTTACATCTTATTCAACAAGACTTAACATTTTCAATGGTTTGCACAGCGAGAACAGTATGTAAAAAGTTGAAATTCACACCAATGCACTGATTCTGTATCGATTACAGCTGCAAAGCCTGCAATAGCACAACTGTGGAGCAGCAGGATATCACTGACAACAACTTCCACATTTCCGTACTTAACTGTGTTTTTGTAGACGCCAGACGATGCTATCAGTTTTACACAGTAATAACACTGAGCACTGATAGTTTCACTGTCTTTACAATCACCGATTTAGGGCCAATATGTTTTAACCCAGCCTCAGAAGAGCATATAATTCTGCAACAGTGTGACATTTCCATTTAAGTCACTTGTTAATCTTATGCTGGTGAACAAGATTACTAATTTCGCAGTAGTTTGGGACTGTGAATTCACGCCCACAAGAAACCAGGTTGAGACTAACCACAAACCCACTTTGGTTTTAACTTTTTCCTGTAGGACAGAGAGAGAAGGCATTCATCCAGGTTATCTAAGGATTCAAAGCAAGTCTCAGAGGTAAATTTGATAATGTTCTAATATACTACCAAACTGCTCCCCATGCCCACCCCGACATGCACTTCATAACTATTCAAATGAAAGTTCCTAATTACAGTATGCATGCAATTTACTGCTAATATCAAAATCGTGGATCATACAACCAAACCACGAGAAATCACCTCAAGTAAATTAATGTTAAACTCAAATATCTTTAATGGAAACAGCAAAAAATACCTCTTTCAAGAATTGCTCAAACTGTTCCTCTATCTCCTCCTTGGTGAGTTTATGACTCATGATTTCAATGTGTTACAAACTGATTCTTCAGAACAGAACTCTAGAATAAAAACACAGGATATCCAAGAAAGCATTCAGTACATTTTAGGAAAGGATTGTGAAGCAGCAAACTGGTTGATCTCAACTTCTGCCCTGACCCTCTTACACATTTATACCCTAGCCCAACCTACAAAACATTCAGCTTAAATATGTTGAGGTAGTTTTCTGTGAATATGGCACACAACTAGCTTAGCCATTCATCACCGGATCCGGCTGGGTCACAGCAGGTACTAGCACGCCTTGGTCTCCCGTCAAAACCACCCATACACCAGGATGTTGTCATCCTGGTCATCAAAAATCTCCATTCCCAATGACTGCTTTCTACTACCCTTCTCCCTGCCCCTAAAGCCCTCAACTCCAAGTGCAAGGAGCTTGTGAACTTCTTTATCACCAAAATTGAGAATATTCATTCAGCTGTCTCCATTTCCTCCGTCATTTTGCCCAACAGACAACTCACCACCTCCCCCAGCTCCAACACTGAAACTTCCTCTCGTATACTTTTCCTTGAACTCATCTGGTCAATGAAAATATCTCCTCCTCTCATTTACACTAAACCGCTGTCCACTCAACTTACCTTTCTAAATGCCATGCCAGCTGACACTGTAAATGTTGCCCTCTCCTCAGGAACTGTCATCCATCATTAACCACCCCCCAAGCATCAGAAAACCTACTCTCAATCCCTTTGTCCTTGAAAACTGCATTCCTACCTTCAGCCTCCCTTGACCTTCCAAAGTCCTTCTTCGTTTTTGTGTCTTAAATACACAGCTGTCTTTCTCACAATTCCTTCTTTGAATCTCTCTAATAGGATTTCCACAACATTGAACAGGCTTAAATTAAACTCTTTGTAACTGGTGCATTATCTCTCCTCATCCTATTCAACCTCTCTGCGGCATCTCATGGAGGCAAATGGTGTGTTTGACCAACACCTCTCCTCCATTGCCCAGCTCAGTGGGACTGCCCTTGGTACCTTCAATGACTGAAGCGCTGAACCTATTACTTCGCCATCACTTCCACTCAGTCACATCACCTGCAACTGTCTGTTACAATCAATCTGCTACTGCAATCCTCATCCATGCTTTTGTCACCTCCAGGCACAACTACTCCAATGTTCTTCTCGCCGGACTCCCACCATCCAGAAACTTCAGCTCATCCAAAACTCTGCTATCAATATCCCAACCCATATCAATTCACAATCATTTATCACCTGCACCCCTTCCCCTGTTCCACACCTCAAGTCCTTGCTGACCTACATTGGATCCCAGTCCCCCAACATCTCAAATTTAAGATCAATCTATGGCTTCCCTTACCTTCATACATCCAATCTCCTGCAGCCATACAAATTTTCCCTGCCCTAGAACTCTTTGTTAATCTGACCAGCCTCTTGTGCAACCCCACTTCTCTTTGCCCCATCCATGGCCTCCTAAAAACCAAATCCCTCTTTTTTTGGTTTATTGTCTGTTTTCTCCTCATCTGTCTGTGAATATAGGAACAAAGGAAGAGGAGCAGGTCACTCCATCATTCAAATATATTGAGGCAAATCTGTACTTCAACACCATTTATCCACCTTTGTTACATACACAGAATATTTTTCTATATTAAAAGATGCTATAAAAACACATTGTTTATAGTAATGAAAGCCGACAGCATGCACCAACAATTTGATGCATGACATCATAGAATCATAGAACGGTTACAGCACAGGAGGCCATTCAGCCTGTCGGGTCCATGCCGGCTTTCTGCAAGAGAAACTTACCTAGTTCCACTCCTCTGCCTTTTCCCCACAGCCCTGCAATTCTTTCTCTTCAGATAATTATCCAATCTGCTTTTGAAGACCTTGATTGAATCTTCCTCCACCACACTCTCAGACAGTGCATTCCAGATCCGAACCACTCATTGCGTTAAAATGTTTTTCCTCATGTCGCCATTGCTTCTTTTGATAATCACCTTAAATCAGCGTCCTCTGGTTCTCGATCCTACTACCAATGGGAACAGTTTCTCCCCATCTATTCTGTCCAGACCCCTCATGATTCTGAACACGTATATCAAATCTCCTCTCAACCTTCTCTTCTCCAAGGAGAATAGTTCCAGCTTCTCCAATCTATCCACGTACCTGACGTTCCTCATCCCTGGAACCATCCTCGTGAATCAGTGGCACAGTGGTTAGCACCGCAGCCTCACAGCTCCAGCGGCCCGGGTTCAGTTCTGGGTGCTGCCTGTGCGGAGTTTGCAAGTTCTCCCTGTGACTGCTTGGGTTTCCGCCGGGTGCTCCGGTTTCCTCCCACAGCCAAAGACTTGCAGGTTGATAGGTAAATTGGCCATTGTAAATTGCCCCGAGTGTAGGTAGGTGGTAGGAGAATGGTGGGGATGTAGTAGGGAATATGGGATTAATGTAGGATTAGTATAAATGGGTGGTTGTTGGTCGGCACAGGCTCGGTGGGCCGAAGGGCCTGTTTCAGTGCTGTATCTCTAAATAAGTAAATAAATCATTTCCTCTATAATGCCTTCACATCCTTCCTAAAGTGTAGTGCCCAGAATTGGACACAATACTCTAGCTGAAGCCAAACAAATGTTTTTATACAGGCTTATCAAAAATTGCTTGCTTTTGGACTCTATGCTCCTATTTATAAAGCCCAGGATCCCATATGCTTTCTTAACTACTTTCTCAACCTGCCCTGCCACCTTCAGTGATTTGTTCACTCCCAGGTCCCTCTGCTCCTGCATCCCCTTTAGAATCTTACCCTTTATTTCATATTGTCTCTCCTCATTTTTCCAACCAAAATGAATCCACACATTTTTTTTCGTTCATGGGATGTGGGCGTCACTGGCAAGGCCAGCATTTATTGCCCATCCCTAACTGCCCTTGAGAAGGTGATGAGCTGCCTTCTTGAACCACTGCAGTCCTTTGGGTGTAGGTACACCCACAATGCTGTTAGGAAGGGAGTTCTAGGATTTTGACCCGGCGACAAAGAATGAACAGCGATTTAGTTCCAAGTTGGGATGGTGTGTGGTTTGGAGGGGAACTTGCAGATGGTGGCATTCCCCTGCAGCCGCACTTCTCTGCATTAAATTTCATCTGCCACTTGCCCACCTAGCCAGCCTATGTCCTTTTGAAGTTGATCACTATCCTCCTCAGCTCACAGTTTTGTGTGATCAGCAAATGTTGCAATTGTGCCTTGTATACCCAAATCTAGGTCATTAATACCTTCTTCTTCTTTGGCCTCCTTGTCTCGAGAGACAATGGGTAAGCGCCTGGAGGTGGTCAGTGGTTTGTGAAGCAGCGCCTGGAGTGGCTATAAAGGTCAATTCTAGAGTGACAGGCTCTTCCACAGGTGCTGCAGATAAAATTGTTTGTTGGAGCTGTTACACAGTTGGCTCTCCCCTTGCGCTTCTGTCTTTTTTCCTGCCAACTGCTAAGTCTCTTCGACTCGCCACTCTTTAACCCCGCCTTTATGGCTGCCCGCCAGCTCTGGCGATCACCGGCAACTGACTCCCACGACTTGTGATCAATGTCACAGGACATCATGTCGCATTTGCAGACGTCTTTAAAGCGGAGACATGGACGGCCGGTGGGTCTGATACCAGTGGCGAACTCGCCGTACAATGTGTCTTTGGGCATCCTGCCATCTTCCATGCGGCTCACATGGCCAAGCCATCTCAAGCGCCGCTGACTCAGTAGTGTGTATAAGCTGCGGATGTTGGCCGCCTCGAGGACTTCTGTGTTGGAGATACGGTCCTGCCACCTGATGCCAAGGATTCTCCGGAGGCAGCGAAGATGGAATGAATTGAGACGTCGCTCTTGGCTGACATACGTTGTCCAGGCCTCGCTGCCGTAGAGCAAGGTACCGAGGACACAGGCTTGATACACTCGGACTTTTGTGTTCCGTGTCAGTGCGCCATTTTCCCACACTCTCTTGGCCAGTCTGGACATAGCAGTGGAAACCTTTCCCATGCGCTTGTTGATTTCTGCCTCGAGAGACAGGTTACTGGTGATAGTTGAGCCTAGGTAAGTGAACTTTTGAACCACTTCCAGAGCGTGGTCGCCGATATTGATGGATGGAGCATTTCTGACGTCCTGTCCAATGATGTTCGTTTTCTTGAGGCTGATGGTTAGGCCAAATTCGTTGCAGGCATCCGCAAACCTGTCGATGAGACTCTGCAGACGCTCTTCAGTGTGGGATGTTAAAGCAGCATCGTCAGCAAAGAGGAGTTCCCTGATGAGGACTTTCCGTACTTTGGTCTTCGCTCTAAGACGGGCAAGGTTGAACAACCTACCCCCTGATCTTGTGTGGAGGAAAACTCCTTCTTCTGAAGACTTGAACGCATGTGAGAGCAGCAGCGAGAAGAAAATCCCAAACAGTGTGGGTGCGAGAACACAGCCCTGTTTCACACCACTCAGGATAGGAAAGGGGTCTGATGAGGTGCCGCGATGCTGAATTGTGCCTTTCATATAGTCATGGAATGAGGTGATGACACTTAGTAGCTTTGGTGGACATCCAATCTTTGCTAGTAGTCTGAAGAGACCACGTCTGCTGACGAGGTCAAAGGCTTTGGTGAGATCTATGAAAGCAACGTAGAGGGGCATCTGTTGTTCGCGGCATTTCTCCTGTATCTGACGAAGGGAGAACAGCATGTCAATGGTCGATCTCTCTACACGAAAGCCACACTGTGCCTCAGGGTAGACGCGCTCGGCCAGCTTCTGGAGCCTGTTTAAAGCGACTCGAGTAAGGACTTTCCCCACTATGCTGAGCAGGGAGATTCCACGGTAGTTGTTGCAGTTACTGCGGTCACCTTTGTTTTTAATAGAGGGTGATGATATTGGCATCGCGCAGGTCCTGTGGTACTGCTCCCTCGTCCCAAAACAGGCAAAGCAGTCCATAGAGTGCTGAGAGTATAGCAGGCTTGGCACTCTTGATTATTTCAGGGGTAATGCCGTCCTTCCCAGGGGCTTTTCCGCTGGCTAGAGAATCAATGGCATCACTGAATTTCGATTTTGTTGGCTGTACGTCCAGCTCATCCATGACTGGCAGAGACTGGGCTGCATTGAGGCCGGTCTTAGTGACAACATTCTCCCTGGAGTACAGGTTCCAGCTCTTCAAAATGAGATTGAAACCAATCTGTATTTCTCTTCACACGTTTGCCATAGGTGGTCAAAGCTGATTCATAGAAGGCGTCTCTGATGTGGGCCCACTTGGTCTCAGCATCCCCTGTGGGATCATCAAGAACAGCAGGGGGCCTTGGGAAACCCCGCTATATAGCTTCCTCCAGTCCGAAAATCCATTATTACTCTGTTTCCGGTCACTCAGACAATTTCATATTCATGTTGCCACTGTCCCTTTTATTCCATGAGCTCTATTTTGCTGACAAGCCTGTTATGTGGCACTTCATCAAATGCCTTTTGGAAGTCCATGTGCACCAAATCAACCGCATTACCCTCAATGACCCTCTCTGTTGCCTCATCAAAAAACTAAGCAAGTTAGTTAAACACTATCTGCCCTTAGCAAATCCGTGCTGGCTTTCCTTAATTAATATCACGCTGTATCTCTCTTTGACTCTATTTGCCCAAGTGGCTCTTAATTTTGTCCCGAATTATCGCTTTTAAAAGCTTTCTCACCATGGAGGTTAGACTGACTGGTCTGTAGTTGCTGGACTTATCCTTACACGTTTTTGAACAAGGGTGTAACATTTGCAATTCTTCAGTCCTCTAGCACCACCACTGTAGGAATGAGGCTTGGAAGATTATGGCCAATGCCTTCGCAATTTTTACCCTTACTTCTCTCAGTATCCTTGGATCCATCTCATCCAGTCCTAGTGGCTTATCAACTTTAAGTACAGCCAGCCTACCCAGTACCTCCTCTATCAATTTTTAGCCCATCCAGTGGCTCAACTACCTCCTCTTGACTTTGATTGCATCTCCTTCCTTGGTAAAGACAGATGCAAAGTACTCATTTAGTACCTCAGCCATATCCTCTGCCTGCATGCTTAAATCTCCTTTTAGGTCCCTAATCAACCCCACTCCTCCTTTTACTATTTATATGCCTATAGAATATTTTTGGGTTCACTTTTATGTTAGCTGCCAGTCTCTTGCTTCTCTTATTTGCTATTTCACTTCCCCTCTGAACCTTCTACATTCAGCCTGGTTCCCAATTGTATTATCCACCTGACAGGTCATATGCATCCTTTTTCTGCTTCATCTTACTCGTTGGCTGGAATTTTAGGTGGTACAGGAAGCCCCGCTCACTGGCCAAAAAGTCAGGGGTGAATTCGCCTCCATGGGGCCTGGGGAGCATAAAATCCTGGCGTGGCTCCCCAGGCCCCATGGACTTAAGTGGGACTTCCATCTCTCTGAGGCAGGAAGTCTCACCTCCAAGAGCTGTCGGCCAATCAGTGGGCCGGCAACTCTCAGTCCCGATAGCGTCACCAATAGCGCTGGCCACTGCTGAGACTGCACCCGGCCAACAGCACGATCGTGGACATCGGCCCCAGAAGAGGGGTACATTTTGGGGCCTCACCAGGATCAATTGGCCAAGCAAGACAAGGGTTGGGGGGTGTGTTGGTTGGGAGGTGAACTTTCTTTCAGTGGGGGCAGTTGGGGCTCCTTCCATGGGGCACAGGGTGCCCGATCAGAGGGCCGCCATCCTCCCTGAGCACCAAAGAGGCCACCAGATAATGGGGCCTAAGGCGGGAGGAGGCCCTTAAGTGGCAGTTAATTGGGCACTTAAGGGTCTTGATTGACCTGGGGCAGGCAGGCCATTTCTCACTGCCGCCGCCCCTAGTAAAATAGTGGCGCAGGCAGGAAGGAGTCAGGAACGGCCACATCTCCCACCCAATTTTACGACCCCCCACCACCAGCCCGCTCCTGTGGGGGAAGCATAAAATTGCAGCCACTATCTCTTTTGATATCCCAGGAGCTCTGGTTTGTTTGCCTTACCTTTTAGATTAGATTAGAGATACAGCACTGAAACAGGCCCTTCGGCCCACTGAGTCTGTGCCGAACATCAACCACCCATTTATACTAATCCTACACTAATCCCATATTCCTACCAAACATCCCCACCTGTCCCTACATTTCCCTACCACCTACCTACACTAGTGACAATTTATAATGGCCAATTTACCTATCAACCTGCAAGTCTTTTGGCTTGTGGGAGGAAACCGGAGCACCCGGAGAAAACCCACGCAGACACAGGGAGAACTTGCAAACTCCGCACAGGCAGTACCCGGAGTCGAACCCGGGCCCCTGGAGCTGTGAGGCTGCGGTGCTAACCACTGCGCCACTTTTCTGATTCATTATAAAGGAACTCACTCCTTGTAACATTACAGTTGCATTACCCTGCATAAGATCATTTATACAGATGCAGCAGTTACCATTTGATTGATCAAAATTAAACTGTACTGCAAAACAGTATATTAAATTTCCCCCTCACTTCCTGGATGTGCACTCAAGCTCAACATTATAGCAGATAATCTTCGTGTTCTATTTGATTCCAGTCTGAGCTTCCAATCCCACATCCAGTCCAACAATAAAACAGCACCTTCCAAATATCACGCATATCTGTTCTGATGAAAGAACACAGACCTGAAACATTAACTCTGCTTCTCTCACCACAGATGCTGCCTGACCTGCTGAGTATTTCCAGCACTTTTTGTTTTTATTTCAGATTTCCAGCATCTGCAGTATTTTGCTTTTATCACCTATATCTGCCCGACCTTACATCCACTATCATCTCATTCACCCCATCAAACTTCCAGACTCAGCTTTTCTCATTACTGTACCCGCCTCATTGCCCTCCTGAGCTCCATCTCCTCCAGGGCCATTTAGTCCCCTAAGACAATCCTTGCCAATTCCCAGTGCCTCCCTGTCCTTTAGTGTGCTGATTTCAGAATTCTCAACTTCACTCATTCCTACATCTCTGCCTGCGTTCTCCACTCTTTCAAGTCTGGATTACTGCACATTCCTTCCTGCCTCCATCCCTCATACTAATCAGTAGCAAAGCCTTCATACAGTCAGAGTCCTTACGGCACAGAAGGAGACCATTTGGCCCATCAGGTCCATGCTAGCTCTCTGAAGAGCAATTCAATCAGTCCCATTCCCCCTCTCTTTACCACTTAGCCGTACAATTTTATTTCCTTCAAGTGCTCACTAATTTCCTTTTAAAATCATTCATCATCTCCACTTCCACCACCTCTCAGTTCAGGTCATTACCACTTGCTGCGTAAAAAAGTTCTTCCTCAGATCCCCACTATACCTCTTGCCTAAAATCTTAAATCTATGTCCCCTAGTCCTTGTACAATCAGCTTGATGGGAACAGCTTTCTTTGTCTAACTTAGGTAAATCTGTCATACAAACACACGAATTAGAAGTAGGCCATTCAGCCCCTCTAGCCTGCTCCGCCATTCAAGAAGATCATGGCCGATCAGTTTGTGTCTCAAATTCCACACTCCCATCTACCCCTTTGATTCCCTTGCCTAACAAGAATCTATCTAACCCTGCCTTAAAATTATTCAATGACCCCACCTCCACCATTTCTGAGGCAGAGAGTTCCAAAGTCGCACAACCCTCAGAGACAAAATTTCTCCTCATTTCCGTCCTAAAAGGGTGACCCCTAATTTTAAAACAGTGCTCCCTAGTTCTAGACTCATCCACAAGAGGAAACATCCTTTCCACATCCACCTTCTCAAGACTATTCAGAATCTTATATACTTCAATCAAGTCTCCCCTCACTCTTCTAAACTCCAGTGAAAACAAGCCTAGTCTATCCAACCTTTCCTCATAAGACAAAATGCTCATTCCAGATATCAATCGAGTAAATCACCTCTGAACCACCTTCAACACAGTCACATCCTTCCTTAAATAAGGAGACCAAAACTGCCCACAGTATTCGAGATGTGGTCTCACCAATGCCCTGTATAACTGAAGCAGGGAGGTTATGCTGAACCTTTATAAAGCTCTGGTTCGTCCACAATGAGAGTACTGGGTCCAGTTCTGGTCTAATTTTATTTTCAATTCCTCTCATAATAAAGGATAGCATTCCATTAGCCTTCTTTATTACGTGCTGTACCTGCACACTAGCTTTTTGTGACTCATGCACCTCAGAGTTCTGCAATCATTCTCCATTTAAGTAATACTCTGCTTTTTTATTCTTCCTGCCAAAGTGAACAACTTCACATTTTCCCACATTCAGATCTTTGCCCACTCACTCAACCTACCTATATCTGTCTGCAAGCTCCTTATGTCCTCTTCACAACATACTTTCCTACCTATTTATGTGTCATAGGAACGAGGAGCAGGTGTAGGCAATTCAGCCCCTCGAGCCTGCTCTGCCATTCAACATGATCAGGGCTGATCTCATCTCGGCCTCAACTCCACTTTCCTGCCCGTTCTCCGTAACCTTTCAACCCATTTCTAATTAAAAATTTGTCTATCTCCTCCTTAAATTTAATCAATGTCCCGGCATCCACTGCACTCTGGGGTACTGAATTCCACAGATTCACGACCCTCTGAGAGAAGTAATTTCTCCTCATCTCTGTTTTAAAGCTGCTACCCCTTATCCTAAAACTATGACCTCTCGTTCTAGATTGCCTCACAAGAGGAAACATCCTCTCTACGTCTTTGTCAATCCCCTTAACCATCTTATGTACCTCAATTAGATCTCCTCGCATTCTTCTAAACTCCAGAGAGTAAAGGCCTAAACTGCTCAATCTCTCTTCATAAGACAAGCCCCCTATCTCTGGAATCAATCTAGTGAACCTCCTCTGAACTGCCTCCAATGCAACTACATCCTTTCTCAAGTAAGGGAACCAAAACTGTACGCAATACTCCAGGTGCGATCTCACTAATGCCTTGTACAGTTGCAGCGATACATCCCTACTTTTATACTCTATTCCATTGGCAATAAATGCCAAAATTCCATTTGCCTTCCTTATCACCCGCTGTACCTGCAAACAAGTTTTCTGTGATTCATGCACGAGGACACCCAGATCCCTATGCATTGAAGCACTCTGAAGTCTCTCTCCATTTAGATAACAATTTGCCTTTCTATTCTTCTGACCAAAATGGACAACGTCACACTTATCCATGTTAAAATCCATCTGCCAAATTTTGGCCCATTTATCTAATCTATCCATAACCATTTGTAGATTTATTTCCTTATTGCAACTTACTGTCCCACCTATTTTAGTGTCATCTGCATTCCCCCTGCACCCTCTCCCCCCTTGCATCCTCTCCCACCCCCCCTCCCCCCTTGCATCCTCTCCCCCCCCCCCCCCCCCCGGGCAGAAAATCCAGGGCGGAACCCCTAAGGCAGTCATGTGTCACCTTTGGCATGTTTCCGGCAGTACCTGCAGCCATACCGGTGCCAAACGTTGCGCTCTGCACTCCTTTGAACTCTACTAGGAAGGCCGAGAGGGGGGTTTTGATGCTTGGGCAGCTCACAACCTCCATACATCTGCCCAGGCACGCGCCATGGAGAGGTCACCATAGTCACCTCACAGCGACCAAAATAACATGGAAAGCAGCAGTTACGGGTTATAAGTCCAGCTCAATTGGCGTGGGTTGCCTTTGTCGGTGGGAGAGGTCATCGCATCTCACTGGACAGCGACCGCCCGCCTCAAACCGGGCAGCCCTCGGTCAGAAAAGTTCTGTTCTGCCATAGTTCACCTGCTTCAATGGGTGCTTGGAGCTCAGGGTCATTGCCCGACAAGTGGACTGTAACACTGCACCAAACAGCACGACAAAAAAAGGAAAGAAGGCACCAGCCTTTCGTTTTGCAAGCTGGAATGTCAGAACTGTGTGTCCTGGCCTGTTGGAAGACCTTACACAAATCAACGACTCTCGCAAGACCGCCATCATTAACATCGAGCTCAGTGGACTCAATGCGGACATTGCAGCACTTCAGGCGACACGCCTCCTGCGAGCGGATCTCTAACAGAGCAAGACTACACCTTCTTCTGGCAGGGTAGGGATCCTGAAGAACCAAGACAGCATGGAGTGGGCTTCAACATCAGAAACTCTTTGCTCAGCATGATAGAGCCACCTTCAAATGGCTCAGAATGCATACTGTCCACCCGACTGCTCACTGCCTCTGGTCCAGTACATCTACTCAGCATCTACGTTCCAACACTCTGCTCCCCACCTGAAGTTAAAGACCAGTTCTACGAGGAACTCCATAATATCATTAGTAGCATCCCCAATACCGAACGTCTGTTCCTGCTGGGGGACTTTAATGCCAGGGTTGGGGCTGACCATGACTCATGGCCCTCCGGCATTGGAAGGATGAATGACAATGGACAGAGACTGCTGGAGTTGTGTACCTATCACAAACTCTGCATCACCAACTCATTCTTTCATACTAAACCCTGTCACCAGGTTTCATGGAGGCACCCAAGATCACGTTGTTGGCACCAGCTGGACCTCATCGTCACAAGGTGAGCCTCTATAAACAGTGTCCAAATCACACGCAGCTTCCACAGTGTGGACTGCGACACCGATCACTCCCTGGTGTGCAGCAAGGTTAGACTCAAACCAAAGAAGCTACATCACTCCAAGCAGAAAGGCCGCCCGTACATCAACACTAACAGAATTTCTTATTCACAGCTGTTACATAAGTTTCTAAAGTCACTTGAAAAAGCCCTTCAAAACACTCCTGCAGGGGATGCAGAGGCCAAGTGGGCCCGCATCAGAGACACCATCTATGACTCAGCAACGACCACCTTTGGCAAACGTGAGAAGCAGAATGCAGACTGGTTTCAATCTCACTTTGAAGAGCTGGAACCTGTCATAGCCACTAAGCGCACTGCACTGTTGAACTACAAGAAAGCCCCCAGCGAGTTAACATCCGTAGCACTTAAAGTAGCCAGAAGCGCTGCACAAAGAACAGCCAGGCGCTGTACAAATGACTACTGGCAACACATATGCAGTCATATTCTCCGACACCAAAGCATCAGAGGAATGTATTAAGAAAGCTTTTGGGCCAACCATCAGGAAGATTGCCCCCCTCAAGTCTAAATCAGGGGACACGATCAGGGCGGCACAGTGGCAGCCTCACAGCTCCAGCAACCCGGGTTCAATTCTGGGTACTGCCTGTGTCTGCATGGGTTTCCTCCGGGTGCTCCGGTCTCCTCCCACATGCCAAAAGACTTGCGGGTTGATAGGTAAATTGGCCATTATAAATTGCCCCTAGTATAGGTAGGTAGTAGGGAAATATAGGGACAGGTGGGGATGTGGTAGGAATATGGAATTAGTGTAGGATTAGTATAAATGGGTGGTTGATGGTCGGCACAGACTCGGTGGGCCAAAGGGCCTGTTTCAGTGCTGTATCTCTAACTAACTAACTAACCAACGCAAGGAAATGGACCGCTGGGTGGAGCACTACCTAGAACTGTAGTCCAGGGAAAATGTCACTGATGCCGCCCTCAATGCAGCCCAGTCTCTGCCAGTCATGGATGAGCTTTACGACCAGTCAACAAAATCAGAATTCAGTGATGCCATTGACTCTCTAGCCAATGGAAAAGCCCCTGGAAAGGACGGCATTACCCCTGAAATAATCAAGAGTGCCAAGCCTGCTATACTCTCAGCACTCCATGAACTGCTTTGCCTGTGCTGGGATGAGGGAGCAGTACCATAGGACATGCGTGATGCCAATATCATCACCCTCTATAAGAACAAGGGTGACTGCGGTGACTGCAACAACTACCGTGGAATCTCCCTGCTCAGCATAGTGGGGAAGTCTTCACTTGTGTCGTTTTAAACAGGCTCCAGAAGCTGGCTGAGCGTCTCTACCCTGAAGCACAGTGCGGCTTTCGAGCAGAGAGATCGACCATTGACATGCTGTTCTCCCTTTGCCAGCTACAGGAGAAATGCCACAAGCAACAGATGCCCACGTTGCTTTCATAGATCTCACCAAAGCCTTTGACCTTGTCAGCAGACGTGGTCTCTTCAGACTACTAGCAAAGATCGGATGTCCACCAAAGCTACTAACTATCATCACCTCATTCCATGACCATATGAAAGTCACAATTGCGCATAGCAGTGCCTCATCAGACCCCTTTCCTATCCTGAGTGGCGTGAAACAGGGCTGTGTTCTCGCACCTACACTGTTTGGGATCTTCTTCTCCCTGCTGCTCTCACATGCGTTCAAGTCTTCAGAAGAAGGAATTTTCCTCCACACAAGATCAGATGGCAGATTGTTCAACCTTGCCCGTCTTAGAGCGAAGACCAAAGTACGGAAGGTTCTCATCAGGGAACTCCTCTTTGCGGACAATGCTGTATTAACATCCCACACAGAAGAGTGTCTGCAGAGACTCATCGACAGGATTGCGGCTGCCTACAACAAATTTGGCTTAACCATCAGCCTCAAGAAAACGAACATCATGGGACAGGATGTCAGAAATGCTCCATCCATCAATATCGGCGACCACGTTCTGGAAGTGGTTCAAAAGTTCACCTACCTAGGCTCAACTATCACCAGTAACCTGTCTCTCGATGCAGAAATCAAAATGCGCATGGGAAAGGCGTCTGCTGCTATCTCCAGACTGGCCAAGAGGGTGTGGGAAAATGGCGCACTGACACACCTGGACTTTTGTGTTCCGTATCAAGCCTGCGTCCTCAGTACCTTGCTCTGCGGCAGTGAGGCCTGGACAACATATGTCAGTCAAGAGCGACTTGTCAATTCATTCCATCTTCACTGCCTCCGGAGAATCCTTGGCATCAGGTGGCCGGACCATATCGCCAACGCAGAAGTCCTCGAGGCGGCCAACATCCCCAGCATATACACCCCACTGAGCCAGAGGCGCTTGAGATGGCTTAGCCATGTGAGCCGCATGGAAGATGGCAGGATCCCCAAGGACGCATTGTACAGCGAGCTCGTCACTGGTATCAGACCCACCGGCCGTCCATGTCTCCGCTTTAAAAACGTCTGCAAACATGACATGAAGTCCTGTGACATTGACCACAAGTCGTGCCAGTGATCGCCAGAGCTGACGGACTGCCATAAAGGCGGGGCTAAAGAGTGGCACGTCGAAGAGACTTAGCATTTGGCAGGAAATAAGGCAGAAACGCAAGGGGAGAGCCAACTGTGCAACAGCCCCGACAACCAATTTTATCTGCAGTGCCTGTGGAAGAGTCTGTTACTCTAGAATTGGCCATTATAGCCATTCCAGGCACTACTTCACAAACCACTGACCACCTCTAGGCACTTACCCATTGTCTCTCGAGACAAGGAGGCCAAAGAAGAAGAAGACTGTGCCCCACTGTGGAACTACTGTTTGGGGACCTATAGATTACTCCCACCAGTGACTTCTTCCCCTTGCTAGTTCTTATTTCTACCCAGACTGATTCTACGCCTTGATCTCCAGTGCCTATATCGTTTCTCACTACAGCACTGATCGCTTCCTTCACTAACAAAGCTACACCACCTCCTTTTTCCTTTCTGTCTTTCCTTCCAAAATACCGAGTGCCCTTGGATATTCAATTCCCAAACCTGGTTTGCCTGCAACCACGTCTCAGTAATCGCCACTACATCATACCCATTCATCTCTATTTGCGCTGTTAACCCATTTATTTTATTCCGAATTCAGATACAAAGCCTTTAAGTTCGTTCTATTATTAAATTTCCCTACTCTTGTACGATTCCTTGGTGATGTTCACACATTCTGTCCCTTCCTTTTATTTTCTGGGAACCATCAGTCTCACCACTAACCTGCACTCCTACCTCCTCCTTTAACTTCCTATTTTTCCATGCAACTAAACCCTTCCCCCCCACTATTTAATTTAAAGCCCTGCTTAAAGTCATCTGCAAATCTAGCTACCATGTCATCGCTCCCCTCATCTAAGGCAGTGATATAAATTGTAAAAAGTTGAGGCCCCAGCACAGACCCCTGCGGGACTCCACTTGTCACATCCTGCCAATCAGAAAAGTCAGAATCTTGTACATCCCTATCAAATCACCCCTCAATCTCCTTGGTTGCAAGAACAACTCCAGCTTCTCCAACCTAACCTTGTAGCTAAAATCCCTCATCCGTGGGACCATTCCAGTAAATCTCCTCTGCACCCTCTCAAGGACCCTCACGACCTTCCTAAAATGCGATGACCAGGACTGGACCCAATACTCTCATATAATAAAAGCAAAATACTGTGGATGCTGGAAATCTGAAATAAAAACAAGAAATGCTGGAACCACTCAGCAGCTTTGGCAGCATCTGTGGAAAGAGAAGCGGAGTTAACGTTTTGGGTCAGTGACCCTTCATCGGAACTCCCAATACTCTCATTCTGGACTAACCAGAATTTTATAAAAGGTTCAGCATAACCTCCCTGCTTTTGCACTCAATACCTCTGTTTATGAAGTCCAAGATTCCATGTGCTTTACTAACCACTCTCGCAATATGCCCTTCAAATGACATACACACGAACTCCCAGTCCCTCTGTTCCTGCACACTCTGTAGAACTGTGCCATTTAGTCTACATTGCCTCTCACTATTCCTTCTCTCAAAATGTATCAATTCACATTTCTACCAGCCAGCTCAGACACTAGAACTCTCACTCCCTATACCGCTTCATCTTGTTGCATCTCTCTTACACATTGAAAAGCCTCTTAAACCTACCGCTTGAATTGGACCGTCAACCACCTCGCCAAACCGCATCCCAGTTGTGCTGGGCTCTGATGTCCAGCTGAAACATTTAGTTGTTAAATGCACCAACTACTCATTCATGGATGTAGAGTTTTAAGAGGTCCTGCAGGGCCCTCTTCCTGCACTTTCCCCCTTGTTATTCCACAGAATGCGACAAGCAACTACGAGCTTTACATGGCACCAAGCAACAATACTGAACGCTTCCTACCAGCCCAGCCTTCTGTCATTGGCTGACAGCCTCTGCCCGCGTCACAAACAAAGCCGATTTGTCGAAGGTTCGAAAGAGGCGGCGACGTGAATTGATTGACGGGAGCAGCCAGCCACTCAACATCCAGAGTTCTCCAGCACGCAGCCACTTTGTACCAATCGCCAAGAAGCGGGGGCGGGATTTTCCCGTTCTCAACTCCGAACCAGTAATCGCCTTGCCAGAACCCTTTTTTTTAAAGTAAAACCCAAAAGTCTTGAGTTTTCAGTCTCGCGGTAGAGTAAAAGAGGATTTTCTGCTTACCCTAATATCCGGCTTTCTGGGTTGAAAGCTGAGGACAACTCATAAGCAGCCGTTGGGAGTTCGTTCACGTTGCAAGGCAACAGGACGCCGCGAGCAGCAAACTGTTTGCCCAGGTGACGGACACCGCCAGGGGACAAATTCAGATAACTCGGGTGATTCAGTTCGAAACGGCGGCGCTGGAAGCAGGGAGTTGGGAAACGTCACAAAGGCATTTTTTCTGAATTGTGTCGTCATCTTTAGGCCCTACGCGGAACGTGTGGCACTGAGACAGAATTATAGAATGGTTACAGCCAAGAAGAAGGCCATTCAGCCCATCCTGTCCGTGCCAGCCTAAAAGATACGATCCAGCCTCATATCAATTTCCAGCAGCAGGGAAGTTATGCTAATCTTATTTCGCACCTTGGTTAGACCATACTAGGAGTACTGTGTGTAGTTCTGGTCAGCATATATAAAAAAAAGCTACAGAGGCACTGGAGAAGGTGCCAAAAAATCACAAGGATGACACCAGAACTCTGGGTCTCTTTTTCTCTTGAAAAGAGAAGGCTGAGGAGTGACCTAATGGAGGTCTTTAAAAATGTTATAGTGGAGTAGGAACAGAAAATACGTTTCCACTCATGGGGTCTAGCAAAACTGGAGAGCATCAACATAAAATAGTCACCAAGACATCAAATAGTGAATTCAGAAAAAACTTCTATATCTAGAGAGTGGAAAGAATTTTAAACTCCCTCCTACGGAGAGTAGTTGAGGCGAATGGTATAGATGCATTTACAGGAAAGTTAGATAAGCATACGAAGGAGAAGGCAATAGTGGGTTATGCTACAGCACTTCAAGTGCATTTTCAAGTATTTTTTAAATGTGATGAGCGTTTCTGCCTCTAATACCCTTTCAAGTAGTGAGTTCCAGACTCCGAACATCCTCTGGGTGAAAAAAATTCTCAACTCTCCTCAAATCTTTCTACCAATTACTTTAAGACTACGTCCCACGGTTATTGAGCTCTCTGCTAATGGAAATAGGTTCTTCCTATCCACCCTATCTAGACGCCTCATAATTTTATACACCTCAATTAAGTCTCCCCTCAGCTGCCTCTGTTCCAAAGAAAATAACCCCAGTGTATCCAGTCTTTCCTCATAGCTAAAATTCTTCATTCATGGTAACATCCTTGTAAATCTCCTCTGTACCCTTTCTTGTGCAATCACACCCTTCTTGTAATCCGGTGACCAGGACTGTACGCAGTACTCTTGCTGTGGCTTAACTAGTATATTCTACAGTTCTAGCTCCCTGCTCTTGCATTCTATGCCTCGGCTAATAAAGGAGGGTATCCTGGATGCCTTCTTAACCACCTTGCCTATCGTCCTACCTTTATGGATTTGTGGACATGCACTCCAAGGTCCCTCTGTTCCTCTACATTCTCAGTATCCTACCATTTATTGTGTATTTACTTGCCTTGTTTGCCCTCCCTAAAAGGAATACTTCACACTTCTCTGGATCGAATTCCATTTCACACTTATCTGCCCATCTTACCAGTCAATTGCTGTCCTCCTGCGGTTTACAGCTTTCTTCCTCACTAACAAGGACACGACCAATTTTTGTACCATTTGCAAACATCTTAATCATGACCCGTACATTTACGCCTAAATGATTGATAGATTCCATGAAAACCAAGGGACCGCATACCTATGTCGTAGTGCCATCACATGTTTTATATGTGTTCCAAACTACAAGACATCCTGCAAAAGAATTGCACGATTGGCCAGGGTCCATCTTTATTATTTCTTTATCACCATTTCCTTCACTTGTGTCATTTTGCTTTTATTTTCACTCCAATTTTTAAAATAATTCTCCTAAAAAATGAAAACAAATCCCAAACCAAAACAATCTATTTTTAAATTCCAACTGCCTGTTTTTGTTTTGCTAATAGTTACATACAGTGGTGCCAGCACAAGCACAATGCTCTCCTCCGGAAAACTAAGGGCTAAACGTTAGTAGTATTCGCCTGTGCATGGGCCTATGGAATGTGCAAGAAATGCACATATTGACTTTAATGGTCATCAGTGCAGTTATTAAGATTAATTCAATTTTCAGCAAGGGCTCTCCAGTAGAAATCTTTGCAGTCACTAAAACCAGAAGCAGAATTTTCTTTGCTTGAGGAAGCGGGATCGGAGGCGGGCAGGCCTGCAATTTCCCGCTACTGACTGGTGTGCCCATCTCCCATCATGAACCCGCCTCCGGGCCATTTTCGTTCAGGCAGGATTGGGGGGGTGGGGGCGAGGTGGTGATAGCGAGCCACCCATAAGCAACAGGCAGCACATTAGACCAATTAATGGACCTATTAAAGCCACGCTGCAGAAGCCGACTGGAATTTTCTAGTCGGCATCCTGGCTCCCTGTTGAGCCCGAAACATGTCGAGAGATGGAGGCAGCCTCCTGGCAGCAGACGACGGTGGGGTGTGGGGGGAGGTGTGGGTGGGCAGCGCACCATCCTGCTCCATCACCCGCCATAACCATAGGGCCACGGCTGTGGCCACTGGCTGTCCATTGGAGGGGTTGTCCCTGTACGGTGACAGCCTGGCAGCTGTGGCCTTTTTGAAGTTAAAAATTCATAAATGTTCTTTCGAGGGCGCCTCCATTTTCAGACGCCCTGTCGCTCCTATCTACATCAGCAATGCCTACCTTGGACAGTGAGGCTGCCGATCTGTGAGTGCTGGAGGATCTTCCATCGGCCTTCCAGCCTCAGGAGGGGACGGCGAGCATGCACTCCGGCCACTAATTGGCCTGCTTGTTAAAAATTGCATTGGGCGTCAGGCGCTGACCAGGACATTAAAAGTGGACATGGGCTGCAAGGATGGCAATTGAGGGTTCAGCTGACCTGGCCTGTGTATTCAAAAACTTACTCACTGTCTCAAAAGGACAAAAGGATACCTTCCAGACTAAGAGGTGTCATCAATGCCCATCCTGAAACCATCAGAAGACATTCCTGAATTGAAGGGTTTCTTCTGAAACAAAGAAGGTGATTGTCTTAACCCTCCTCAGGATGAATGTCTTACAATAATAAACCAGGATGGGGCTAATCAACCTAGATCCCCACCATATTTGGAAAAGGAACTGAGAAGTCACATGGTGAGGCAGTCACGTTGGTCTCCATTTTAAAATCTTTAAAGTACAGACGGCAAAAAAAAAGCAGCTAGCAGACCAGACAGTACCATCATGCCTTAAAAGAACTGGAGGCTGTAACATAAGGTCTCCGAACATGTTCCTTTTCAAATCCACCAGTATAGAAAACCGATCCTGTAATGAGACGACAAGCAAATAACTTTGTGACCTGCTGAAAATCCACCTCTTTGAGAGAACCCTGCAATGGCTTTGATATATGACTCCAGCTATCGAATCCAACTAACTTATGAGTTTGCAAAAGCGACTAACTTGCCTGTATCTGTGTTCAATAGATTGACCGCGGACTTACAAGAACAGGATTCTTTACAATATTTACATACTGAGATCCTGGTGGAATGAAAATGCCTTCTTCATCGAAACCGCAACGCATGCCTTTCCCCACAGTGAGCCAAATCACGTGACTTATGAAGTTCTTTTTCTTTTTCTTTCTTTCTTTTGGGCCTCCTTATCTCGAGAGACAATGGATCCGCGCCTGGAGGTGGTCAGTGGTTTGTGAAGCAGCGCCTGGAGTGGCTATAAAGGCCAATTCTGGAGTGACAGGCTCTTCCACAGGTGCTGCAGAGAAATTTGTTTGTTGGGGCTGTTGCACAGTTGGCTCTCCCTTGCGACTTATGAAGTATTCTTTGTAATTTGTAAAAGTGCACAATCCTTTCAATAGCTTTCTTTCTCGAGTGTGTATGAGTGGTAAGTGAGTGATGTAGCGTTTCAGGTTGAACGTGTGAATAAAAATAATCCTCTTTATTTAAACACACGTGTTGTTGGTTATTCAAATTGGCCACACACTCGGGGGTTAAGAAACACACACATCTTCTTTGTTAAAAACACACTGATTATGTACAGTAAAGGGAAAAGCACTGGGGTTTCAATTCTCTCTCATTTCTGTCTGTAACACATTGCAGTAAATCACAACTGAACGGGTAATGAGCCCACCAATGAATTTGCAGCATCTTAAACAGCAATTTAGGAAAAGAGAAAGAAAACCAATCGTTTCCTACTGGAAAACACTCAACAGGTCAGACAGCATCTGTGGAGCGAGAAACAGAGGTAACAGCCTGATGCTCATTGAGCGGGGTTTCGGAGCAGGGGCGGGTGTGTTATGGACAGGTAACTGGAACATCATCGTGAAGTGGGAGATTGGGTGTCAGTTGTGGGGGGTCGTTGTTGATAATCACGGTTGTAATATATTGTTCATAGCTGAGCGTTTTGTATACTGCCTCTATGCTGCCCTCTCTATTGGAGAGGTGTAAATAAAGTTCAACAATGGCTGCTTGCAGTAAGACCTCATGTTAAACTTACTCAGTGAATACACAACAATGTGGGGTGGGGGGGAGGGGAGTTTGTAATGGAGGGAAATGTTGGGGGGAGATCATGGCGGTGGGGTGGGGAGTTGTTGGGTTTGTATTAGTAGTGTTGTAGGGCATTCCAGAGAAAGTCTAAGGCCAGGATTTTACCCTTGGCGGACGGGAGCCGGCCACCAACTGAAAAGTCGGTGGCGAACCCGCTTCCACCTGGCCTGGGTATCTGACCAGTATTTTGCGGTTCCCGGCCTTTAATTGTACTAAGGCGGAATTTCCACCTGCTTGAGGCAGGAAGTCCCACCTAATGGAGGTGCCGGCCAATCAGTGGGCCAGCAGCTGTTATTCCTAGCAGCGCCACCGGGAGCGGTAGCCACTACTGGGACTGCAGCCCAGCCAACAGAAGATGATGTCTGGGAACCCTGGAATGCAGGTAAGTTTTTGCTGTCTCGCCGGGGGTGACGGAGTCGGGCCCTGGCGAGGCAAGGGTGGTTGATTGGGGGACGGGGGTGCGTGTTGGGGGTGGTTGGTACAGCAGGGGTGGCCCTCCATCGGGCCCTTAAGTGGCCACCACCTTCCCGCTCTTTGGGGGGGCATAAAACTCCAGTAAAGGTACTAACAACTATTACTTACAGTTACTATATACACTCTTAGCAAGCCACCTAAGCTAGCATCCTTTGTGCTGCTATACCTTCTTCTCAGGCCTATCTCATGTGACTTACATCATCGCTCATACATTGGGAGGGGGGTCTCTCTCACTGTCTTTGGTATTCACCCTTTACATCCTCATACTACATCTTGCCCAAGTTTTTATCCAACATTTTTCCAAACATATATCCATTTACTCTCCCCCCAAGTCCCGACTTTACAGATTCAGTCTCATCGGAGGTTTGACAACTCTCCCTGATCTGGTTGTAATCCGTCTGGGACGATCAGTAGTTTTCATAGGAAGTCTGGGTTGCTGGCTTAGCTTTTCGTTTCTACGGGTTGTAGTATTTCATTCTGTTTGGGTTTGTTCATCTTCATCTGAAAATTGCAGATGGATTATTGACTGTTGCTTTCGCAGAATAGGAATGATATTCCTCCGATTCCTTCGTATGCTCCCTTCATTCATTCATATAACATACGATCGCTGGTAGTCCTCATGTTTATGGATTACTCTACCTTCTTGTTCCAGGTCACCTATCTAAACCTTTTGACCATTGTTTAATTTGGGTAAGCTTCTCGCTCGAAATCTCCTATTGTAGCTCCGGGTTTGTTCTGGAGGAGTTTTCTCTTTCTCGAACTTTCTCGTAGTCTTGAGTCTTCAATCCAGGAATTAATTTTTGAGGCAATACTGGAAGCTGTGTTCTTGACTTCCTTCGCATTAGTAATTCCGCTGGTGATAATTCACATAGCAGTTGCATTGAATGATAAACTAGGAGTAAGATAGGAAGATCTTCATTTTTCTTGAGTAATGATTTTATGGTTCTCACACGTCGTTCTGCCTCATCATTTGGACTGTGGATACCTCGATGAGCTCGTAAGATGCTGAAAGCCCATCTTCACAGCAAACTGGGTAAAAAATTCATTCACGAATTGTGGTCCATTGCTGGTAATATTTCATCTGGAATCTCGTGTCATGAAGATGTCTGTAGGGATTCTGATAACTACCTCGGTGGTCGTAGATGTAATTGTCGGACTTCTATCCACCTGGAAAGGTAGTCGATAATGATGATATATGACTTCCCACCAATCATGAATAAATCCATGCCTAGCCTTTGCCAAGGTCTAGTTGGAAATTGGTTAGCCAACAGTGGTTCACGTTGTTCTGGCCTCTCTATCACCCATACCTGACAGTTGTTGATAATGGTCTCGATATCCTTAGATATCCCAGACCACCACACCAAAGATTGTGCCCTCACTCTGCAGTTGGTTATGTCTAAATGGCCTTGGTGTAATTGATCTAAGATATCAGATCTCACTGAAGTAGGAATAACAATTCTGTTGTTGTAAACTAATAAGTCATCAATTATAGTAAAGTATTTCCTATACTCATGGAATGTCTTCATTGTTGTCCCTCCTGAATCTTCTTGTGGCCAGCCATGTGTACAATATTGTCTAATGCGAATTCCTCATTCTTCTGTGCTTGTCCTATTTCTTGCAACTTGTGTGTGCTTGCTGGCCAACTTTGTCCTATGTGTTGCATGAATGACTCTATGTCACCTACAAAATTCATGTGTTCCAGTGATGGATGATCAACGATGGCCCTCAATAACACATCGGCTGATGGTTGGAATTTCCCTTGGATGTATATAGGTTTGTATGTCTACCTAATTAATTTGAGACGAAACCTTTATATACGTGGAGGCATTTTTGCTCTTTCTTTATCATCTTGTAAGGAAACAAATGGCTTGTGGTCTGTCTCGATCACCATACGCATTCCAAAGATGTAGTCTGAAAATTTTCCACACATCCATGTAACAATTAGAGCTTCTTTTTCGATAACTGTGAAGCATGTCTCTGTATCTGATAGTCCTCTTGGTGCATAGAGTATGTGTCTAGGGGAACCTTCAGGTTGCTTCTGAAAAAGAACAGCGCCCAAGCCATCTGAAGAGGCATCTGCTGCTATCATGGTAGGCCATGTGGGATTGTAGTGTGCCAACACATCGGGAGAAATTAACATCTCTTTAATTTTCTGGAGGGCTTGTTCCTGGTGGACATCCCAACACCATGTTTGCTATTTTCTTAGAAGTTGTCTCAGCAGATCAGTTATTTGTGCTAAGTGAAGTTAAAAACTTTGCTAGTTGGTTTACCATTTCAAGGAATCTCTGGAGTTGCTGAACTGTTGTAGGGATAGGAAATTCCTTAATGATCCTTGTTTTCTTAGGATCTTCCATTATTCCTTCTCTGCACACAATGTGGCCTAAGAAACGAATCCAAGTTTAAGAAAACTTACACTTCTCGTTTAAAGTCAGTCCTGATTCTTGAACTCTCTGTAGAACCTGTCTGACTCTGTGGTCGTGTTTAGCCACTGACCTTCCGTGTATCAGAATATCGTCCATGTGGGATATCACTCCTGTAAACCCTTTTAGGATATTGGACATTGATCCTTGAAAAAATCTCTGGTGTGGAGGTTATCCCGAACGGTAACCAATTAAAACAAAACTGCCCAACGGTGTTATGAATACAGTCAATAACCTTGAGGTCTCATCCAGGGGCACCTGCCAAAACCCACTATCGGTATCGAGTTTTGTAAACATGGTGCTTTGAGAGACTATCGATAAACTGTCATCCACTGTAGACATTGGGTGAATCTCAGGCGCTACTGCTTTGTTGAGCTGCGTTAAGTCCATGCATATTCATAGAGTTCCATTTGGCTTCGGGACAAAACCATGCCTAAACATCAGTCCGTTGGTTTTGTTACCAGAGAGATAACACCCATCCTTGTCATCTCCTCCAGTTGTTCTTGGACTTTGGTTAATAAGGGATGAGGTATTCTTCTTGGTGTGAAGATACAAACTTGCCTGGCCGCTTCCTTCAGAGTGATCCTGTACTCCGTCTTTAGTTTTCTGAGCCCTATGAACAGCTTTGGGAATTCTGTTTGAAAGGCATTGTTTACCTTAGTTTGCTTGACTTCGGCTACTTTTTTAATCAACTGCTGTTCCAATCATGAAATCCTGCTCAGTAAAGAAAATTCTTGATTGTCCAGGACATATAAAATCTCTACCAGTTGTCTTCCTTTATGCTGAAGAGTTTCTTGGAGTTTGCCTTTTACTCACAGTTGTGTTCTGCCTGGACCTTGCAACTGTACATCTGTCGGTTGTAGGTAATGTCTCTTCACCCAAGGCTCTTGATCAGACAATACCGTGATGCTAGCTCCTGTGTCAAACTTAAAATTTGTGAGGTGCCACTCAGGTAGATTTCTGCTGTCCAGAAATCTTGGTCTGGATTACTGATTTCTCCCAAGAACTCTCCTGGTTCTTTCTCTTGTGGGTACAGCAGTACTTGATTCGCTGCTGTTTGTGTGAAGGTCTTCTGCTTTGTATCTTTAAGCGAAGAAATTTTTCTGTGGCACATCTTCCCATAGTGTCCAGTTTTTCCACACTTAAAACACTCAGCTTTACTTGCTGGGCACTGCTCTCGTTTGTGGGTCTTCTTGGCTCCACAACATTGACAAGGTTTTCCTATTTCATGTGCCGACTCATCTGTGTGTTTTTTCTGTTCCTCAAAGTGTTTCCCTGGCTTTGACTTCACCAGTTAGACAGGCATTGGACTCCTTCTCATCCAAGGAGTCTACAGATTCTCCAATCATCTGCACCACTTATTAAATTTGGCTCTTTCCAAAATTTTATTGGTACAGAGATTAAAAGTATTTGAAGTACCTTTTCAAATTTATTGCTATCCTCATTGGTCCCTTTTCGGACTATTACGTTGTCTGAAATTTCACCGACTGAATATAGGAAGGTGTTCACTTGTTCCACTTCAGATTTTGTATGGAGTTGCAAGCGATCCTAAACCATTGGAACCTTTTTTTCCATAATACCCAGTTTTGAATCTGAATGGGTCCCTCTTGATTTTGGAAACTCTCCGGTATTCCCAATTTTGGATCCATATTGCTTTATGTAATAGACTTTTTTTAAAGAGTGTTCCCCTTTAAGAACAGCTGTTTTTGAGTGTTCCCGGCTGTTTTAATTGGCTGTTTTAGGGTTTTCCCCTTTGCTTGAGAAATTTACTCTTTTTTTAGGATTGGTTGCCTGAAAGGAGTGTCACAGGTGTTCTCAAGTGTTCCTTGCTGTTTTAATAGGCTTCTTTAGGGTTTTCCCCTTTCCTTGAGAACTTCAATTTGTTTGTTTTTTTCAGGCTTGGTTGCCTTAATGGATGTAACTGCTGTGTTCGGGGCTTTCCCGTCCTTTTCGGCAGTTCTTGCACTTTTCGGGGTTTCCCACTCTTCGTCTTCTCATTCAGTCCGGGTGAAGGATTGGGTTTTTCCCTTCTTTTTTTCTCTTGGAGCATGATGCCTTAAGAAAATTACTTTAAGCTTTTCAAAGGCCTTTGAACTCACTCAATTGCTGGATTCTATTTGCAGGCAACCACGCTTCCTTTCTGTGGCACAACCTGTTTTTCAATGCTCTGACTCCCGCACAGCTGCAAAGATCCCTTCTGTAGGTAAATAGTTTTCTTACTGTTCCAGGCCAGTACTTCTCTTTAAATTTCTCTGTTGTTGCCCTGATGTTTCTTCTTAAGGCAAGGATATCTTTAAATTCCCCTGGTCACTTTCACTATTGCCAGCATGTTGCGTTTGTATTAGTCGCGTTGTAGGGTGTCCAAGAAAAAGTCTAAGACTCCGGTAAAGGTTAACTAACAAATCTTTATTATTTACAGTTACAATATACACTCTCTGCACGCCACCAAAGCTAGCATCTTTGATGCCGCTATACCTTCTTCTCAAGCCTATCATGTAAATGTTACATCGTTGCTCGTACAGTGGGAGGGGTCTCTCTCACTGTCTTTGATATTAACCCTTTACAGTCTTATACAACGGGCTGTTTCAGGTAAGTTTGTTGGGCCTGGAGGAAACACTCCTGCTCTTCCTGACCCAGAAGCACCTCATGGTTTCCAGCCTTTTTTGCTTGCTTTTACTGGCGGGTTTCCATGGATGGGAAACTCATCCGACGTGGGTTAAAAATAGACCACTGTAAAACTAGAAGCACATAGCCTTCTTAAAATGTTTCAATGACCATGTGGATTGGTCGCCTGCACCTTCTGCCACCTCTGTTAAAACTGGAAGTGTGCAGGTTTGAGGTGGGTTGGGTTCTTGTTTCAGATTTTTAATGTTTTAACCACCCACCTGACCCAAACCCACCCATTTTTGGGAGTTAAAATTAACCCAAATGTTTCAGGTCAATGACACTTCATCAGAATCAGAAACCAAAACTATCTGCTGATACTGTGTGGTTATATGATATAAGACTCCTTTAATTGTAAAATAACATATTCTGGGTTGGATTTTTCTCTTATATCCCACCCAAATTCGACAGAAGATGTCCCGCTAAATTATACATTGCCTACAGTACTGTGTTCGGTTTTGTCCACATAAGAAGGATTCAAGTGATGAAGCTGGTACAGAGAAGCACCATAAATTTATGGCATCGAAGCATTGAGGAAAGATTAGAGAAACTGAACCCTTTAACCTTAAAAGATTCCTGAAAGGGAATGTAATAGAAGTATGCAAAATAATAAACAACATAGATAAGGTTAATTCAGAGAACTATTTAAAGATATGCCAGGATGCTGGAACAACAGAGCAAAATTAAGGCTGGAAATTGGAAAAAAATTACAGACAGCTGTCAGGATAAAATTCTTCACATAAAGTATGATGGACACTTGAAACAGGTAGTTCGTGGATGTGAAGACGCTTGACGTACTCAATACATAGGCAAATGCCAGACTGCAATTATCTGAAGAATTCTGGATGGATAATTGACCAATACCCAATTGGTATCTATTTGTAATCTTGTTACCGCTATGTCTTACTGTTGACAGCTCTGATTGAACCACTGGAAGTGTGAAAAAATGGCTGAGGGTAATAGTGTTCTAATTTTCTTACTCTGAATGCTCTGATGGAACAAATAAGCCTTTTTTGAGGAAAACAGAGATGCAGATAAAAGTAACCTGTCATTTTATAAAAAGCTGAATTTGAGTTTTGCTGGTGAGATTGGTCAAACCAAACTGCATAAAACTCACTTATCCAATTGGAATGAGTTATATTGAAGATGTAAAAATGATTGATTTGAATTCTATGCTTAGTAATACCTAACAAGTTTTGTAAATCAATTGCAAAGCTCTATGTATGTGACTTCAAACAAGCATATACATTCATGCCACTAGAGGGAGCTCCATGCAAGCTATCAGCTATTCCAAAGGTCATCAAGACCATTTAAAATTGCCACAATTGAAGTCTTCTGAAACATCAATTACTCACAGACAAAATAAATAATTATTTATCAAAAGTTTGCAATGTTAATTCAACTCTGGTGATGTCCAACAAGATCAGTGGAATGAAGGATCCTCTCTTACTGGTCTGCTATTGCCTTAAATTAATTGTGTTTCTGTAGTTTTAATCCAACTCCAACACAGCTCTGGTCTACAGCACAGAATTCCTCAACACAGAAATACAAATTGGGCAATTCCACTCAAAGAGGATAATATGAGAAATTAATAATGTCACACTGCTACCCCCTCTGAGGTCAAAGCAAGTGTGCATTGCTAAGGCAGAGTGCTTGGTATGATCATTCAATCAATATTTTTGTTGACCTGTGTCAAATTCTATCAACTGTTTAAAAAACCTGCCCACCTGAATATGTATTCCTTTTTTGTTTTTTCATGGTAACATAAGATAACAATGGAATTGTTATACATTTTGGGTATATTTGGGTCCAGGAATCTCTTCTCAATAATGTACCTCCCCACAAAAGAGTGTACGGAGACGGGTTCACAAGTTAGTGACACAGAAGACTATGTGAGACAATATAAATTCTAAATTATATGAAACTTTAATGAAGAACCGAACATGCAATTCACAGTTGGTGAGACAGTCAATTGTCAGTTCTTGGAAAAGATAGAAAATACAATCTTATTTCTAGTGCAGAATCCAATTTTTAAAAATCCAAACATTGTTACTGTAAAATATTTAAGTAGGATATCCATCGATTATTAAAGTAGCATTTACCTTAAATCCCCAAGTAGAAGACTACAGAGTTAGCGAGATACCTCTGTCCCAGTTAAGGGGAGAATTATCATTGCCGTACTCCAATAGTCAGATTTTTATTTTGAGAGATGCTGGAACAAGTCCAATGAATCTAAAAATCCAATGCGTGCTCCCAGTGTTTATATCTTTTATTAAGCTACATAACTAATTTCTTATGTATGGGAGAGTTACCTCAACTGTAAGTAAGTTCGTCCCCCTTCATTTCCCAAATAAGGCTGTATAACTCTTCATTTCTAGGTAAGGTCCATGCTCTTTGATTCCTAAGAAAGGTTGTATTACTGTTAATTTCTAGGTAAGGTCTGGGCCTTTGATTTCTAAGAAAGCCAGGCGAATAACAAGCTGCAAGCCTCATGATGGTCAACTTTTCATTAGTCATCTAACTGCATTTCAAAATTATAATTCAGTTTCTGGGTTTGGTTAGCTTTGTCAAAAATTCAGTTGACTGTGGTTTAGTTATCAGCATAAAGCCATCTCATCAAATATTACACTGACAGTTACTGCTGCAGTTTGCAAAATTATGTTATCAATGTTTTACCCTATGGTGGGGGTCGTGACATTAGGAGTGAATCCCTCTTTATCAGAAGTTGCCTTTATGGTTCTCAGATGAGGCAAGCTTTTTCACTCAGAGACTCATGACCATTTATTATTACGGAGATTAACTTTTTTAACCTTTTCGGAATATGAGCCCTTTTAAAATTTATTAATCCCTAATTCATAGGAAAATAACCCTTATAACCCCTCATTACGGCCAGATTCCTTCACACCCCCACATACTATATTGTAGGCTGGGAGTCCTCCCACCCCAGAGATTCCCTGCAGATTCCACTGACATTTTCAACCCTAATATCATGTACAAGTAGGAGGCAGGCTCCCTGGGGACTGTATGGGGACAGAGAATTGGTGTGGCAGGGTCAGGGGCCCAAAAGGTGGCCGTTGAGCCTGATTTTAGCCATTTTTTCAAAGCTAACAGAGCCTGTGTGCAGTTGCACTCTCAGGGCAGAACCCTCTCTTTGACAAGTGATTTTCAAGTGTAATTCATTTTTTTAAAATCTGCCATTGAAATGAGATTAAGCTTTTCATGACTGGGTTAAAGATTATACCATAGAAACATCAACTCAGGGTTGGTTTTTATGATAAAACTTTTCATTGGTGTATTTTGGGAATGTAAAATATGACTTTTTTAACTGCTGTGGGATGTGTCAACCATCAGATGTACGGGTATTTAATTTTAAGCCATTGTTTATTTTATTTATTTCTCAGTGCAAGCCTTGGAGAGAAAAACATATGGATTTATAAAAACATTATCAGTTTGTTTACTAATATGGTTTGCAATGGATAATTAAATGATAATGTGATCTCTTATGTGCATATTTGTTGTGGGAAGATATAGGATGTCATAAAGCTCTTTTCAGTCATCAGCTCCAGATCATTTACACTAATCTCCTATTTCAGATTAAGTTGCTGTGCAAATTGAAGGTGATCTCTATCAGTGCGGTATATATATCTATATAGGATAAATAACATAATTAAAATTTAATCAATATTTAAAATTATATTTTGAAATCAATTTCCCCCACTTGTATTGGAACAATTCGAGAAGGTTCCAACTTTGCCAAAAAATTTATATAATTTATTTATTCTGCACTATTTTTTCTTTTCTCTTTAGGTGTCCACACATCTTATATCAAGTGCCCTTCCCTTTCACTTTGTGATGGTGTGCATTAGAGTTGGAGAGCAGACTAGTGGACGTAATTTTAGCGGGGGCAGCCCTTGCTGCTGGGGGGACCTTTCATGGGGCATGGGTGCCTGATCAGGTGTCCTACCCTCAGCCTGCATGGAGGCCGCCAGGTATTACTAGGTGCTCCCCTGCCCCTGGTAAAATAGAAGTGGGGGCGGGTAGGGAATGGGCACGGCACCACACAATTTTACGCCACCCCCTCGCCTCCTTGCCCGCTCCTGGGGGTGGCAGGGATGGGGGGGGGTGGGGTCATTAACTTCCGTCTTCCTTTCGGCAACCCATTTACCTTTCTTAACATGTTTCTATGTGAATTCCCACTTTTAAAGATCTATAGCCTTGCTTTTAAGTCAAGTTGAGTGTAGTATGGAGCCAACAGGATTGGCAGCAGGCTTACCTGACTTGCCAATATAAGACCTGGGCCAAATTACCAAATTCCAAGCCTAAGCCCTGCCCAAACTCAGCGGGAATGACTGGGAGCAGGGCAAGTGCACCAGGAAGCTGCTGCTGGACTTCAACGGATAAGTGTATCAGCAGAGGTGCTGGACACAAGGGGGTAGCCCAGGATAGGAGAGGTTTCCTGTGGCCAGAATCGAAGGACGGACGGAAGTAAGGAAGGTAAAGCATTAATATAACACTTTTTATAACCTCAGGACAACTAAAAGTACTTTTAAAGTGTAACCACTGTTGTAGTCAAGGGAAACACAGCAGCTAATTTGTACACAACGAGGTCTCTCAAACAATGATGAAATAAATTACCAATTTTAGTGATGTTGATTGAGCAATAAATATTGGGCAGGACACCAGGAAAACTCTCTTGCTTTACTTCGAATAGCACCGTGAGATGTTTTTAATGTTAACCTGAGATGCAGGCTGGTCCTGCCATAGTGCAGCACCCCTTAAGCACCTCACTGGAGTGTCAGGGTAAAGTGCTCAAGTCCTGCAGTGGGGCTTATGAATCCTTCCCTCAAATTCTATAGTGCAGCTGAGTTACCTACCTAGTCCAACAATTGATTATTTTAAACCACATTATTGAACTAAAATGTTAGCGTTAAAAGCCAAATAATGATCTCCATGATCTTCTTCTCAATAACCCAGCACTCAGTGAGTTTATCCAGTGAGTAGCTGAGCCATACAAGGTAGAAGATCCTGGATCCCCGGACTGTCCGGAATTAGCTGTTCTCAGTTGTGATGGTGTTGAGGAGCACTACAGTTGCCTTTTTGACCTTGAGTCAGGGAAAGGACTCCGCAGTGCTTTCAGCCCTCATTTCTATTGCACATGTGGGGTGTAGGGCTGGGCTTCGGTCTAATGTCCCTGTGCGTAAATAGCCTGCTGATACTCACTGTCAATGCTCCCGCATGGATACAATTTTGGATTCAATTTGGGTGAAGCACTGGAGGGCCACTGGAGCCCATGGAGCCACCCCCAGGAAGGATCCGTGAAGTTATCAGCCAGCAACAAGCTATTGGATCTATCCCCAAGCAAGGATACCATGGAACCATCACTGAACAAGCAGCCCATGGAGCCATCCCCCAATAAAGAACCAACAAAGCCATCATCCAACAAGGACCCCCATGGAGGCAATCCCCAGCAAGATGGAGCCATCCTTTAGCAAGGGGTCCACAGAGTCATTGTCACAAAGGAAGCCCATGGAGCCATCTCTCAGCAAGGAGTGCCACCCCTCAGGAAAGGAGGGGAGGGATGAATATTGGAAAGGGAGAAAAAAAAGGAAAAAAACATAGGTTGCATGATAGCTTTGATTTAAGTATCTTTAACAGAATAGGATGTGCAATGGTCATGTAACTAAAAACATTAATGACCCAGACTTGGTTGTACACAGCATAATTTCAAAATTTGTGGATAACACAAAACTTGAAAGTATTGTGGACTGTGAGGAGGATAGTGATAGACTTCAAGAGGACGTAGACAGGCTGGTGGAATGGATGGACACATAGCAGATGAAATTTAATGCAGAAAAGTGTGAAGTGATATATTTTGACAGGACGAACAAGAGAGGTAATATAAAATAAAGGATACAATTCTAAAAGGGGTGCAGGAGCAGAGGGACTTGGGGGGTGTATGAGCTCAAATCGTTGAAAGTGGCAGGGAAGGGTAAGAAAGCGGTTAATAAGTTTAATATGGGATCCTGCACTTTATAAATGGAGACATAGTGTACAAAGCAAGGAAGCTACAGTGAACCTTTACAAAACACTAGTTCAGCCTCAACTAGAATCTGTGTTCAATTCTGGGCACCACATATTAGGAAGGTTGTGAAGTCATTAGAGAGGATACAGAAAAGATTTACGAGAATGGTTCCAGGGATGAGGGACTTCAGTTATGTGGATAGATTGGAGAAGCTGGGGCAGTTCTCCTTAGAGAAGAGAAGGTTGAGATATTTGATAGAGGCGTTCAAAATCATGAGGCGTTTGGACTCTTTCCATTGGCAGAAGGGTTGAAATCCAAAAGACACCAATTTAATGGCAAAAGAACCAAAAGCGAGATAAAGAAAAACTCTTTTACGCAGCGAGTGGTTAGAATCTGGAATGAACTGCCTGAAAGTGTGGTGGAGGCAGATTCAATCGTGGCTTTCAAAGGGAATTGCATAAATATCTGAATAGAAAAAATTTGCATGTCTACAGAGAAAAGGCAGGGGAGTGGGACTAGTTGAGTTGCTCATGCAGAGAGCCAGCATAGACACGATAGGCTGAATGGCCTCCTTCTGTGCTGCAACCATTCCATGATTCTATGATCCTATTGTATATTACTTCTTCATCTGCTATTGGTTGTTCATTGTATATTAATCGAGTGTTTAATTATGTTCAGGTGGTGGCCATTAACTGGGGATTCACTTGTGCTCCCACATATAAGAGCAGACTGAAACTGTGGTTGTTGGGTTTGGAGGTGCATATTTGTAATTTGTGTCTCTGTAAATGAAAGCTTATATATGAGTAGAGATTGAGCTCTAGTTTTATCTTTCATCTCCTGGGCTCTCTCTTTTTTAATAGAACATCAGTCTGAGTGGCAGGCATCTTCTCATTAGTAAGACCCAATAGAACGCAAGATTAAACCACACTTCTCTGTCTGCCTGGGAATAAAATAAAAAAGGAAGGACTTGCATTTTTATAACACTTTTCACCACCACCAGATGTCTCATGTGCTTTACAACCAATGAAGTACTTTTGGAAGTGTAGTCACTGTTGTAGCTTAGGAAATGCGGCAGCTAATTTGCACACATCAAACGCCCACAAACAGCATGTGATAATGACCAGATAATCTTTTTTTTGTGATGTTGATTGAAGGATAAACATTGGCCAAGACACCTCTTCTTTGAAATAGTGCCATGGGACCTTTTACATCCACCCGAGCAGGCAGATGGAACCTTGGTTTAACATCGCATCTGAAAGACGGCACCCCCGACAGTGCAGTGCTCCCTCAGTACTGCACTGGAGTGTCCAACTTGATTTTGCGTGAATAAAAATGATTACAATTGGGTTAGTTAACTTTTGTTT
Source organism: Heterodontus francisci (assembly GCF_036365525.1). Taxonomy (NCBI): domain Eukaryota; kingdom Metazoa; phylum Chordata; class Chondrichthyes; order Heterodontiformes; family Heterodontidae; genus Heterodontus; species Heterodontus francisci. The sequence continues at coordinate 148,874,257 of NC_090373.1, read as the reverse complement.
CAAATGAAAAATTGGCTTGAATGCTTACTACAGTGTAAGTAATCCAAAATAAAACTGTTATTTTTGGTAATTCTCATTAATGTCGTATATTTATGACAAAATAAAGCCTTGGTTCTGAAATAATACTGTAAGAACATTTGGAATAGTAGCTGTTGCTGATGGAACATTAAAACACTGGGTTGAATTTTACCAGCCCCTCAATACCCTGGGTTGCGGCGTGGGGGCCGTTACAATTTTGTGGGGAGAGGCCCGCCTTGACCCGTGATGTCGAGAAGGGCCCACCGCATATTACCCACGACCGAGGGGACCTGGATGCGTAACCCCCCCCCCCCCCCCCCCACAACCTGGCAGCGGGCCCTTCATCAAAATATTCAAACAAACCTAAATTAGATGATAATAAACTTACCTCCAGGCAGTGGACGTCCCACTCCGATTTTACTGCCTCTGAACGCAGCTCACACGCCTTCGGAACTCCCTACAGAGTTCCGAGGTGAGAACCTGGTGAGGAGGGGGGAGGAATAAAACTTTCAGGGTGGGAGGGGTGCAGGAGCAGGGAAAACATTTTTCATTGGCTGTGGGAATGGTGGGAAGGGGCTGAAGAGCAAAGAGTGCAAAGTTTGGGGTTTAAAGTTCGGGACTGCCAAGAATGGTTTTTGTGGGGGGGCGGGGGGGAGAGGGGAATAAATCTATTGAATGATCACTGGGGGGGGGAGGTGGAAGTGGCACTTTTATGTGAGAATTACTTTTTTCATTAAAAATTAAATTCCTGGTCCCTTTAAAAAATAAAGCCCTTTAAAAATGGCACTGGTGGCCGGATGTCATTACTGGGATGTGGCAACAGCCCCCTCCATGTCATGAGGGCCGGCTGCTCTGCCCCCACTATTTAAATTAGCGGAGGCTCCTCGTCAGCATTTCTGTGTCGGAAGGCTACCGAGTTGAAAGCGCGCCGCCGAGTATCACAGTGTGTGAATAAAATTCAGGCCAATGTTTACTTGAGTCTTTAAAAGTCACTCCCAATTTTCTCTTCTCCTCCACGAAAGGCTTTGGTTTATGCAGCTATACAGATCCATAAGCACTGACTGCTATCCAGTAACTCTTCCTTATGTTTAGTCTAGGAAGTATTGTCAGGATGTTTGAACATGGGAAACATTATGCCTGAACCTGCCCTCACCCACAGACTACAAGCTGTCACTTGATGGCAATGAAATGGAAGAATCTACAGTACTCTCTAGCACTTAGTGACTTAGCTGCTGCTCTCACATTGGTGGATGTTGCATTATCAGCAAAACATTTATAACATGTACGTTTAAATAATTTATCATTCTTATTTTACTTGATGAATTTGGATGTCAAGGCATTGAAGATTGCAAGCTCAGGACTGTCGACTGTACTTTGTTAGCAGACCAATCTTAATATAGCATATGTTAACCATACTTTGTGTCAAGTTCCCCTACTTGGTATTAATCCATTGGAGCACTGTGTTGGCATAGTGTACTTGGAGTTAAGGGATGTGTTAGTGTGTTTTTATCTCATTGTGCAGTGAGTCCTCAGTCTCACTCCTGCTTATGAAGGAAAATCAGTTTTTCCTCACAGGGAGGAAGGGAAAATGTGGATGGAAAATAACACTGGGCCACTCTTATTAGTCCAGCTGTTGACTGCAATTCATTCTTAGTCGAGTTATTGGAGGTAGTCAGCTTCTTAACAATGGTGTCTGGTGAGAGAGTGGGGGTTTAAAGAGGAGAGTCAGAGAAAACAGAATCTCCTTGGTTATCTTTTTTGAATTGAAGAAAACACTTACATTTTTGTTTAAAATTACCTCGGATTATTTTTCATCAAACACATAGTGGAGTGGTAACTTTCTGGGGAATTGATTGAAAACAAAATCACTGTAAAACCCCTAGTTTGAAATAGTAATTACTGAAAGTTTCAAGATGTCAATTACCCAAGAATATTGCAATTTTTCTCTGGGTCATTTTCATTTTTCTATTTATTCTAATGGAACAACTGCAATTAATTTGACCAAATTGGCAGAAAGTAAGCAACAAACATAATAATTTGCTGATTTTCCCTGCTGTGATTCATATGGCAATACAAGGCTGGAAAGATGAGTTCATAATAACCTCTCACCGTCTTTGATGTCAGCTCAGTCCTATTTTTAACTGTGGATGCTGGATCAATTGAAATGTTCAATATTGCAATTGATACATTTTTGTTAGGTAAGAGTATCAAGGGATGTAGAGTTTTATCTATTTAGAGATACAGCACTGAAACAGGCCCTTCGGCCCACCGAGTCTGTGCCAACCAAGAACTAACCCTGCAGTAATCCCATATTCCCTACCACCTACCTACACTAGGGATAATTTACAATGGTCAATTTACCTATCTCCTGCAAGTCTTTGGTGGTGGGAGGAAACCGGAGCACCCGGCGAAAACCCACGCGGTCACAGGGAGAACTTGCAAACTCCGCACAGGCAGTACCCAGAATTGAACCTGGGTCCCTGGAGCTGTGAGGCTGCGGTGCTAACCACTGCGCCACTGTGCCGCCCAAAAAGATTACATTGTTAAAGTGAATAAACAGAGTTCAGGCACAGATCAACCATGATCTAATAGAATGATGGAACAGGCTGAAGAGGCTGAATGACTTACTTCTGTTCCTATGCATGTGCATCTCAAAAGTAACTCAATGGTTATAGAGTGCTTTAAGAGGACATGATAAGATGCTATATAAATGCTGGTTCTTCACAATGGACATTTCTCTAAGAAGTTTATATCGAAGTATTTTTCACAGGTTGGAGGCATCACAGGCAAGGCCGGCATTTGTATCCCATCTCTAATTTCTCTTGATAACTGAGTGGCTTGCACGGCCATTTCAGAGGACAGTTAAGAGTCAAGCACATTGTTGTGGGGTCTGGAGTCACATAGAGGCTGGACCAAGTAAGGACAGCAGGTTTCCTTCCCTAAACGGCATTAGTGTACCAGATGGGTTTTTACAACAATCAACGATAGTTTTATGGTCTCCATTACTGAGACTAGCTTTCAATTCCAATTTTTATTAACTAATTGAATTTAAATTCCACCAGTTGCCATGATGGGATTTGAACCTGTGTCCCCAGGGGATTAACCCAGACCTCCGGAGTACTAGCTTAGTGACATTCAGTGGAAGGAGTCATTGACAGTGCTATCAAGCGGCACTTGCTTAACAATAACCTGCTAAGTGACACTTAGTTTGATTTCCGCCAGGGCCACTCAGCTCCAGACCTCATTACAGCCTTGGTTCAAACATGGACAAAAGAGCTGAACTCAAAAAGTGAGGTGAGAGTGACTGCCCTTGACATCAAGGCAGCAATTGACAGAGTATGGCATCAAGGAGCCCTAGCAAAACTGAAGTCAATGGGAATCAGGGGGTAAACTCTGGTTGGAATTGTACCTCGCGCAAAGGAAGATGGTTATGGTTGTTGGAGGTCAATCATCTCAGCTCCAGGACATGACTGCAGGAGTTCCTTAAGGTAGTGTCCTAGCCCAACCATCTTCAGTTGTTTCATCAATGACCTTCCTTCAATCATAAGGTCAGAAGTGGGGATGTTTGCTGATGATTGCACAATGTTCAGCATCATTTGCGACTCCTCAGATACTGACGCAATCCGTGTAGAAATGCAGCAAGATCTAGACAATATCCAGGCTTGGGCTGATAAGTAGAAAGTAACATTTGCGCCACACAAGTGCCAAGCAATGACCATCTCCAACAAGAGAGTATCTAACCATCTCCCCTTGACATTCAATGGCATTACCATCGCTGAATCCCACACTATCAGCATCCTGGCGGTTACCATTGGCCAGAAACTGAACTGGAGTAGCCATATAAATATGATGGCTACAAGAGCAGGTCAGAGGCTAGGAATCCTGCAGTGAGCAACTCACCTCCTAATTCCCTAACCCTGTCCACCATTTACAAGGCATAAGTCAGGGGTGTGACGGAATACTCTCCACTTGCCTGGATGGGTGCAGCTCCAACAACACTCAAGAAGCTCAACAACATCCAAAACAAAGCAGCCTACTTGATTGTCACCCTGTCCACAAACACTCACTCCCGCCACCAACAATGCACAGTGGCAGCAGTGTCTACCATCTACAAGATGCACTGCAGCAATGCACCAAGGCTACTCAGGCAGCACCTTCCAAACCCGCAACCTCTACCACCTAGAGGGACAAGGGCAGAAGCCACACACCATCCTGACTTCCTTCACTGTTGCTCGGCCAAAATCCTGGAACTCCCTTCCTAATAGCACTGTGGGTTACCTACCCCACATGGACTGCAGCAGTTCAAGGAGGCAGCTCACCACCACCTACTCATGGGCAATTAGGAATGGGCAATAAATGCTGGCCTGGCCAGCGACGCCCACATCCCACGAAACAAAATAAAACCCCACAATCTCCCCACGTTTTTTTTTACAAGAGCTGTGCCTGGCCCATTTCTTCCATTCATGACCTGGTAAAGTAAGTGACCTCACACCAGAACCTGTCTGACTCCTTTTGTGTTGTCCTGCACAGCAAAGCAATAAATTATGAATGAGTATCATGAATATCAGAAACCTGATGAATGACATGGGTCTGCAGTTATTATTTCACTGTGAAACATGAGTCAGGTTTGTTTTTGAATTTGTGACGGGTACTACGTCAAAAAGTCTCAGATTGCCTACTGACACATGGTCAACATAAGCACGCATAGAGTTCATCTGCCTACTTTTGTTACAGGAGATGTTGACAGATCAATGAAAAGACATTGATGTATGTTTAGCCAATTAGTGTTTAAGAAGTATTGTTCATACTGGTCAGTTCAACCTACAAACCAAATTCTTCAAACAATATATCACCGGGACAGCATTATGCAGTTGTAATCTAACTGGGATAGATGAAATATCATGCACCACATGAGCATTCCATGTTGTCTCTTTTCCTTTGCTAGTAGCGAGCATCATGCTGAATGCTGGCAGTGAGTCATGCCAAATATCAGCAGCAAATAGCATGCTGAATACTGGCAGCAAGGTCCATGAATGCTCACAGCAAACACCACGCTGAATGTTTGTAGTGACTACCTTGATGGCCACAGATAAACCACAATTGATGAAAGCGTGATAATGAATTGCTAAATGGAAAGAAAACATGAATGCTGGAAATCTGCAATAAAGAAAACAGAAATTGCTGGTCAGTCATCATCTGCAGGTTGGGTTAATGTTTCAGTTGGCAGTGTACACCAGGTTAGTGTTCTGATGATAGGTCAGCGACCTGAATCATTAACTCTAGGCTGAATTTTGTCAGCTCAGAAGAAGTCCTGCCTGGGGCTGAAAGCAGGAGCTGATACTGCATGGCGGGAGGTGGGATCGGGGGGGGTGACATTTTACCGGCAACAGCCAATAACAGGTCACTTGTTGGGCTGCCGTCCAATTGAGAACGGTGGCCCTCCCCCAGAGGTGCCGGCCCAGTCAGAGGACTGTCAGCTTAGCAGACTTGGCAGCGCCAGATAAGCCCCAACCCATCAAAGGCCCAGTTCTCATAAAATTCCCAGCCTGAGCCTGTTTCAGTGGCAAATGAAAGTTTTTTTAAACCACACTCAGCTTACTCCTGTGCCTCATTGAGGGACAGCATGAAAGAGAGAGTGCGAGAGACAGAGATTCAGAAGGGAACGTAATAAATGCTGAAACACAAGGTAGAATATCCTAGCCAGATTTGTAGTGAAAAGTCAAAATACTTAATCTATCTAGGGCACATGAAGTGAATGGCCTCTTTACAGACATCTGTAGGGGGGGGGGGGGGGGGCGACTCAAGGCACAGAGGGAACAAGAACTGAACAGTTTTCCCTCACTAATACTTTAGAATCATTCAGACCCAGAGCACCCATTTTTCCATTGCCTGTTTTGTCAGACAGAAAAGACTAGTGATTTGAGCTTTCCCCACATTAGAGACACACCACATAGACTGTTCTTATGCAGAATGCAGGTCATTCAGTTGGGGAGTTGGGGTATGGCATGAGAAAGATCATGGTCAAGTGTAATGTATCTAAGTTTGCTGACAATACAAAGCTAGGTGGGAAAGTAAGCTGAGAGGACGACACAAAGGGCTGAATTTTTGGGATTTCCCCAGCCCATCGCTCCGCCCCCCCCCCCCCCCCACTGTGGTTGACAGGGCCCTCAACCATATGCGACCCATTTCCCACACTTCTGCCCTCACCCCTTCTCCTCCCTCCCAGAACCACGACAGACGAAAATACAAATTAGGAGCAGGAATAGGCCACTCGGTCCCTCGAGCCTGCTCTGCCATTCAATAAGTTCATGGCTGAACTGATAACTTCACATTTCCACCTCCCCCCAATAACCTTTCATCCCCTTGCTTATCAAGAATCTATTTACTTCTGCCTTAAAAATGTTCAAGGACTCTGCTTCCACCACCTTTTGAGGAAGAGAATTCCAAAGACTCACGACCCTCTGAGAGAAAAAATTTCTCCTCATCTCTGTCTTAAATGGACGACACCTTATTTTTAAATAGTGACCCCTAGTTCTAGATTCTCCCACAAGGGGAAGCATCCTTTCCACATCCACCCTGTCAAGACCCCTCAGGATCTTATATGTTTCAATCAAGTTGCCTCTTACTCTTTTAAATTCCAGCAGATACAAGCCTAGCCTGTCCAATCTTTCCTTGTAAGACAGCCTGCCCATTCCAGCTATTAGTCTAGTAAACTGTACTGCCTCCAAAGCATTTACATCCTTCCTTAAATAAGGAGACAGGGCTCCCGTTGTCCTGACTGTCCAAACCACCAGCCTACACATTGCAAAAGGACCAACCTCCGCCACCTCCAGCATGATGCGACCACCAAACGTATCTTCCCCTCCCCTCCCCTGTCAGCATTTCGAAGGGATTGTTCCCTCCACGACACCCTGATCTACTCCTCCATCATCCCCAACACCTCGTCCCCTTCTCATGGCACCTTCTCATGCAATCACAGGAAGTGTAATACCTGCCCGTTTACCTCCTCTCTCCTCACTATCCAAGGCCCCAAACATTCCTTCCTGGTGAAGCAGTGATTTTCTTGTACTTCTTTCAATGTAGTATACTGTATTCGCTGCTCACAATGTGGTCTCCTCTACATTGGGGAGACCAAACGCAGATTGGGTGACCGCTTTGCGGAACACCTCCACACAGTCCGAAAACATGACCCCGAGCTTCTGGTTGCTTGCCATTTCAACACTCCCCCCTGCTCTCATGTCCACATTTCTGTCCTTGGCCTGCTGCAGTGTTCCAGTGAACATCAACGCAATCTTGAGGAATAGCACCTCATTATCTAATTAGGCAATCTACAGCCTTCCAGACTGAAGATTGAGTTCAATAATTTCAGAGCATGAGTGGCCCTTTTTAAAATTTTTATTTCATTTTATTTTGTTTCATCATCTTTTTACCATGTGTCCGTCTACTGGGTTTTCCATGTTTGTGCCTAGGGCTGTTCATTATTCTGTCATTAACACTCTCTCTGCACTAATGCTTTGTTTTTCACCACACCATTAACACTCTCTTTGCCTTTGCCCATGATCTCCTTGTCAGTTAATCTCTCCGACCCTCTGTCCTATCACACACCTTCCTTTTCTTTCTCTTCCCGCCCCCACCGCCCCCACTTTATTTGCTTAAAACCTATTATATTTCTAATCTTTGCCAGTTCTGGTCACAGACCTGAAATGTTAACTCTGCTTCTCTCTCCACAGATGCTGCCAGACCAGCTGAGTATTTCCAACACCTTCTGCTTTTATTGCTGAATTTTCGGGCCTTGCCATCAGGAACAGAGGTAGACAGGGCCTGAAAATTATGAGGTTGGCCAGTGTACTGGCTTCCTGACCCAGTTCCTAATATTAGCCATTTGGCTGATGCGGGTTCGGGGTCCCGGAAGGCTGCCCGCGCCCACGAAGCAGACAGGCAATTAGGATCATTAAGAGTTGTGTTGAGCAGGGATTAAGGAAATCCACTGAGATTTTGCAGTCGGCATCCAGTTTTCCAATGCGACGGGGTTTGGGGGGAGTGGGGGTGATGCAGATCAACTGCCTGAAGGAGGGCACCCAGTGGCAGGCTGGGGTGCCAGTGCTCCTGGCAGGCCTACAGGTCCTCCCTGCCTGCCTGGGTGAGGCTATAGCCAAAGGCTACCCTGTAGAAGGGTTCTTCACCACTGCCACCCACACCGCACCCCCCTGCCCCCATTCTCAGTGGTGGCCTGGCTGCTTTTTGTGTTTTAAATTAAAGCTTTTAAAAAGTGTCTGAGAGGGCATTCTCTTGCTGAAGCATCCTCCCAGTTACTGCAGCTGGGTGCTTCTATGTTGTTGGAAGGTCTTTGATTGGCCCTCCGCTTCGAGAGCCTGCCTGCTGCCCTTAATTGGACAGAGAACCTGTCTCCATGCCAATGAAGGGCTCACCCATGAGAAAATTTTGCCTTTAATCAGTTTCCCACCGGAGGCGGATTCGGGACCCGAAAACAGTTCTGACTCCTGTTTCCCACCTCCGTGGGGACAATTCAGCCCAAAGAGTCTGTAAAGGGATATAAATAGGTTATGTGAGTGGGCAAGAAGGTGGCAGATGGAGTATAATATAGGGAAATGTGAGATTATTCACTTTGGTAGGAAGAATAGAAAAATTGAATATTTTTTAAATAGTGAGAAACTATTAAATGTCAGTATTCAGAGGCAAGCACCAACTGTCACTATGCTGAGGTTATATCATCCCCGGTGTTGCAGAGGATGGGTCTGGCCTTTTTGCTGCGGAACGCTCCATTTAGTTGGACCACCGTCCCTCATGGAAAAGTTTGAACTGCGAAACACGTTTGACCACAAGTCCATCAGGCAGAATGATCTGCACATAACATCCTCGAGGCCCTGGGGAAAAGGAGATGGTGGATTTTGTCAGATGGTTCCCTGAACAGACTGTCAAATTCATTTGACGGAATGCCTAATCGCCAAAACTTTCAAACAAACACCAAGATGTAAGCTTGGCTGGTGGTGAGAAGGACCCTGCCAGTCAGATCCTTCCTGCATGCCCGGAGCCTCACCGCATCCACATACTGCCCTCGAGGTGGCTGCGGTGGGGAAGAGATCATTGCCCACCTCCTTCTGGAATGTGCCTTTGCTAAGCAGGTCTGGAAAGGGATGCAATGATTTTTGTTGAGGTTCATCCCGAGCAGCTCCGTAACACAGGACTCAGTATTCTACGGGCTGTTCCCAGGGACGCACACCGAGATAAACATCAACTGTTGCTGGAGGACCATCAACTTGGTGAAAGATTCACTTTGGTCTGCCCGAAACTTGCTGGTCTTTTAGTGCAAAGAGCTGTCGACAACCGAGTGTTGCAGACTGGCACATTCCCAGGTCCAGGACTATGTGCTGAGGGACGCACTGAAGCTTGGGGCAGCCGCCACGAAGATTCAATGGGGAAAGGCCACTGTGTAATGTTCTCCTGCCATACTGTATGAAGGGGCTGGAACCCGTGTAAAACCCCTCGAGCTGTATGCACCAGAGAATGTTTGACGTGAAATATAAATGCACGTTGTAATTATAACCTGTTAAAGGCAAGTGTAGTGAGGCACCTCATGTACTGTATTGAAAGCAACTGATCTGTATTGCACTTTATGTTATGTCTAATTTGAACTGTTATGTAATGTATTTTTACAAATTTTATGAATAAAATATATTTTTGGAAAAAAAGTTTATGTTCAGAGGGATTTGGTTGTCCTTGTACACGAAGCACAGAAAGTTAATATGCAGGTACCGCACACAATTAGGAAGGTAAATGGCATGTTGGCCTTTATTGCAAGGGGTTTGGAGTACATGAGTAAAGATGTCTTGCTACAATTGTACGGAGATTTGGTGAAGCCACACCTGGAGTACTGTGTACAGTTTTGGTCACCGTAACTAAGGAAGGATTATACTTGCCTTAGAGGCGGTAGACTGAAAGTTTATTAGATTTATTTCCGGGATGAGAGTGTTGTCCTATGAGAATGGGCCTAGACTCTTTGGAATTTAGAAGAGTGAGAATGAAACATACAAGATTTTGAGTGTGTTTGACAGGGTAGATGCTGAGAGGCTATTTCCCCAGGCTAGAGAGTCTAGAACTAGGGGACATAGTCTCAGGATAAGGAGATGACATTTCGGACTGAGCTGAGGAGACATTTTTCACTCAGGATTGTGAATCTTTGGAATTCACTACCCCAGAGGACGGTGGATGCTCAGTGTTTGAGTATGTTCAAGGCTAACATTGATAGATTTTTGGATTCTAAGGGAATCATGGATATGGGAATCAGGTGGGAAAGTGAAGTTGAGGTCAAGGATCAGCTGTGATCTGATGTAACGGAGCATTCTCAAGGGGCCTTACGGCCTACTCATGCTCCTATTTCTTATCTGCTTATGTTCTTATGTTTAACAGGGCCATATTATCCAACATTAACCTGCCACCAAAGTAGCTGCTCTCACTCAGGAAGTATGTAGACACAGAGTCAGTTTATAAGTAGGACTTGTAATATTACATGCTCCTTTGGTATGTGAACTATTGTAAGATTCCCAGGACTGCAAGTAATATCCAAAGAAAACGTGGGTTTTTATTATACATGAACTGGAATATATATGTATATATATATATACACACAGCTGCTACAGGAGCACACCAATACACACATCTCACTCTGTCGGGCTAGAACCAAAACTTCCTGGTCATGTGTGACGTGACATCACTTCCTCTAGTGACCTTCACGTACAGCTTTTTCAGGTGGTCCTCTTAAGATGGTCCCACAACAGGACCAGCATGTATTATTGGATTATCAGGTGGAAGCAGGGCATCATGATCATCACCAATAGCATCAAATAAATAAATAACTGTACTTCAATACTAATTAAACTAATAGAAACAGGCTGGGTACATACAGCAAGTCCACAAACAAATCACAAACAAGTTTACAGACCTATTTTTCTATAGCCAACCCTGGGGAAGAAACCACAACTCCCAGGCCACTGACTCAGTCAACAGCTCTTGAATCCTGTGCGACACACTCTACTATTGTAAACACTAGTGCAGGAATACTGCAATTAATGTGCTTTTAGACCAACCCCAAACATTAATTTCATGTTAAAATAAAAACAGAATGCTGGAAACACACAACAGGTCAGGCAGCATCTGTGGAGAAAGAAATTCAGAGTTTATGGGCAAAACTTTCAAAAGCTCTTGGAGGCAGGTCTGGAGCTGGAGAGGGGGCTGAAAATGGGAGCAAAAATACGATAATATGAATTAGGAGCAGGAGTAGGCCACTCGGCCCCTCGAGCCTGCTTCGCCATTCAATAAGTTCATAGTTGAACTGATAACTTCACATTTCCACCTACCCCCAATAACCTTTCATCCCCTTGCTTCTCAAGAATCTATCTACTTCTGCCTTTAAAATATTCAAAGACTCTGCTTTCACCACCTTTTGAGGAAGAGAATTCCAAAGACTCACAATCCTCATCTCTGTCTTAAATAGGCAACCCCTTATTTTTAAATAGTGACCCCTGGTTCTAGATTCTCCCACAAGGGAAGCATCCTTTCCACATCCACCCTGTCAAGACCCATCAGGATCTTCTATATTTCAATCAACTCGCCTCTTACTCTTCAAAACTCCAGCGGATACAAGCCTAGCCTGTCCAATCTTTCCTCGTAAGACAGCCAGCCCATTCTAGGTATTAGTCTAGTAAACCTTCTCCGTACTGCCTCCAATGCATTTACATCCTTCCTTAAATAAAGAGATTAGTACTGTACACAGTACTCCAGATGTGATCTCACCAATGCCCTGTATAGCTGAAGCAATACCTTCCTACTTTTGTATTCAATTCCCCTCGCGATAAACAATAACATTCTATTAGCTTCCCTAGTTACATACTGTACCTGCATACTAACCTTTTGTGATTCATGCACTAGGACACCCAGATCCCTCTGCATCTCAGAGCTCTGCAATCTCTCACCATTTAGATAATATGCTTCTTTTTTATTCTTCCTACCAAAGTGGACAATTTCCCACTTTCCCACATTATACTCCATTTGCCAGGTCTTTGCCCACTCACTTAACCTATCTATAACCCTTTGTAGCTTTCTTATGTCCATTTCACAAGTTACTTTCCTATCTACCTTTGTGTCATCAGCAAATTTAGCAACCATACCTTCGGTCCCTTCATCTCAGTCATTTATATAAATTGTGAAAAGTTGAGGCCCCAGCACAGATCCCCGTGGCACACCTCTTGTTACATCTTGCCAACCAGAAAACGACCTATTTATGCTGATTCTCTGTTTCCTGTTAGCTAGCCAATCTTTTATCCATGCCAATATGTTACCCCCTACACCATGAGCTTTTATTTTCTGCAATAACCTTTGATGTGGCACCTGATCAAATGCTTTCTGTAAATCTAAGTACAATACATCCACCAGTTCCCCTTTATCCACAGCATATGTAACTCCCTCAAAGAACTCCAATAAATTGGTTAAACATGATTTCCCTTTCACAAAACCATGTTGACTCTGCCTGATTATCTTGAATTTTTCTAAATGCTCTGCAATAACATCTTTAATAATAGCTTCTAACATTTTCCCTAAGACAGATGTTAAGCTAACTAACTGGCCTGTAGTTTCCTGCTTTCCGCCTCCCTCCCTTTTTGAATAAAGGAGTTCCGTTCACTATTTTCCAATCTAACTGAACCTTCCCCGAATCTAGGGAATTTTGGAAATCCCATTGGACTGGCTCCACAACACGTTCCCACTTCCACAAGATTGTGCAGGATGCAGTGTGACAGTGGACGTGGCAGGTAGCCAATTAAGCCCTTTGAGGGCTTAGTTAAGGGCACTCTCATGACACCGTCTGGATAATCCAGCCGGCATGCTAGGTACTATCCAAGCCAGGAGGCCGTCGGTTGAATGGTGGTGGGCTCCCAGTGGCAGTCCAGGTAACGATTGGAGCCAGAGGCTCCATTCAATGTGGAAGGCACGCGCGAATAAACAGCCACAACCGCGGCAGTGCCTGTTGCTGTGGGGACTTTCCCACTCCTGTCTGACAGCCCTAACCCTTTTGGCCCTATATCCCCCATGTGTGGCTGGTGGCCAGGAATGGAGGCACTCTCCCACCTTCCTACATACTTCCGCAGCACCCACCTCTGATAGTAGGGCTGCCGATCTTGCCCTCCAGACTTGGGAGCCTGCCCGCCATCCTTAATTGTACTGGGTCCTGGAGACAGCCACTTAATCGGCATTTACTTTCAGTTTTCTTCATCCTGACAATGGGATTGGGACCTGGGAACAAATATTTTGCCAACATTTCAGGTTGATGACCTTTCGTTAGAACTGGAAGAAGTTAAAGATTTAATAGTCTATCATGGTAACATAGGAACAGGAGTTGGCCACTGAGCTCCTCAAGCCTCTTCCGCCATTCAGTGAGATCATGGCTGATCTGCATCTAACTCCATATGTTCACCTTTGCTCCATTTCCTGAAATACATTTGGCTACCAAAAATCTATCAATCACAGTTCTAAAATTAAAAATTGATTAACACAATTGTCGTTTGCAGAAGGGAATTCCAAACTTCTACCACCCTTTGCGTGAAGAAGTGTTTCCTAATTTCACTCCTGAAAGGTCTGGCTCTAATTTTTGGACTGTGCTCCCCAAATGGCAGAAATAGTTTTTCGTAATCTGTCCTGTCTGTTCCTTTTAATCTCTTGAATTTGTTTCATAGGATGTGGGTGTTTCTGGCAAGGCCAACATTTGCTGCTCATCCCTAACTGCCCATGAGAAGGTGGTGGTGAGCTGCCTTCTTGAACTGTTGCATTCCTTCTGGTGCAGGTATATCCACAGTGCTGTTAGGGAGGGTGTTCCAGGATTTTGATCCAGTGACAGTGAAGGAATGGCAATATATTTCCAAGTCAGGATGGTGTGTGGATTGGAGGGGAACTTGCAGGTGGTGGTGTTTCCATGCATCTGCTGCCCTTGTCCTTCTAGGTGGAAGAGGTCGCTAGTTTGGAAGGTACTGTCAAAAGAGGAATGGTGAGTTGCTGCAGTGTATCTTGTATTTTTTTTATTCATTCATGGGAAGTGGGCGTCGCTGGCTAGGCCAGCATTTATTGCCCATCCGTAATTGCCCTTGAGAAGGTGGTGGTGAGCTGCCTTCTTGAACCGCTGCAGTCCATTTGGGGTAGGTATACCCACGCTGCTGTTAGGAAGGGAGTTCCAGGATTTTGACCCAGCAATAGTGAAGGAACGGCGATATAGTTCAAAGTCAGGATGGTGTGTGACTTGGAGGGGAACTTGCAGGTGGTGGTATTCCCATGTACTTGCTGCCCTTGTCCTTCGAGTTGGTAGCGGTCGCGGGTTTGGAAGGTGCTGTCTAAGGAGCCTTGGTGCGTCGCTGCAGTGCATCTTGTAGATGGTACACACTGCTGCCACTGTGCGTCGGTGGTGGAGGGAGGGCATGTTTGTAGATGGGGTGCCAATCAAGTGGGCTGCTTTATCCTGGATGGTGTCGAGCTTCTTGAGTGTTGTTGGAGCTGCACCATCCAGGCAAGTGGAGAGTATTCCATCACAGTCCTGACTTGTGCCTTGTAGATGGTGGACAGGCTTTGGGGAGTCAGGAGGTGAGTTACTCACTGCAGGATTCCTAGCCTCTGACCTGCTCTTGTAGCCACGGTATTTATATGGCTACTCCAGTTCAGTTTCTGGTCAATGGTAGCCCCTAGGATGTTGATAGTGGGGGATTCAGCGATGGTAATGCCATTGAATGTCAAGGGGAGATGGTTAGATTCTCTCTTGTTGGAGATGGTCATTGCCTGGCACTTGTGTGGCGCGAATGTTACTTGCCACTTATCAGCCCAAGACTGGATATTGTCCAGATCTTGCTGCATTTCTACACGGACTGCTTCAGTATCTGAGGAGTCACGAATGGTGCTGAACATTGGGCAATCATCAGCGAACATCCCCACTTCTGACCTTATGATTTAAGGAAGGTCATTGATGGTTGGGCCTAGGACACTACCCTGAGGAACTCCGGCACTGATGTCCTGGAGCTCAGATGATTGACCTCCAAAACCACAACCATTTTCCTTTGTGCTAGGTATGACTCCAGCCAGTGGAGGGTTTACCCCGATTCCCATTGACTTCAGTTTTGCTGGGGCTCCTTGATGCCATACTCGGTCAAATGCTGCCTTGATGTCAAGGGCAGCCACTCTCACCTCACCTCTTGAGTTCAGATCTTTTGTCCATGTTTGAACCAAGGCTGAAATGAGGTCAGGAGCTGAGTGGCCATGGCGGAACCCAAACTGGGCGTCACTGAGCAGGTTATTGCTAAGCAAATGCTGCTTGATGGCACTGTTTATGACACCTTCCATCACTTTACTGATGATTGAGAGTAGGCTGATGGGGCAGTAATTGGCCGGGTTGGACTTGTTCTGCTTTTTGTGTGCAGGATATACCTGGGCAATTTTCCACATTGCAGGGTAGATGCCAGTGTTGTAGCCGTACTGGAACAGCTTGGCTAGGGGCGTGGCAAGTTCTGGAGCACAGGTCTTCAGTACTATTGCCGGAATATTGTCAGGGCCCATAGCTTTTGTAATATCCAGTGCCGTCAGTCATTTCTTGATATCACGCGGAGTGAATCGAATTGGCTGAAGTCTGGCATCTGTAATGCTGGGGACTTCAGGAGGAAGCCGAGATGGATCATCAACTCGGCACCTCTGGCTGAAGATTGTTGCAAATGCTTCTGCCTTATCTTTTGCACTGATGTGCTGGGCTCCTCTGTCATTGAGGATGGGGATATTTGTGGAGCCACCTACTCCAGTTAGTTGTTTAATTGTCCACCACCATTCATGGCTGGATGTGGCAGCACTGCAGAGCTTAGGTCTGATCTGTTGGTTATGGGATCGCTTAGCTCTGTCTATCGCATGCTGCTTACGCAGTTTGGTACGCAGGTAGTCCTGTGTTGGAGCTTTACCAGGTTAACACCTCATTTTGAGGTATGCCTGGTGCTGCTCCTGGAATGCCCTCCTGCACTCTACATTGAACCAGGGTTGGTCTCCTGGCTTGATGGTAATGGTAGAGTGGGGATATGCCGGGCCATGAGGTTACAGATTGTGGTTGAGTACAATTCTGCTGCTGCTGATGGCCCACAGCGCCTCATGGATGCCCAGTTTTGCATTGCTATATCTGTTCGAAATCTATCCCATTTAGCATGGTGGTAGTGCCACACAACACGATGGAGGGTATCCTCAATGTGAAGGCGGGACTTCATTTCTACAAGGACACACACCATCCTGACTTGGAACTATATCGCCGTTCCTTCATTATCGCTGGGTCAAAATCCTGGAACTCCCTTCCTAACAGCACTGTGGGTGTACCTACCTCACATGGACTGCAGCGGTTCAAGAAGGCAGCTCACCACCACCTTCTCAAGGGCAATTAGGGATGGGCAATAAATGCTGGCATAGCCAATGATGCACATATCCCATGAATGAATAAAAAAACCCCTTGTGATCCCAAACACCAGAGCAAGTGTTTCACACTCTATGTTTGAGTAATTGGACTGTGCTGAGGATAAACACTTGGATCTAAATACAATTGGTTTGCCTTCCTGCAGAATACACGCTCCTAGCCCTTTTTGTGAGGCATCGTCTTCTCGGATTGTCTTCTTCCTCTCTCCGTATGTTTATTACATCCAATACTTTACACCCCTCTTCCTGAACTACAATATCTGCATCATCCCCCTCTTTTGTGAAGACAGACGCAAAGTATTCATTAAGAACAATAGCAACACCTTCCGCCCCTACACATACACCTTACATCTTTGACTTTGCCTGGGTCAGGATGGCTTCCACAACCTGAGTAGATGGATGCAAAGAAATTGATCTGACATACACTCACCTGGTTCTTCTTGCTGTTAAAATCAAGCCCTTGACGATGAGCTATTGTCATCAGTGAGTGAAGATTTCTATCGTGCCCTTCTTTGGTTTTGCCCATTACCGCAATATCATTGGCAATGCATATACACCCAAGCACGTTTTCTATAATTCAGATCTTGACTGACAGATAAGCCGAAGGGTAGTTTCTGGAAGCAGTATCTTCCAAATGGTGTTCTGAAGGTGGTGACTTCCTAAGATTCCTTAGCTAGGTTTACCGATCAATATCCATGCTTAGCATCCAACTTGGAGAAGAATTTGGCTCCGGTGAATTTGGAATTCAATTCCTCTAAAGTTGGAACTTTGTGGGGCATCTCTTCAGAGAGACGTTTAAACACCTTGGATCTAGACATCTCCTGATTACTCCATCCTTGCATGTAATTGAGTTGCACCAGTCTGTGTGATGATGCACATGACGGATAATGCCATTGCGTTCCATGTTATCCAACTTGCACTTAAGCTTTTCTTGTATGTGCTGCTGCACTTTCTGGGAGGGTCAACTGACGGAATTACATTTTCTCTGAGGTGGAGTACAGCATCACCTTTGAAATCTCCTATGGCGTCAAACCTATCCGGGTACATTTGTTGTAGGTTGTGGACTGACTCAATGCAGATACCCTTTGTCTCTGCTGCTTTAGTAGGTACCTTGCTGACCTTGTGGATAGTTACAATGTTGAGGTCCTTACACGCTGGTAGCCCTGCCACTGCTGGTCCGCTCGTGCCTACTAGGTCAAATATTTGTGGTTTCCATGCCGATTTGTCATAGCTGCATTGTATTGTTTGTGTGCCACTGCAAGGGATGGGTGACCCATTGTATGCAGTTAACTTTACAGTTGGCGGTTGTATCATTAATTTCCATTGACCCCAGTACATATCCTTCAGGATTCGGACTGGTAGAATGCTTGCACTAGCTCCTGTGTCAATCATAGTCCTGAATGTGTGCTTGACTTCATCAACACAATGTGTCAAGTTCACAATGTGAAATGCATGATTGTCTTCTGGCTGAGAATCACTCCACTCTGAGCCTTGTCTCGAGTCTATTTCCCTGTGGAATTGGTGTAGTGGCTTGCATTTACACAGGTCTCTAACGCTCTCCTTGTTGCTGTTGCCCTGCTGCTGCACCTATCTGCTGTTTGTTTGTGTCCTACTGTGACTTCTGGCTGCATCCTTGGAGCCAGATTTCTTGCATAGGTGGGCCCAGTGTCCTGCACTGTATGCCTTGCACAGGTCTTGAGATGCAGGACAACTTTGTGGTGAGTGGGACTTACCACAATTACCACACAGCTTGCTTGCTTTTTGCGACCTGGTCATCGTGCCAATACTGTCAGTTCCACCGAGTCCTTGCAGATGTTGTTGTCCAGCTTCAATGGCTTTGTATTTCGTGCCATCTTCCAGCAGTACATCAATACTGTGACTTTCTTTTTCCCGTAAGAGGTCTTTTTGAAATGTGTCAATAGGTGTTGAGACAATCACCAGCTCCATTATTTGCTCCGAGAGCGCAGTTTCAGAAAAATCACATTCATTGCCCTTACGACAGCATCTACTGACGAATTGATCTATTGATTCCTGCGGCTGTTGCCTGTAGAACATCAATTCCAGGCGATGAATTCTAAAATTCACTCTTACCCGAAGCTGATCTTCTAGCACTGTTTAAAGAGGTGGAACTCAGATAGGATATCAATGGCCTTCCAGTTCGAGTCAGAGAGTCATGGAGTTATACAGCACAAAAACAGGCCCTTCAGCTCACCGTGTCCACGCCGGCCATCAAGCCTATCTATTCTAATCCCATTTTCCAGCACTTGGCCCATAGCCTTGTACGCTATGGCGTTTCAAGTGCTCATCTAAATACTTCTTAAATGTTGTGAGGGTTCCTGCATCTACCACCCCTTCAGGCAGTGTGTCCCAGATTCCAACCACCCTCTGGTGAAAACATTTTTCCTCAAATATCCTCTAAACCTCCTGCCCCTTACCTTAAATCTATGCCCCCTACTTATTGACACCTCCGCTAAGGGAAAAAATTTCTTCCCATCTACGCCCCTCATAATTTTGTACACCTCAATCAGGTCCCCCCTCAGCCTTCTCTGCTCTAAGGAAAACAACCCTAGCCTATCCAGTCTCTCTTCATAACTGAAATGCTCCAGCCAAGGTAACATCCTGCTGAAATAAAAGCAAAATACTGCGGATGCTGGAAATCTGAAATAAAAACAAGAAATGCTGGAACCACTCAGCAGGTCTGGCAGCATCTGTGGAAAGAGAAGCAGAGTTAACGTTTCGGGTCAGTGACCCTTCATTGGAACTGACAAATATTAGAAAAGTCACAGGTTATAAGCAAGTGAGGTGGGGGTGGGGCAAGAGGTAACAAAGGAGGTCTAGATTGGACCAGGCCGCATAGCTGACCAAAAGGTCACGGAGCAAAGGCAAACAATATGTTAATGGTGTGTTGAAAGACAAATCATTAGTACAAATTAGGTGTGAATACACTGAATATTGAACAGCAGCAAGTGCAAACCTGAAAAAAACAGTGAGTAAGCAAACTGAACAAACTAAGATGAAATGAAATAAATGCAAAAAAAAAAGGTTGTAAAAAATGTAAAAAAGAATGTAAAAAGAAAGAAAAAAAAAATCACTAAAAATGAAAGTAAAATGGGGGGCTGTCATGCTCTGAAATTATTGAACTCAATGTTCAACATCCTGCTGAATCTCCTTCTCATCCTCTCCAGTGCAATCACATCCTTCCTATAGTGTGATGCCCAGAACTGTACACAGTACTCCAGCTGTGGCCTAACTAGCATTTTATACAGCTCTATCATAACCTCCCTGCTCTTATATTCTATGCCTCGGCTAATAAAGGCAAGTATCCCGTATGCCTTCCTAATCACCTTATCTACCTGTGCGGCTGCCTTCAGTGATCTATGGACAAGTACACCAAGGTCCCTCTGACCCTCTGTACTTCCTCGGGTCCTACCATCCAACGTATATTCCCTTGCCTTGTTAGTTCTCCCAAAATGCTTCACCTCACACTTCTCAGGATTAAATTCCATTTGCCACTGCTCTGCCCATCTTACCAACCCATCTATATCGTCCTGTAATCTAAGGCTTTCCTCCTCACTATTTACAACACCACCAATTTTCATGTCATCTGCGAACTTACTGATGATACCTCCTATATTCACATATCAATCATTAATGTCAGTCACCGCGGTGACTGCAGCAACTACCGTGGAATCTCCCTGCTCAGCATAGTGGGGAAAGACTTCGCTCGAGTCGCTTTAAACAGGCTCCAGAAGCTGGCCGAGCGTGTCTACCCTGAGGCACAGTGTGGCTTTCGAGCAGAGAGATCGACCATTGACATGCTGTTCTCCCTTCATCAGCTACAGGAGAAATGCCGCGAACAACAGACGCCCCTCTACGTTGCTTTCATTGATCTCACCAAAGCCTTTGACCTCGTCAGCAGACGTGGTCTCTTCAGACGACTAGAAAAGATCGGATGTCCACCAAAGCTACTAAGTATCATCACCTCATTCCATGACAACATGAAAGGCACAATTCAGCATAGCGGTGCCTCATCAGACCCCTTTCCTATCCTGAGTGGCGTGAAACAGGGCTATGTTCTCGCACCCACACTGTTTGGGATTTTCTTCTCCCTGCTGCTTTCACGTGCGTCCAAGTCTTCAGAAGAAGAAATTTTCCTCCACACAAGATCAGATGGCAGGTTGTTCAACCTTGCCCATCTAAGAGCGAAGACCAAAGTACGGAAAGTCCTCATCAGGGAACTCCTCTTTGCTGACGATGCTGCATTAACATCTCACACTGAAGAGTGTCTGCAGAGTCTCATCGACAGGTTTGCGGCTGCCTGCAACGAATTTGGCTTAACCATCAGCCTCAAGAAAACGAACATCATGGGACAGGACGTCAGAAATGTTCCATCCATCAATATCGGCGACCACCCTCTGGAAGTGGTTCAAGAGTTCACCTACCTAGGCTCAACTATCACCAGTAACCTGTCTCGATGCAGAAATCAACAAGCGCATGGGAAAGGCATCCGCTGCTATGTCCAGACTGGCCAAGAGAGTGTGGGAAAATGGCGCACTGACACGGAACACAAAAGTCCGAGTGTATCAAGCCTGTGTTCTCAGTACCTTGCTCTACGGCAGCGAGGCCTGGGCAACGTATGTCAGCCAAGAGCGACATCTCAATTCATTCCATCTTCGCTGCCTCCGGAGAATCCTTGGCATCAGGTGGCAGGACCGTATCTCCAACACAGAAGTCCTCGAGGCGGCCAACATCCCCAGCTTCTACACCCTACTGAGTCAGCAGCGCTTGAGTTGGCTTGGCCTTGTGAGCCGCATGGAAGATGGCAGGATCCCCAAGGACATACTGTACAGCGAGCTTGCCACTGTTATCTGACCCACCAGCCGTCCATGTCTCCGCTTTAAAGACGTCTGGAAATGCAACATGAAGTCCTGTGATATTGATCACAAGTCGTGGGAGGCAGTTGCCAGCGATCGCCAGAGCTGGCAGGCAGCCATAAAGGCGGGGCTAAAGTGTGGCAAGTCGAAGAGACTTAGCAGTTGGCAGGAAAAAACACAGAAGCGCAAGGGGAGAGCCAACTGTGTAACAGCCCTGACAACCAATTTTATCTGCAGCACCTGTGGAAGAGTCTGTCTCTCTAGTATTGGTCTTTATAGCCATTCCAGGCACTGCTCCACAAACCACTGACCACCTCCAGGCGCTTACCCATTGACTCCCGAGACAAGGAGGCCAAAGAAGAAGAAGAAGAAGAATCATTAATGTACACTACAAACAGCAAGGGTCTCAGCACCGATCCACTGGTCACAGGCTTCCAATCGCAAAAACAGCCCTCGACCATCACCCTCTGCCTCCTGCGACTAAGCCAATTTTGGATCCATTTTGCCAAATTGCCCTGGATCCTATGAGCTCTTACCTTCTTGTCTAATCTCCCAAGCGGGGCGTTATCAAAAGTCTTACTGAAGTCCATGTAGACTACATCAACTGCTTTACCCTCATCTACACATCTAGTCACCTCCTCAAAAAATTCAATCAGATTTGTTGGACATGATCTCCCCCTGACAAAGCCATGCTGACTATCCCTGATTAATCCCTGCCTCTCTAAGTGGAGATTAATCCTGTCCCTCAGAATTTTTTCCAAAAGTTTCCCTACCACTGATGTTAGACTCACTGGCCTGTAATTACCTGGTTTATCACTGCTACACTTCTTGAATAATGGTACCACATTCACTGTCCTCCAGTCCTCTCGCACTTCTCCTGTGGCCAGAGAGGATTTGAAAATTTGTGTTAGAGCCCTTGCAATCTCTTCCCTTGCCTCACATAACAGCCTGGGATACATCTCATCTGGGCCTGGGGATTTTTCCACTTTTAAACCCACTAAAACCGCTAATATCACCTCCCTTTCAATGCTAATTTGTTCAAGTATATCATAATCCTCCTCCCTGATCTCTACACCTGCATCGTCCTTCTCCATGGTGAACACAGATGAAAAGTAATCATTTAAAACCTCACCTATGTCCTCCGGCTCCAAACACAGATTGCCCCTTTGGTCCTTAATGGGCCCTACTCTTTCCCTGGTTATCCTCTTGCCCTTAATATACTTATAAAGTGCCTTGGGATTTTCCTTTGTCTTGCCCGCCAGTGTTTTTTCATGTCCTCTCTTCGCTCTCCTAATTACTTTTTTAAGTACCCCCCCTACACTTTCTATACTCCTCCAGGGCCTCCACTGTTTTCAGCCCTCTGAATCTGCCATCAGCCTCCTTTTTTTCCTTATCCAATCCTATATCCCTTGACATCCAGGGTTCCCTGGACTTATCGGTCCTCCCCTTCACCTTTATGGGAACATGTTGGCCCTGAACTGTTACTATTTCCTTTTTGAATGACTCCCACTGGTCTGATGTAGACTTTCCTACAAGTAGCTGCTCCCAGTCCACTTTGGCCAGATCCTGTTTTATCATTTTGAAATCAGCCTCCCCCCAATTCAGTACCTTTATTTCTGGTCCCTCTTTGTCCTTTTCCATAACTACCTTAAATCTTACAGAGTTATGGTCACTATCCCTGAAATGCTCCCCCACTGACACTTCTACCACTTGTCCGGCTTTATTTCCTAAGATTAGGTCCAGTACTGCCCCTTCTCTTGTAGGATTTTCTACATGCTGGGCGGCACAGTGGCGCAGTGGTTAGCACTGCAGCCTCACAGCTCCAGGGACCCGGGTTCGATTCTGGGTACTGCCTGTGCGGAGTTTGCAAGTTCTCCCTGTGTCTGCGTGGGTTTCCTCCGGGTGCTCCGGTTTCCTCCCACATGCCAAAGACTTGCAGGTTAATTGGCCATTATAAATTGCCCCTAGTATAGGTAGGTGGTAGGGAAATATATAGGGACCGGTGGGGATGTTATTGGAATATGGGATTCGTTTAGGATTAGTATAAATGGGTGGTTGAAGGTCGGCACAGACTCAGTGGGCCGAAGGGCCTGTTTCAGTACTGTATCTCTAAACTAAAAAGCTCTCCTGGATGCACTTTACGAATTACACCCCCTTTAAGCTTTTTGCAGTAAGACTATCCCAGTTAATATTGGGGAAGTTGAAATCCCCTACTATTATTACTCTATTATTTTTACACCTCTCTGAGATTTGCCTACCTCTATTTCTCCCTGACTATTTGGAGGCCTGTAGTACACTCCCAGCCAAGTGATTGCCCCCTTTTTGATTTTAAGTTCTACCCATATGGCCTCATTTGAGGAACCATCTAAGATATCATCCCTCCTTACTGCAGTAATCGACTCCTTGATCAATAGTGCAATGCCACCTCCTCTTTTACACCGCCCCCCCCCCAACCCCGTCACGCCTGAAGATTCTATACCCTGGAATATTAAGCTGCCAGTCCTGCCCTTCCCTCAAGCATTTCTCTGTGATAGCAATAATATCATATTCCCATGTGTTAATCAATGCCCTCAATTCATCTGCCTTACTAGTAAGACTCCTTGCGTTAAAATAGGTTGAATCCAGCCTTGCATTATTTGCTTGTGCCTTAACATGTCTGTATTTGCTCTGCCTTCCAGACTAACTTAGTTTCTCTTCTATATTTGGCTGTGCATCACTCCCTACTGTACCTCCACTCGATATCCCATCCCCCTGCCAAATTAGTTTAAATCCCCCTCCCCAACAGCACTAGCAAACCCCCCAGCAAGGATGTTGGTCCCATTCCGGTTCAGGTGCACCCCGTCCGACTTGTACAGATCCCACCTTCACCAGAAACAGACCCAGTGATCCAGGAAACTAAAGCCCTCCCTCCTGCACCATCTCTTCAGCCACGCATTCATCTGCTCCATCCTCCTATTCCTATACTCACTAGCATCGGGTGTAATCCAGAGATTACAACCTTTGAGGTCCTGCTTTTTAATCTGCTACCTAGCTCTCTAAATTCTTGTTGCAGGACCTTATCTCCTTTCTACCTATATCATTGGTACCAATGTGAACCACGACCTCTGACTGTTCACCCTCCCCCTTCAGAATGTCCTGCAGCTGCTCCATGGCATCCTTGAGCCTAGCACCAGGGAGGCAACATACCATCCTGGAGTCATGTTTGTGGCCACAGAAAGGCCTATCTATATCCCTTACAATAGAATTCCCAATCATTATAGCTCTTCCACTCCGTTTCCACCCCTCCTGTGCAGCTGATCCACCCATGGTGCCACAGACTTGGCTTTTGCTGCATTGTTCATGCTGGGAAATTTGACCTCCATATTTCTGCTGTCCTTTTGATTTCTGCATTGTATTTAACTTTGTTCCGCTCTGTATGTGCCTGCAGTACTGTATCTATTATGTCTTTTCTGTTGTAGTTCTCTTTGATTCAGATTAGCTGCTTTGATGGAGAGTAAACAGTGCTTGACAGTGGTCTCTGTTTATTTTGCTTTCAGAACTTTAGCTTTTGTATTTACACAACTGTTCAAGGGCTTTTTTGTTTTTTTTGCTGGAGATTGTTTATGTTCTTCACACTTGAGTGGTTAATTTTTTTTTAGCTTTGGCTGTTAAAGTCTAGTTATCATCTTCATGGTTGACTGGTTTAATTTTTTTTTTTAGCTTTGGCTGCTTGAATGAAGACTCTGCTCTGTTCACGCTTGAGTGGTTTAATGACTTTTCAGCTTGACTGTTTCAGTGGAGATTCTGCAGTGTTCGGACGTTTCCCGTGCTTTTTTCAGATGCCTCCTGTAATGGCGCCAACCTCAATCAGCCTGAGAGAGGAATCAGGGTTTCCCCATTTTTCTTCTCCCGCAGAGCCTTTGAAAAATCAATTTTTTAAGCACTTCAGTTTTTTTAAACCAAGATCCCTTGACTGTCGGCACAACCACTCACCTGATCACGGGAATGTATTTGCAGCCAGTCGTTCAGTGTTCTGTCTCCTGCAGCTGGAGGTAAGTTTTTTTTCTTTCCACTGTTTAGGCCAGTATTTCTTTCACTCTTTTCAGGTACTTTTTTTTGGAAGTTTCTTCACTGGTTTGCTGTTTTTACCCGTGGTCTTCAAAGTTGTAGCTTATTTTTCCACCACAGCTGCCACCATTGTCATGTGTTCTTTGTGTTGTCTTGAGCAACACAATGAGGTACTTGGATTCAGTTCTTTGAAGATGTCAGACATGTTTATTAACAGCTAACTATTATATACATTACAGACCAAACTATATACAGTAGCTTTGTCTAGGGAGTTACAGTTGCAGAGTGACAAAAGCTCCTAGTCACATGACTACATCCTGGCACTTAGCTCATTAGCATACTGAGTTCTTAAAGGGACATCATTCTAGAAGCAATCATACAGCAATAGCTAGGTGGTAGGGTGTAGGAATCTTCCACCATGCTCAGTGCCTAATGACACAGACATCGTCAAATCAGAAATCCTCTTGTGTGGAGTATAATTTTTAAGAGAAAATGTTAATTTGACACAGGGTCAGTTTTCAAACTAACTATCTCATCCAGGGATCAGGAAGGAGTAAACGTCAGCATTGCTCATGTTGCACTGAAAGCTGTCGGGAAGCACCCATCATTCCCTTGAATCTAACTGCCTGTAAGCTTTGATAATAGGGAGAGGAAATAGAAGGCAAATATACAAAAGTTAGAGAAGGCTAATTGGACTCATATTATTGACTATATATAATTGCCACAGGGGGGCTGCCACTGACATTTGAAAGAAATCAAATAAGCTCGGCAACTACAGGCCAATCAGTTTAAACTTGGTGTTGGGAAAGCTTTTGGAAATCTTAATCTGGGAGAAAATTTACAGTCATTTGGACAAATGTGAATGAATTAAGGAAAGCCAGCACAGATTCAAAAGGCAAATCATGTTTAACTAATTTCATTGCATTATTTGATGAGGTAACAGAGAAGGTTGATGAGGGTAATGCAGTTGCCGAGGTGTACATGGACTTCCAAAAGGCGTTTGATAAATTGCCTCATAACAGACTTGTCGGCAAAGTTCAATCCCGTGGAATAAAAGGGACAGTGGCAGCATGGCTACAAAGTTGGCTGAGTGACAGGAAACAAAGAGTGGAAGAAGGTATACAGTGGGGTTCCCCAGGAGTTGTTACTAGGATCAATGACCTAGACTTGGATGTGCAATCTCAAAATTTGTAGATGACACGAATCTTGGAAGTATTGTGAACGGTGAGGAGGCTAGTAATGGACTTCAAGAGGACATAGGCAGGCTGGTGGAACAGGCGGACACGTGGCAGATGAAATTTAATGCAGAGAAGTGTGAAGTGATACATTTTGGTAGGAAGAACAAGGAGAGGCTACATAAAATAAAGGATACAATTCTAGAAGGTGCAGGAGCAGAGGGACCTGAGGATGTATGTGCACAGGTTGTTGAAAATGGGATCCTGTGCTTGATAATTAGAGGCATAGCATTCAAAAGCAAGGAAGCCATGGTGAAACTTTACAAAACACTGATTCGGCCTCAGCTAGAGTATTGTGTCCAATTCTGGGCAGCACACCTCACAAGAATGCTTCCAGAGATGAGGAACTTCAGTTAAGTGGAGAAGCTGGGGCAGTTCTCCTTAGAGAAGAGAAGGTCGAGAGGTGTTCAAAATCATGAAGAATCTGGGCAGAGTGGATAGGGAGAAACTGTTCCTGTCGGCGGAAGGGTTGAGAACCAGAGGACACTGATTTAAGGTGAATTTCAAAAGAACCAAAGGTCAAAGAGAGATACAGCACTGAAACAGGCCCTTCGGCCCACTGAGTCTGTGCCAAACTTCAACCACCCATTTATACTAATCCTACATTAATCCAATATTCCCTACCACATCCCCACAATTCTCCTACCACCTACCTACACTAGGAGCAATTTACAATGGCCAATTTACCTATCAACCTGCAAGTCTTTGGCTGTGGGAGGAAACCAGAGCAGCCAGTGGAAATCCACACAGTCACAGGGAGAACTTGCAAACTGTACACAGACAGTACCCAGAACTGAACCTGGGTCACTGGAGCTGTGAGGTTGCAGTGCTAACCACTGCGCCACTGTGCCGCCCAGAGGTGACCTGAGGCAGATTCAATCATGGCTTTCAAAAGGGAATTGGATGATATAGGAAGGGAAAAAACTTTCAAGGCTATGAGGAAAGGGTGGGGGAGTTAGACTAGTTGAGTTGCTCTTGCAGAGAGCTGGCATGACACAAAGTACCAAATGGCCTCCTTCTGTGCTGTAACCATTCTATGATTCTATGAAATGCAATTTATTTTAAATTCTGACACAAGGTGCCAACAATGAACAGAAGTACAAACAGGAAACAGTCAACGCTGTCCTGGTCTATCATCTGTGCAAACTCCAGAGCCTAACCTGCTCTTTCTGGTTGTCCATAGGGGAGAAAAAATGCATGTGTCCATTCTAGCTAGCAAAAATGATATTAGTCATCTGCTTAATATAGACCGACAAATATTGTTGATATTTCACTGTTGTATCATGGAAGGAGCTGGCAAAAAAGTAGTTAAGGACAGCAGTGACCTTGATAATAACAGACAATGCAGTGCCTATCCAGCCGAGTGCAGGTATGTTGTCCTGAGCCTCTACACTCTGTTACGAGGGTCAGGATTGCTGTGAGCATGCCATCTTCCGTTTGGTCTCTCTGCAGTTGCAGCTCCATTTGCTCCTTCCTCCTGTTGCTACAGCTCCTCTTCCTCCTTGTCCTCTAGCCAGTATAGAATTGTTACAAGGATCCCAATGTAGAAAGAATATATCTGGCGAGTAACCCCTTAAGAATTCAAAAGTTTGTACAGCCACAGCAATCACTTAAGTAGTCAAAAACCATTATAAACTACCAGCAAAATATCGTCCAGATCTTTACAACATTTTACATGACATCAGGCAAGCATCCATTCAAACAGCAGTCTAATGCACACCTCCTGAACTCTGCCGGCCATGGCTTGTGAGCAGTTTGAAGAAATAGCAGGGTTGGTTGACTTTGGCTTTGGCACCCTGAGAACATTAGTTGATTCCTATTAAACACATATTGTAAAAGGCTACAATTGATGGGAGCGCTGGCTGATTAAATTGAGGCCCGCCTGAAAATTAGAATTAGTAGGGGGACTTCCAGTGGTCAGTTGGCTTTTTTTCTCCATGATTTCCATCACGTGACCACATGTATACCAGCGTAAAGAGAACAATAGTGGGAAGAAAATTACCCCCTTGTCTCAGTAACTACCTTTGATGAAGAAGACAGACAGATATTACTAAATTTTACAAATGCGATTCAAGTTATTATTATTTGGAGGAGGTGTTGAATATATCTAACTTCATATCCGCAATATTATAATGATTCATGCCCCAATTAAACAAGGTAGTTCAGTTTCCCAATTTTGATTCAAGGAGTAATAATTAATCTTGACTAACCTGGATGTCACACATTTACTTCTGTCATGTCAAGACTTGCTGAGCAGGTTAACCAGTGTAGCAGTGTGTCACCTGAAAAGAATGGGAAGTTTAAAATGTAGACTTGCTGTCCTACTGACATTTTAATTTGAATATAGTACAATTTATTAATTGTGACTGAAAGGTGAATGTTCTGATTCTGTTATTTCGGTGCAGCTTTAAAGCTTGTGAAAAGCTTGGGTGGTCAAAAATAGTTTTCTGCGACTAAGAAACTTGAGAGCTTGATATGGCAATGTTAAGTTTTCTATTTTTACTAAAAATTCTACTGCTTGACTAATGTCCTTTAGCAAAGGAAACCTGCCTGTATGTGACATGTCTCACACCAATGAGGTTGATAACTGCCCTCTGAGATGGCCCAGCAAACTGCTCAGTTATATGAAAACTGCTAAAAGAGGGCCCACTGGTACCAATGGAAGGGCAATAATTACTGGCCTTGCCGGTGACACCATTGAGGGTTCCAATAGCAGATGAGCTGAGACAGAGGCGAAGTCAGGCAATGTTATGGAGGTGGAAATTAGTGGTCTTAGTGACAGCATGAATAGGAGGCTAGATAGGATCATCTCGGGGTCAAATGTGACACTAAAGTTGCGAGCAGACTGGCTTAATCTCAGACAGATGTTCGAGAGAGGAATGGAGTCAGTAGTTAGGAAACAGAATTTAGAGTGGGGACTGAAAACAATGGATTCAGTCTTCCTAATATTTAATTGGAGGAAATTTTTGCTCATCCAGTACTGGATGTCGGATAAGCAGTCTGATAATGTAGCAATAGTGGAGGAGTCAAGAGAAGTGGTGGTGAGGTAGATCTTGGGGTCATCAGCATATATGTGAAAACTAATGTGCTTTTGGATGATGTTGCCGAGGGGCAGCATATAGACGAGAAATAGAAGGCCAAGGATAGATCCTTGGGGGTGACTAGAGTAACGGTGTGGGAGCTGGAAGAGAGGCCATTGAAAGTGATTCTCTGGCTACAATTAGATAGATAAGAATGGAACCAGGTGAGAGCAGTCCCACCAGTCACCCAGTTAATCATAACTTGTTTACTTTTCCTTTACATCCTAGAAATAAACTCTTGCGCTTGGCTTGCTTTTGTTATAGCCTTATTAAGCTAATTCTTATGAATTTGAGCTTCCTTGTTTCATTCGTGACCCCAACTTTTCTTTCCCACTAATCACTATGTCCCTCGACATGTTCCTGTATCCACTGGTGCAACTATTGTCAGGGACAGTCAGGAGACTTCAGGTTATCTGCTGTCACCTCTATTTATCCCACTGTAGTCCCATTCCTTTCCTCAGTTCTCCCAAAAACAGTGAAATACTGCATTCTGAGGCATCTATTCTTTCCTACAACCACCATCACCTACACCCTTATCAACCTGACCATTCCTCTCTGCTTGCTGCTTGCTGCTTCACTGTGCTCCAGTTTCATTTGTGTCCTTCTATGTCCAATGATACTATTCCCTGCTTCTTCTACTCCTTCCACCACTACCTTCGTTAACTTCCTGCTTGTCTCACCAGTGTTCTCCTCATTCAAATTGCATGTACTTCCACCCTTATTCTTTATATCCCTGCATCCTTCCTTCCCACTTTCTTGCATGTTTCTATTCCCAGCTGTTAACACACTTTGATTGCAACCCTTCTATTATTAGCTCCAAAATCCAAGGAATATGATAATGGGTTCAGTTTTATCATCGCTGTTTAAGCTTCCTTTTTAAAGTATGATCAGAGGTAATGTTCGATTTTTGAGTGATACATGCCACTCAATGATCTCGAACTTCTCCTTTACTCCTTCACTTCACGTGCTAGCACCCTTAACCTTACCCGCACTCCAATCTCCATCTCCCCAGCACCTACTTTCCCAACTTACAATCCTCAATGATGCACAAGATGTCCTCCTGACCCCTATACCTCCCGCCTTCCATCAGTTACTAACTACATTCACTTCCTCACTCACTAACCCAAACTCTAAACTATTTCATATAATATTTTTCGCACCTGGTTTCTAATCCTTGAACACTACTGCAGGAGATTCATTATATATAAACCAGTGTTCTCTCCACTGCCTTTTCCATGGAGATTCTCCCAGTCTCCCACCATATCTTTGGCAAGAGGCTGGTAGAACCCTCAGAGAAACAATGACAATGGCAATTTTCAACTTCAGTTTTGCCAGTTTCCTGCTGAAGGTATGATAGACAATTGGGAGAACGCCGTGGAATTTCAGGGTCAGAGTTACAAAAAGTACTGAAGTACAATAATTTCCCTGGAAAATTCTGAATTCTTGGGAAATTAGAGCCAAAGAATTTTTAAAAAATCATTGCCTGAGCACATCTTTGCAAATCCTTTCAATTGCCCTGTGCAACTTGCTCCACATCTCCACATATCACGTTGCAACAACATAAGCTCTGACTTGTCATGAGCAACACCACAAGGACCTACTGGCGAATATGTACACATATTAGTGATATATTTTATAATATATAGTCATAATATATATGTGCTTTTAGATCCAGTAAATTTTAATAATAAACTTTTCTAAATTTGTTAAGTTGGTATAATAATTTACAGGACTGTTGAGTTTTGGAAAGACATATCACCTGGAGGATTCTTCCCAATTGGGAATGAAGTCCATATTGTAGTAGAGCTGGATGATGTGCGGTAATCCATGCAGGCTGATATTCAAAGGGCATGAACAAGCTCTTAGTGGTTACGTTCTGAAGCCAGGACGAGACACACTAGCTTCACACTTGTGCAATTAGCAGATGAAAAAATAATCGGTCAACCAGTTCTGCCAACTACTTCTAGCCTACTTAAGTGTGCATTGTATTATTGTCCTATCACTATGTATTTGGGTGAGACCAGATTGCACAGCTTCCAAAGCACATGAATTACCTGAGAATTACCTTAACTCCCTTCCTAACAGCACGGTGGGTGTACCTACCTCACATGGACTGCAGCAGTTCAAGAAGGCAGCTCACCACTACCTTCTCAAGGGCAATTAGGTATGGGCAATAAATGCCAGCCTAGACAGCAACGCCCACATCCCATAAATGAATAAAAACAAATAACATGGTAATCAATGGCTTCCTCCTTTCTTCTTTGGTTGGCATTTGAGGAGCCAACTCTCATCCACTGTGGCTGAATGGTACCTTGTCTTCCCTGATAGATTTTATATCTTGTAAATTCTAATCCAGAATATGGAGATGCTTTCTATAGTTTTATGCCCTTCGGCTGCTCGACAGCCCATTTTCTGAGAGTGAGCCTGTTGGGTGCTTTGGTGTGCTCCCTTTCACCAGCTGCATCATAATTCTGGTTGTCAAGTTCCTCACAAATGATGGTGTCTAATTTCAAAGACTTTACTAATGTGTGTTCTAGAACAAGTTTTGAAAATTTATCACTGTTCATCAATGTATTTACCCAAACACTTGCCAGAATCTGAAGTAACCATGGAGCAGTTGCTTCCTTCATACAGAAGGTGATAGACAAAGTCGACACTTACTTTAGGACCTTTTGATATTTCAGGTATCATCCTTTGTCAAAACTGGAAGATATTACAAGCAGCTTATAAGAAAGAAAGAACAGACAGAGGGAAGGTGAGAGTAAAAGGAGCACTTGTGTTAGGAAAGAAAAAAAATGTGATTAGGCAAAGAACAGAAGATAGCTATTCACACTTTTGGGTTCCGATATTGACAGAGGCGGATTGCAAAGGCCTGGAGTCGGACTATCAGATGGGAAATCCACAGCATGTGTCTTCTTGACAGGTTCCCTGCCAGGAAGTCAAATGATTGACAGGCTTGGTTCCAGTTGGGCAAGGAGGCCTCCAGAGCAGCTGAAGCAGCAGCTAGAGCACCTGCAGCTGCTAGTGGGGGGGGGGGGGGGGGGGGGTCAAATCCCCAACTCCTGGAGGGCATCTGATACCCGACCCCAGGGAGTCCAATCGTGGGGTGATATCCCGAATCCTGGGGGGGGTCTGATTCCCAACCCCTGGGGGGAAGCAGATGGGTCTGATGGGGGAGAAGCTTGTGGGGCCAGGGGTGGGAAGCACTCCTGTTCCTTCCGCCATTCAAACAGTGCACTTACCTTCTCTTCAAAACTGTCTTCGCCTTGCTTGAGCTGCTGAATTTCCCGAGGCCTGGGAAACCCGGCTGGCCACTGTTAATCCTGTAAAACAGGTTAAATCAGAGGCTTGCAGCCTCATTAAATTATTTTAATTACCAACTCCTAGGGAAGGTTTACTGTCCTGTCTCCATTAAACTAAGAAGTGGTTGGGTTGAAGGCAGATTGTGGTGGGGTTTGAGACTTTTAAAATTTTAACAGCTGACCAGACCCCCAACCCACCAGTTTTTGGGGCTAAAATTTCCCATTGGTCTGTGTTTTTTCTCCCTCTATTTTGTATGGCTGTTGGACATTTTTCTCATCTTGGAATCTACACAACTTTTCTTCACGGTTTCTTTGTCACTCTTATAAGAGGCTCCAAGCGTTCTGTCAAATGATATTTCTGGAGTCACAATGATGGAGGTTGGGTGGAGAACCTCTCCATTCTGCCCCCACCTCTCATGCTTACAGCCTCTCATGCCCATATATCTTTGGATATCGGTAGCGGTACATCTGCAAAAGATGTGTCTACTCCCTAATTCCTTCATTTTTCTCTCCCTCCATGCTTTGATCAGTCTCTCTTCTTCTTCTTCTTCACTATTTTGATTTCTCTCTCCTTCGATATTCTGCTCTCTCTTCAATGTTTTACTTCTCCCTCCTCTTTCAATGTCCCAATTGCTGTTTTCAACCTTGCTTCTTGATTTCAAATCATGCAATTGTTAAAATGGATTTAATCTGCACAAGTAGCAAAATTTTGGTTGTCCACATGGATGAAGTAGTCACTTACCACAGAGCAACACTAGGAAGAAGCTCATAGCAATATTTCTTGGATGTGGTCTGCTGATGCACACCAGATTTATAACTAGCATTAGGGACTTGTTTCCCACTTTCCCCCTCATGGTGTTGCAAAGCACATCTATGTCTCAAGAGTTATTTTGTTAAATATGGACAATGACATGATATTTTTTAAAATCCTCAGGATGCATCACAATCATTTTTCCTGAGACAGACATTCTCACAGAATTTGAGAAAGATTTCATAAAGTTTTATCTGATAGAACAATCCAAACTATCGCTGAGAAGAACAAGGGCAGCAGTTGCATGGGAACACCACCACCTGCAAGTTTCCCTGCAAGTAACATGCCACCCTGACTTGGAAGATATATATATCTTTATTCCTTCACTGTCGCTAGGTCAAAATCCTGGAACTCCCTCACTAACAGCACTGTGGGTGTGCCTATATCACATGGACTGCAGTCACCACGATCTTCTCAAGGACAATTAGGGATGGGCAATAATGCACATCTCAAGAATGAATAAAAAGAAATGACTGTGGAGTGAGAAATGTTGGAAAAGTGTCAAGAAAGCATGCTATACCAAATGAGGATTTTTAATTCATTGGTTGGAAACTTACATTAAACTTTTAAAAAGGAGCTGGGATCCTACAGTTAACTTTTAAAAATCTGGCAGCTGAGATGGCCACCACAATTTGCATCTGAAATACCTGACATTCCAGGACATTGAATTGGAGACACATGTCTAACAAGAATCCCATCCAGGACAATGCTTTGGCTAACTGAGTAGATTATCCATATCACCCTCATTAGCAGGACATTAAACGCCATCTTGAGGCATTCATGAGTGGAGACGTCCCTCCAGGAGATAAGCACTGACAATACCATCTGAGAGAGGTTTGGGTTTTAGATTTTGGACCTCATTAAAAACAAAGGGAATTGAGAGAACCATGTGACAGTATCTCCAAGGCTGTGTAAAACTGCGAGTTTTGTTACACACAGTAGACATGCTCCTGAGACTTTGAAGCAACAAGTTTCAAGTGCAAACCAGGCAGAGCCCCAGTGGGACTGTGTGTGTGTGTCTCTCTATCTCTCCAGATAACATTGCAAGTTTGAAAGCCGTCTGTGACTGTGGACCATCCAAGCCCACAGATTGCTACAGAGGAAGAAAGCCACCTACAATTCTGTCTCCAAGAAAACCCTGAGCCAGGTGGGCCAGCCACAAAGTGCACTTCCACCAGCCAAAGACTTCAAGATCACAACTTCAGCCAGAAGAGAAAGGAATTACCTGACTCCACAGACCATATATTATTTTTACTTGTTCTGGACTTTAATCCATCCAACTATCCCTTATCACTTTGTAACCTGTTTGTGTGTGTGATTCATGTATGCGTGTACAAGTGAAAGTGTAGCGTAGTTTTTATTATTTTATCTAGATCGGGTTTAGATTTTTTAAAAGTACAATAAACTCACCTCTTTCTTGTCTAAACACAAGTAAACTTGTCTGATAATTCTTTTCACGATCACAATAAAGGTAAAAGGTAAAACACTCACTGAAGTGATAAGCAAAGCACTGTTTTAAAAAAGAATAAGCCCTGTTGCGGCCAAACAAGGAGGGGGACAAGAGGGGAGCCTTGTGACCCCTCCTCACCTGATCATAACAGAAAATTTAACACAGTGGTGCAGTGGTTAGCACCGCAGCCTCACAGCTCCAGCGACCCGGGTTCAATTCTGGGTACTGCCTGTGTGGAGTTTGCAAGTTCTCCCTGTGTATGCGTGGGTTTCCTCCGGGTGCTCCGGTTTCCTCCCACATGCCAAAGACTTGCTGGTTGATAGGTTAATTGGCCATTATAAATTGCCCCTAGTTTAGGTAGGTGGTAGGGAAATATAGGG
The DNA here is from genome assembly GCF_036365525.1 of Heterodontus francisci. Classification (NCBI taxonomy): domain Eukaryota; kingdom Metazoa; phylum Chordata; class Chondrichthyes; order Heterodontiformes; family Heterodontidae; genus Heterodontus; species Heterodontus francisci. The sequence goes on along the minus strand of NC_090373.1, from coordinate 148,838,572 downwards.
ACAGGTAGGGATGTGGTAGGAATATTGCAATTAGTGTAGGATTAGTATAAATGGGTGGTTGATGGTCGGCACAGACTCGGTGGGCCGAAGGGCCTGTTTCAGTGCTGTATCTCGAAACTAAACTAAACTGAACTAAAATCTCATTTAAACACAGTAATAAGTAGGAAGGTTGCAGCGCTATACAGTTTGGTTATGAGTAGATTCACCACACATGGCATGGGAAAGACAGCCAATCAACAAAATAAATAATTTTTTATTTCTTGACTTCAGTATAGTCACATAATTAAAAATGTAAAGTAATGTGAAACTCAAGCCAGTAATAAATACAACATGGACTACAGGCTGCCACCCTCCACTGATTATTTTTAATGGAGAATGACACACTCATTAGTCTTTCCTCACTGTTACAGGTTATCTGCTTCTGTGCCTCAGTTAAACTTTGTGTCTCATATGAATGGTTTTCATTCACACACTAATTCCTAGTTTTGGGATAGGCTTGTAACAGATTTATTTTATTCCTGGAACTATCAACCCTTGCTAAAATGTACTTTGCCAGAGGGAATTTAAATCTAATAATTATTTTGTATGGATTTTCAGGACATTAGTTGTACAATGAGCTTTTTAATGGTCAATCAGGTAACTAGAAGAGAATTGCTGATTCTAACTAATTGAACTTTAGTACTTTTTTTGCATCTCTAACTCTTTTTTAGCTCTCCATTCTCTTTCCTAAACATACACATGCATAAACCATTTTTGTCTGATCCTATTTGCCACATTTGCAGGAGGTCTCAAAATTGGGAAGTGGAGTTCAGATCCAATATTCTGAATCTCTGCCCACATTTGCAGCTGTCACATTTTTGTCTGTCAGTTCCTGCAGGCACTGCCAGTGCCCATCCATTTATATGTGGTTCCGTGTAAATAAGGTGAGAATGCCATCCTGTTTTCCAGCACTTCTGTCTCACTTTCACTCTTTTTCCTTGCCCAAATGAAACAGACACATGGATTTTTGCAGCTCCGGAGAAGGTTTAAAGATAGGAGTGGCTACATTCTTGCAGTAGCAATAGATCGTTAATGTCTCACCTGTTTTTGATATCTTTTGGTTTTTTTTCCAGGAGCCATTTGTTGTGGGCCTGTTATTTTCCCTCACCACCAGTTCACATAGACATGCACAGTGACCATCCCATTGACAATATTTTTTCATGGAAGCAAAGGAGCAATGGCTGCCCAGGGAACACTGAAGATGCTGCCCACTGGTACTCCACTTCACACCAAGTTGTACAAACCCACATTGGTCTGAGGAGCAGTGGCCACAGAGGTTTCACTTTGTAAAAGCATCTGTGACTGATTTATGCCACATACTCTATCAGACAGGACTTCAGCAAGTTATGCTACACATGTCAAGTGGCTCAAGCACAAACTTATGTCCAAGCACCCTGGGCAATAAAGATTAAGTGAGTTTGAGGAGGATACATCAATACATAAGGATTTAGGTAAGTGTAGTGCGCCATGAAGTATGTGACAATTTCACACAACATGCAGGGGGTGAGTGGGGGTTCTAGAGGATAGATGGACCAATTCAATTACCAGACACAGTTTTTCTCGTGAACATCATGGCTAGGGAATCCCGAAGAAGGGTCACTGACCCGAAACGTTAACTCTGCTTCTCTTTCCACAGATGCTGCCAGACCTGCTGAGTGGTTCCAGCATTTCTTGTTTTTATTTCAGATTTCCAGCATCCGCAGGATTTTGCTTTTATTATGGCTAGGGCTATTGTGACTTCCGATTCAGAAATACTGGAATCTGTCACTATCAAATTTGATAAACTGGAGAGATTGTCTTGAGAAATACATGGCAGTAGACTTCATACTCCTCAGTGCTGCTCTATGGTCTGCTCTTATATGGAACATTGTCCATTCTGCACCTGGGGCATGACAGGGGAAGGGATAACTTCCTGTCAGGGTGTTTGTACATCTAACCATTACAGCTAACCAGCACAAGTTGAAATGTTAGCTAGTAAGCAAACGTTGGCATCTATGTCCTCAGGAGTGGCTCCAACAGTAGCTGGGTCATATTATGATCCTTTATGCAGAGGTGTAAGCAACCTGTGGCCATTGACTTTTGCAATAAGCCTGCCACCAAACATGTTCCTTTCACTCAAGAACACAATAACACAGGCGGCACAGTGGCGCAGTGGTTAGCACCGCAGCCTCACAGCTCCAGTGACCCGGGTTCAATTCTGGGTACTGCCTGTGTGGAGTTTGCAAGTTCTCCCTGTGTCTGCGTGGGTTTCCTCCGGGTGCTCCAGTTTCCTCCCACATGCCAAAGACTTGCAGATTGATAGGTTAATTGGCCATTATAAATTGCCCCTAGTATAGGTAGGTGGTAGGGAAATATAGGGACAGGTGGGGATGTGGTAGGAAAGTGGGATTAGTGTAGGATTAGTATAAATGGGTGGTTGATGGTCGGCACAGACTCGGTGGGCCGAAGGGCCTGTTTCAGTGCTGTATCTCTAAACTAAACAAGAAATAGGAGCATAAGGCCCATCAGGTCTGCTCCGCCATTCACTAGGATCATGGCTGATCTTGGGCTTCAATTCCACTTTCCTGCCTGCTCCCCATATCCCTTGATTCCCTGTGAGACCAAAAATCTATCTATCCCTTTTAAATGTATTAAATGATGGAGCATCCATAACCCTCTGGGATAGAGAATTTCAAAGATTCACAACCTTTTGAGTGTAGTAATTTCTTCTCATCTCAGTCCTGAATGATTGGCCCCTTATCCTGAGACTATGTCCCCTGTGTTCTAGATTCCCCAAACAGTGGAAACAATCTCTCAGCTTCTACTCTATCAAGGCCTTTCAGAATCTTGTATTTCTCAATTAGAATGCCTCTCATTCTTCTAAACTCCAGAGAATATAGGCCCAATTTACTCAGCCTCTCATCATAGGACAACTCCCTCATCCCAGGGATCAATTTAGTATATCTTCGCTGCACTGCCCCCAGTACTCAATAGAATGATACAGTACAGAAGGAGGCAATTTGACCCATCTTGCCTGTGCTGACTCTTTGGAAGAGCTATCCAATTAGTTCCATTCCTCTGCTCTTTCCCCATAGCCCTGCAAATATTTTCCCTTCAAGTATTTATCCAAATTCTGGTATCCTTCTTGTAAACCTTTGTCACACCTTCTTCAGTGCCTCCATATCCTTTTTAATAGTGGAAATAAACCATGAGCTGACAGACAGCAGAGCAGCCATTTGTCGACCATTGTCATTGTCCTATAATTGGGCTCATGGCCTACATGACAGATATCGCCAGCAAAATTTCACAAAAATGGACACTAATATTTTCGGCTCTTTGTACAAGAAGAGATCTCTAAAAGCCAAACATTGGAGAAATTGTTTTTTCTATGTTGACAGTTTTAACCAATTTTTCATTCTAAGGAACATTGGAATGCTTGTAAACCAAGAAGGGCTCTGCTGAAAGGTTGTACCTGACATATCTTCTGCAAAATTGGGCTCCGTAGCACCATTACTGTGGAAGCTCTGGGGTCACAAAATGGCAGATGCAGCGCTTCCGGCCACTTCCATGCTGGGAAAGGCAGGGGTGGGGGCAGAAAGGGTGTGCCATGCGTTTGCCAGAAGCGTCAGGAGTGCACAGATCATGATGTCAATTGTTTTGGTTAATTTGACAGAGAATTTTGTCATTTGGACTGTGCAGGTCCAGTGAACACCTGTGCCAATCACTCACAGCTGAACATATGTTCAGCGTCACATGCCACCACCCCCCCCCCCGCCCCACACTCGTCACAAGTGCTATTTAAAGGGCCAGAAATCCAACTTTCAGGTGAGGTGCTTTTGACTGACCTCTGCTGTAGCCAAGCTTGTGGAAGTACTTTGGATTGTTTTTGGACGTGTTGTGGCCAATTGATGCACGTATTCAGGGAGGGCAGAGGATTTGGTCACCTGACTACACCAAGTCAGCAAGAACTATGGGGCTGTGGTTGCAGTGCCTTTGGGTCTGCAACACGACAGACAAAAAGAGCAGAGGCTGCAGAGACGGGAAGCTTTGCGAAGAGGGAAGAGGAGAAGAAGAAGTGCTCTCCAGAGAAGACCCTAACCACCATGAGTTTTCAAGGAGCATGTCTCCTACCTCCACCTCAGCCAGACACAATGCCTGAGGTGCCTCAAGTTCACCAAGGGGGTAATCACAGAACTGAGCCACCTCCTTCAACAGGACCTGTACCCTCACAGCAGGATAAGGATGGCACTGCCATCAAGGCCACCGTCATTTTAAACTTCTATGTGACTAGTTCATTCTGGTGGGAGCAGGCAACAAAGCGAGTGTTTCTGTGCACGCCATCTATTGTGGTAAATTCCACTTCAGGCACTCAGCAGCAGCTTCCTTTTAATAAGTGCAGCTCTACTTTAAGAGGGACAGACTGATTTTAAGAGCTGGAGGCTAGTTGAAACTTAAGGGGCTGGATTTTCAAAAGGCTGCGGGATAGGTAATCAGAGTGGACACGATTTGAAAATTGTGGTCCCGAGGTCGTCTCTGGAGCCTGACACCTCCGGGACATTCCGCAATTTTCAATGTGAGGGTGGGGGTGGAGGGAGATACAGGAAGCCACTCACCTCCAAATAAGGTCCCATTAAGCTCCTTTAGGAGGTTGTTAAGGGGCAGGGACATTCTGCAAGGTGATTTCCCATTTTAATTTTTGCGAACCCAACCAGTCTGGTGCACGTTAGTGTGCAGCTGTCAGGGTCACCACCACACCAAATAAACTTTATCAGAAAGTGTGACGGAAATACATTTTAGGGGCCAACTGGCACCGGGTTGGGCGCTGTACCTCCACTTGGCCTCCATAGTTACTTTCCGTCCTTGTCACTATCCTGTCTCTTTCACAATCTGCCTGCACGCCACGGCAAGGCAGCAGCAGCCACCAACACGGCTTCCGCCTGCCTTTGCCACTGGCCCCAGCAGGCATTTGGTGTCTCTAATTGGGTGCCAAGCTCACCTCCTGCCCAATTAGGGCATTTGCATTCCACGATCGCATCACAGGAACGACACTGCTGGGACCCTGAGATACTCCCAACCCCAGAATGAAAATCCTGTGCAAGGTTTCTGTGCTGCCTGCCTCAGTTTAATGTTTGAATCATTACCATCTTGAAATTTGAAATTACTCTCAATGGTATTTGTAATGAGCATGTTAGCAGCTCAATACGTTGTTTTATTACAGTTGTTAAACTATTTGAAGAAAACAGGATAACAAATGTATTACAATAGAGCACAGAAAATTTTATTTGAATTTGTAAATGCACTTGTTGCAAATATTGCTTAGCTGTTGAATACAGTGTGAATCTTTTAATCTATTTTTAAAATTTAAATAATTTCTTCATAGGTCAATGACCTGAAACCTTTGTTGGTCTTCTCTGAATCCTTAGCATTGTCCCTTTATTTCTTAAGTTGGTGAGCTTATCTGAACAAAATGAACAAACTTATCTCAGACTCCATGGCACTTAGGCTTTGCACCCAGTGGACAGCTATCAATAATTGCAGCTGCAATGCTGGGGATATCCCACCCAAATGGGTGGAAAATTGAAAGAAAGACTAATATTTTTATAGTGCGTTTCATGACCACAGGACATCCCAAAGCACTTTACAAGCAATGAAATACTTTTGAAGCATAGTCAATAATGTAATGTAGGAAATGCAGCAGCCCATTTGCACACAGCAAACTCCCAAAACAGCAATGTGTAAATGATCAGATAATCTGTTTATATGTTGTTAATTGAGGGATAAATATGGCCAAGGCACCATGGATAGCTCCTTCACTCTTCTTCAAAAATGGGATCTTTTACAACCACCTGAGAGGGCAGATGGAGTCTCAATTGAATGTCTCATCTGACCAACAGTGCAGCAGTCCATCAGTATCGCACTGGAGTGGCAGCCTTGATTGTTGTGTTCAAATCCTGGAGTGAGATTTGAATCTACAACCTCCTAACACAGAGCCAAGCATACTACCAACTGAGCCATGGTTGACACAAAATGTGAGCAAAGCATCTTCCAAAAGCTGTCTTGTGTGGGCAAAGTGCCATCTGTACTCCAGAGTTTCGGAAAGGTTTGTCTAATGCTTCACATGTTGGGGGTTTTATAAATCCATGCTCCTAAAGTGTCAACTTGGTTGACATGGCTGTGGCTTCAAGCCCCACTCCAGGATCTGATCACATCGCCTATACCTTAGTGTACTACTGGGGGAAGCAGATCGTTATAGGACAGCTGCCTTTTGGATAAGATATTAAACCGAGGGCCTATCCATCTGTTCAAGTAATTGATTCCATAGCATTCTCAAATATGAACAGAGGGGTTTTTCTGAACTTTAACACAAGAAGTGCAATGATACAAATTATGGACAAAATCTGTAGAGTTATGAAAACTGACTTTGTCTTTTAAAATATGGACCTTTCTTTTAAAAAGTGAACAATGCTCCAAAACAGCCACCGAAGGAAAAAGGGCTTGACCTTTGTATATTCAAACTGTCTGACAGGGACAAAGGAAAATCTTCAAAGCTAAGAGATGTTAATTAAACCCATCCAACATCCATCCTAAAATATTCCAGATTGAATGGGTTCTTCTGAAACAAGGTGTGAAGTAGCCACATCCTGGGCCACTGTGCGATCACCAAGGTGAAGAGACCAAAGCGTCTCCCACCCGGAAGCAAGAGGTAACACAGCTTGCAACCAATGAGAACTTGATTTCCAAGAGAATTCAACGGGTTTACTGTGACCTCCCCCCGAAACTGGCCCCTCGACCTATAATCGCTTACCCCTTTTTCCTCTCTATCTGTCTCTTCTCGTGTGTGTTTGTGTGTGTGTGGGCGCGCGAGTGAATGCGTGAGTGGATGCGATTGCCACAATTTCGGGATAAGGTGTATTGATCAATAAACAATTTATTTTCTGTTTTAAACCTACAATAAAACCTGTTGTTGTCTGCTTATTTGACAAATAAAACACCAAAGGGTTAAACCCTAATAACAAACACACTTGCTGCAGTCAGGTGGGAGTTGCACAGTGGGAACCACCCAAGCATCACCACGTGGCCAGAACAACATTGAAAGTCATTGTTATGACCAGGTATGAAAGGTGTCTAGGGTTCCCTCTTAGCCTTCACCGGTCTTACCATAAGAAGGTTTTCATTTTTAAATACGCTGTGTTTTTATCTCCCCTTTGGTGAATCCTTGTTCATCGCTTTCTCATTATAAGGCAAAGAAACCAGCACAAACAGATTTTCTTAGGTTTAAAGAAGAAAAGTTGAAATTTATGAAACTTGAATTTAAACTCTAATTCAGTTGATGCCAACGGATACACGATGGGCCCACGCTAACATGTATATGCGATACACACAAACAAATAGAGACAGAAAAAAGCAGAAGAAAAATAAAGTAGAAAAGTTTGAGGCAATACCTGAAGAGTTTTTGTTATGGTTCTTCGTGCTTACTGTAGAGTCCTTGATTGTAGGTAAATCTTACTTTTTGTTGGGGTCCAGTATTCTTCTTAAAGCTTGTTCACTGTAGCAGACTTTTCTTTCTTGGGGTTCATGTGTCTTCAGTGGATTCAGAGGCTTGTGAGAAAGAGATGGGAGCAGACAGGAGAGATCTTCTCAGTCTAGGAGCAAGCAGTTTTTCTTAATTCAAACTCACTGTGGCTAGTTCAAAAGACCCTGGAACAGCCAGTTAGTCATGTGACCAGCTGGTCTAACCAGTCCTGGGTTGTATCACCTTAGCAGTCTCTGGAATGCTCCTCTTACACACAATTCCAGGTGATCAAGGTCCATTGTGGGTTGAATGTGTCAGGGAATGGTCCTTTGTCCTTCTAAGCATTGTCTGTTAATATGCAAATGTCTTTTCCAGCCATGGCTGATCTGTTTAACAAGTCATTTCCTCACTCCAGCAACAGTTTAAAATCAATGTTCATGACAAAATTAATGTGCCTCATTCTTGGCAGGTGGGGGCTTAGCACGAAAGTCATTCATTGGTCATGAAGCACTTTGGGATTTGCAAGGCAGTTTAGAAATGCAACATTTTTCTTTCTTTAGATTGCAATTATAGCTTTAGTTCCAAAATAGTTTTATTTCATTTAACAAATGTTGCTAATGTCAACCACATTAATAGCAATTTATTAATGCTAAATATCTTTTTTTAGAAAAAGGATAATTCCCACTAACAGAGTGCCATTTGTATTTAATGCAGAGTGTTTAGTGGATCACCTGACTACATGAATGCTAAACATAGTGTATAAGTTGGATATAATGGCCCAAACTGACTCCAAAGCAGAGCAGAGTAAGGACAGTTCCTCTCATTCATTATCCCCAAATCCATGGTTACATTTTAAATCTTTGACAACTCCAGAGTGCATCTTTCTCATTAAGTGATATTCTATTGAGGTTCCATTACTTCTTCATTTTCAAGCATTGTTTGATGTTTGTTGATATTTTTGTTCACAACAGTAACATGAAGCTTCTGCAATCAGCGCTCATTGAGTTAAATCTCTTTTCACCAATTTACCAGGCTCATGTATCTGTGGAGGAAATTCTATCCAATATCAGTTTCCTGTTAATTATTTACTTGGCTTTCAGAGCTTCATCGAGTCTTAGTTTGCTGATAAAATATTTATTCAAATGACATTTTTTCTGTTAAAAGAACAATATCTGTTACAAATCAAGGATATCAATGCAGTGTCTTCCACCTTAGATACATTCCTATGTGTTTTTTCCCCAACTGCTGTCTCATAAACTGGAAAATAAAACTACACCCTGTAAACTAATTCATTCTTTGCTATTGCAGCGATAGCAAGTAGAGTAAGCAAGCATTTTTATATCTTGCTCACCATTTTGATGCACACAATATTAGAATTCTAACATCTTAATGCACTTCCTGTCTGCAGAACTTGACTTTCGATTGTCATGTTTTCATCACAATGTTTGTAATTTTTTTTCTCATTATAAGTTCCTATGTCCACATTAGTTATGATTTATTTTGCCTATGTAAACTCATCACACTGACATCTGAACACTTGGTTCAAACATTGCTTTTAAAATGCCTTCTCAGTTTTTTTTTCATCCACCATTTTTTCTTTAGTCACTGAAGTTTATAATATCTAAAAGAAAGGTTCAAACAAAATTATAAAAGATAAAAAATTACAAAACAATGTAATTATAGTTATCAAATTAAATTATCTTGTGTGTCTTTTAGTGTCTCGGTGACAGTCTTTAGTTAAATCTCTCCCAAAAGCTTTGATATTTTTGCCCAGAGCAATTGTATTGCTAGAAACTCCAAAAAACAAAACCCGGCGTTTGGGTGACTTCCCTGTTCTGGACCCTCCCCAACCTTACCAATCACCCTCCCTCCTTTCCATGGTGGGACCCACTTACAACCTTCTGCAAGCTGATACGCTTAATCTGATTTGGCATACTGGCCTGTAAAGATATGCTGAATCCCATTAGACCTGGGGAATTGGCAACACTCAGCACAGAGGGTCCCTGTCCCCCTCTGTGTCAGTGGCCATCTTTCAGGAAGATAAAGACTTTTACGCACCCCCCCACCCCCCCCAAACAAGATCACTGGACAATATGGTTGAAATCCACCAGAGCAGCCAAGTAATTTCAGCCCCTTTACATATTATTTTATGATATAAGTATGCACAAATCTAATTTTTAGTGCTGTGCCTGCTTGAAATAAAATCAACTACTTCTTTGGAACTTTGGCACAATGTAATGGCTGCTTTCGATCAGGCCTAGGCTTCTTATTCAATAGGAAACACCTGCTTTAAATGAATTTTCTTTATTGTTTCAATGAATATCAGATTTTACATAGTATATTTTATGTCCATGAGTGGATCCTCCATATCATTATTCCATGTGAATTCCTCTTGGCGATTCCTTGTCTCAAGGACTATCCTTTGATTGCGTGTTGAAAGACTATATAAGGGGGAAGGTGCAGATATCACTGAGATAAGACTCATTTCCTTGACTGTTAATGTATGGCTTCCTGTGATTTTACTTCAAAGGAAAGACTCTGAAAAAATCCAGGGATTATTATATGGTGTCTATCTTTATAAGTCTTCTGGGATCTGATTGCATGCATTTGACTAAAATGCAAATATTTTCTGACTTTGGAGGAATTGTCATGTTCCATTCATCTTTTCTTGTCAGAACCAGAACTTGAAATCTCATGCCTTTGATCCAAAGGCGCCCAGAAGCTATACAAATAATTGCTAAATGAAAGGTCCAAAAGAGGAACATTTAAAATAATACAAAAGCATTATACTGCAGATGCTGGAAATATGAAATAAAAACAGAAAATCTTGGAAATACTCAGCAGGTCTGGCAGCATCTGTGGAGAGAGAAACAAGTTAATGTTTCAGGTCGATGACCTTTCATCAGAACTGGGAGAAGTTAGAAAGGTAATAGGTTTTAAGCAAGTGACTGGTGGGAGAGTGGGAAAAAGAACAAAGGGGAAGGTCTGTGATAGAATGGAAGGCACAAGAGATTAATTGACAAAACAGTTGGTGGTGCAAGACCAAACGGTGTGATCATGGGACACGTAAAGAAGCTAAAGATGTGTCTACAGAAGGTGTGAATGGCAGGATGATGAATGGCTGCCACCTGATATCATAAACAAGAGCAATTCGAGAATAAAACCAAAACCTGCAAAGAGAAAGGAAATTAATGGGGTCAGAGGTTGCAATCTGAAATTGCCATACACAATTATGAGTCCGGAAGGCTGTAAAGTTTGAGCTTCATTGGAACACTGCAGGAGGCTGAGGACAGATGGTTCAGCATGAGAGCAAGGTGAAGAATTAAAATGGCAGGTGAACGAATGCTCTGGGTCACACTTGTGTACTGAATGCAGGTGTTCCGCAAAGGGGTCACTCAATCTGTGTTTGGTCTCCTCAGTTTAGAGCAGACCACTATAAGCCCCTGACTCCCATTGCTATCTCGACTACACTTCCTCACACCCTGGGCTGAATTTTATGGGCCCTCCCAGAGATGGGCTAGGAGGCAGGGGAGCCCATTGAATTGCAATGGGAGGGCCCATTGCCTTTCTGTTATTTTGTTAGGGGTGGGATAGGCCGAAGATGGCCACACAGTGGGCGGCACAGTGGTGCAGTGGTTAGCATCGCAGCCTCACAGCTCCAGCGACCTGGGTACTGCCTGTGCCGAGTTTGCAAGTTTTCCCTGTGACCGCGTGGGTTTCCACTGGGTGCTCTGGTTTCCTCCCACAGCCAAAGACTTGCAGGTTGATAGGTAAATTGGCCATTGTAAATTGCCCCTAGTGTAGGTAGGTGGTAGGAGAATGGTGGGGATGTGGCAGGGAATATGGGATTAATGTAGGATTAGTATAAATGGGTGGTTGTTGGTCAGCACAGACTCGGTGGGCTAAAGGGCCTGTTTCAGTGCTGTATCTGTAAATAAATAAATAAAGCCAATTGAGACCCTGAAGAGGCCTATTAACAGCAATCCAAGGACCTCTTCCCCCACTGCTGGTATTAAGCCAGTAGCGACCTCTGCCACATTGTGAGGTCGCCCAGTAAAACGAGGTGACTTCCCTGCTGGCTTGGGGAGGCCCTCCTCCATGGGCACTATGTGGTCCAAGAAGGGCTCCCACCAGCAAACCGTCCATTTCACTTTATCCCCCTCTTGTGTATTGAACACCCACCTTTCCCCCCAACCCCATCGCCAGGACCTGCCAGACTGGCCTCAGCAACCCTGCCTCACTTACCTCAGCTCTGGGTCTCCAGCACTGGGCCTGGGTCCAAGGACTCTTGCAGTACTGGAAGTGGCCACCTCCCCCGGTGGCGCTGCCGATACTACTGAGCTGCTGGCCCTGTGATTGGCTGGCAGCTCTTGGAGGTGGGATCCCCATCTTTAAAGACATTGAAGATCTCTTGAGATTTAAAGAGAGGCTATTAATCGACCCAGTGCCAAAGAATTGTGCCAGGGAGGCCTACAAATGGCTGAGGCAGGAATCGCCCCCCTGCTTTTCGGCCTGGCGCCGGGAATCCCACTGGCGGCACAAAATTCAGCCCTCTGCTTCCTATAAGGACTCCATTCCATTCTCCCAGTTTCTCCATCTCCGTGGCATCTGTTCTGATGATGCAACCTTCCACATCAGCACTTCCTTTTTCCTCAACCAAGGGATCCATCTGTCACAGTTGACAGTGCCCTCGACTATGTCCATCCAATTTCCCACACTTCCACTCTCATCCCATCCCCTCACAAAACCACGATAAGGTTTCCCTTGTCCTCATCTTCCAGCCCAGCAGCCTCTGTATTTAACGGATCATCCTCCTCCATTTTCGTCACCTCCAGCGTGATGCCACCACCAAACACAACTTGCCTCTCCACCTTCCCACCCCTTTCAGCTTTCTGAATGGACTGTTCCCTCTGTGACATCATTGTCCACTCCTCAATCACCCCCAGCATCTCCTCCGCTTGCCACAATGCAAGGGGAGATGCAACACCTGCCCTTTCACCCCCCCCCTCTTTCCTCACGGTACAAGGCTTCAAACACTCCTTTTAGATGAAGCAGTGATTTACGTGTAATTCTTTCAGTTTAGTGTACTGTATTAGTTGCTCAAAATACGGTCTGCAAAGACTGTTGACTGAAATTAAACATGAGATTGATCTGATTATTCTGTGTTTGATTGGCAGGTATCTGTTCCAGTGCTGGTAAAGATAAGGCCAAGTGGATCTAGATGGGCTTCTGCTTATATGGTAATTTTTTTATATTTGTTTGTGGGATGTGGGCGTTGCTGGCTAGGCCAGCATTTATTGCCCATCCCTAATTGCCCTTGAACTGAGTGTCTTGCTAAGCTATTTCAGAGAGCATTTTTAAGTCAACCACATTGCTGTGGGTCTGGAGGCACATGTAGGTCAGACCAGGTAAGGATGGCAGATTTCCTTTCCTTAAGGACATTGGTGCACCAGATGGGTTTTTGCAACAATCAACACTGGTTTCATGGTCACCCTTAGAGTAGCTTTTTAATTGCCAGATTAATTGAATTCAGATTTCACCATCTGCCATGGTGGGATTCAAACCCATGTCCCCAGAGCAGTAGCCTGGGTCTCTAGATTACTAATGACAAGAAATATAATATTCTAATTCTAATTCTAAAAATTCTAAAATGCTGGAAATACTCAGCAAGTCTGGCAGCATCTGTGGAGAGAGAAGCAGAGTTAACGTTTCAGGTCAGTGACCCTTCATCAGAACTGACAAATATTAGAAATGTAAAAGTTTTAAGCAAGTAAAACGGGGGTGGGGCAAGAGATAACAAAAGAGGTGTTGATAGGACAAGGTCACAGAGAATAACTGACCAGGTGGCCATGGAACAAAGGCAAATGGTATGTTAATGGTGTGGTGAAAGACAAAGCGTTAGTACAGAGACGGTGTGAATAGACTGTAAAGCATAAAGCACTCCAAGCATAAACATTAAAAAACAGTAATAGTGGGTAGGCACAGTAGAAACAAACCAAACACATTAAAAAGCTAAAGTAGAATAACCAAATAAAAAAGAAAAAATAACTAAACATAAAAAGGCAGGGGGGGGGGCCCATCATGCTCTGAAATTATTGAACTCAATGTTTAGTCTGGCAGGCTGTAGCGAGCCTAATTGGTATATGAGATGCTGTTCCTCGAGCTTGCGTTCATGTTCGCTGGAACACTGCAGCAATCCCAGGACAGAGATGTGAGCATGAGAGCAGTGGGCGGGGGGCGTGGAGGGGAGGGTGGCCAGCAACCGGAAGCTCGGGGTCAGGCTTACAGACTGAGTGAAGGTGTTCCGCAAAGCGGTCACCCAATCTGCGTTTGGTCTCCCCAATGTAGAGGAGAACACATTGTGAACAGCAAATACAGTATACTAAATAGAAAGAAATACAAGTAAATCTTTTGTTATCGCTTGCCCCACCCCCCGCTTTACTTGCTTAAAATCTTTTACATTTCTAATATTTGTCAGTCAGTTCTGAAGAAGGGTCACTGACCTGAAACGTTAACTCTGCTTCTCTCTTCACAGATGCTGCCAGACCTGCTGAGTATTTCCAGCATTTCTTGCTTTTAGTTCAGATTTCCAGCATCTGCAGTATTTGCTTTTATCTCTAGATTACTAGTCCAGTAACATTATCACTATGCCACTGCCTCCCTAATTGTTCAGTGGTCCCTAGTACTTGTTTCCACAGGAACTGTTTCTCATTGATTGAGCACTGTGATTGATCAGTGAGAACAAGGTGACTGAAAAATTCCATATTTTATTGATCTGTATTAATTGTAGCCCAATGGCTCTTTCAACCATAACAAAGAATGCTGTCACAATAACAAAGTGAGAACATGGTGCAGGTTCAACTAATTTTCCTTGGGCTACAAAAAAAAACTTTCAATAATATATTGCCAGGTTCAGAAATAGAATATAAGTTGGGACAGTATGGTTGAGCATTTTCTTTTTATATTTATTATAAAATGAATAAAGATATACAGGAGAAACATATGAGGAACAGAATAGCAGTAAATACATACTGTATGTAGCTACTACAATACACATACTGTAGTAAGTTAAATTACTTAGCTAGTTTTTACCTGTAACACCACAGGAGATCAATGATTTTAAATAACAAAAATCTGAATCATGCCACAGGAATAGGAAATGTGCCGATTTTTGCCAAATATTCCATTGTTCAGTCTGATATTAAATAAAAGACTATCAAACATGGAATCAATATCCTCAATCATGAGCAAACAGGAACTACATTAAGAAATTTTACTCGCAGATGTAAAATACTTTGACACTATTTACAGATTACAAATTGTTCTTTTAGCTAAAATATATACAATTTGACTTACCTAAAAAATTATATTGATTACACATGTAAAAGGCCCAAAATAGGCCCAAGTTGCTTTGGCACTCTTGTTGAGTGATTAAATCAAAGTATAATATAGAATACAATAAATATTCCTGACTATAAAAGTGCTTAAGTATTGTAATGGTCATGTCACAGTGGAATGATAAGCTTCAACAGAAGTTCAACAGAATGACCTTGTCATCAAAGTGTTTCTCCTTGTGTAGTTGTTGTAAGCCTTTCTAATGCAACCATTTTAGTAGACTTTGCTATGTTGGCCTTTATTGCAAGAGGATTTGAGTACAGGAGTAAAGAAATCTTGCTGCAATTGTATAGAACCTTGGTGAGACCACACCTAGAGTATTGCGTACAGTTTTGGTCCTCTTACCTAATGAAGGATATACCTGCCATAGAGGGAGTGCAACGAAGGGTCACCAAACTGATTCTGGGGATAGTGGGATTGTCCTAGGAGGAGATTGAGGAGAATCTCTGGCGTTTAGAAGAATGAGAAGTGATCTCATTGACGCATACAAAATTCTTACAGGACTCGACAAGGTTGATGCAGGAAAAATGTTTCCCCTGGGTGGGGGTTCTCGAACCAGGGGACACAGACTCAGAATAAGAGGGAGGCCATTTGGACTGATATGAGGAGGAATTTCTTCACTCAGAGGGTGGTGAATCTTTGGAATTCTCTACCCCAGAGAGCTGTAGAAGCTCAGTCATTGATATGTTCAAGACAGAGATTGGTAGATTTCTACATAGAAAAGATCTCAAGGGATATAGGGATAGTGCAGGAAAATGGCATTGAGGTAGAGGGTCAGCCATGATCTGGTTGAATGGCAGAGAAGGCTCAAGGGGCCGAATGGCCTACTCCTGCTTCTATTTCCTATGTTCCTAAGCTCTATATTGCTAATCTCTGTCCAATGTGAGATCTTGTTCTAGTAATGGAACCACTGACATTTGTGAATGTGAGTGCTGTTGGGGATAGTTTAAACTAGTTTGGCAGGGGGCCTGGGAACCTGAGGGCAGTTTCAGAAAGCACAAATTTAGAGCAGGGAACGGGAGGCAGAAAATTAGCGAGTGACTCTGAAAGACAGAAGAAGCAAAGGTTAAAAAGTGTGCAGCATAGTAATTTGGCAGTATTAAAAGGTATTTATTTAAATGCAAGGAGTACAGCAAATAAAGCCGATGAGCTGAGGGCACAGATAGACACATAGTAGCATGATATCATTGCTATAATGGAAACTTGGCTTAAAGAGGAGTAAAAATGGCAGCTCAACATCCCTGGATATAGTGTTTTCAGGCAGGATAGAGAAGGGGAGAAAAAAGGAGGGGGTGTGGTATTATTGCTTAAAGAAGCAATTACAGCTGTGAGGAGGGATGATATACTAAATGAAGCATCAAATGAGGCCATATGGGTTGAGCTCAGAAATAAAAAAAGGGGCAGCCACACTACTAAGAGTGTACTATAGACTCCCAAATAGTGGCCACACTACTAGGAGTGTACTATAACCCCCAAATAGTGAGGGAGAGGTAGAAGAACAAATATGAAGGCAAATTTCTGAGTGAAAAAACAAAAGGACAATAATAGACCCTAATATCAACTGGGATACAAACAGTGTGAAGGGTACAGAGGGGACAAAATTCTTGAACTGCATTCAAGAGAACTTTTTTAGCCAGCACGTAACTAGCCCAATGAGAGGTGGCGCAATTCTAGATTTAGTCTTAGGAAATGAAGCTGGACAAGTGGATGAAGTAGCAGTGAGTGACCATTTTGGAGATAGTGGCCATAATACAGTTAGATTTAGCATTATTATGGAAAAGGACAAAGATAGAACAGGAATAAAAGTTCTAAATTGGAGGAAGTCAAATTTCATGAAGCTGAGAGGTGATCTGGCTAAAGTGGACTGGATACAGCTGCTGGAAGGAAAATCAGTGGCAAAACAGTGGGAGGCATTCAAAAGTGAGATACTATGGGCACAGTACAGACATGTCACCACAAAGAAAAAGGGTGGTACTGCCAAATCTAGAGCCCCTTGGTTATCTAGAAGCATACAGGGTAGGAAAAAGCAGAAAAAGAAAGCTTATGACAGTTTAATACTTTAGAAAGCCTTGAGCAGTATAGAAAGTGCAGAGGAGAAGTAAAAAAGGAAATTAGGAAAGCAAAGAGAAGACACGAAAAATTATTGGCAGGTAAAATCAAGGAAAACCCAAAGATGTTTTATCAGTACATTAAGAGCAAGAGGATAACTAAGGAAAGGGTAGGGCCTATTGGAGATGTACAAGGTAGCTTATGCATGGATGCAGAAGATGCGGGCAGGGCTCTTAATGAGTACTTTGTCTCTGTCTTCACAAAGGAGAGGATGATGGAGACATGTAGTTAAAGTGAAGGAGTGTGAGATATTAGATACAATGCAGCAACGCTCCAAGTCTCCTTAGACAGCACCTTCCAAACTCACGACCTCTACCAACTAGAAGGACAAGGGCAGCAAATGCATGGGAACACCACTACCTGCAGGTTCCCCTCCGAGTCACACAGCATCCTGACTTGGAACTATATTGCCGTTTCTTCACTGTCGCTGGGTCAAAATCCTGGAACTCCCTTCCTAACAGCACGGTGGGTGTACCTACCTCACATGGACTGCAGTGGTTCAAGAAGGCAACTCACCACCACCTTCTCAAGGGAAATTAGGGATGGGCAATAAATGCTGGCCTAGCCAGCGACACCCACATCCCATGAATGAATAAAAAAAGCATAATGAGAGAGGAAGTACTAGAGGCCTGACATTCTTGAAAGTGGATAAATCACCAGGGTCAGATGGATTCTATCCCAGGCTGTTAAAGGAATCCAGGGAGGAAATAGTGAATGCACTGAGGATCATTTTCAAATCCTCACTAGATACAGGCAAGGTACCACAGGATTGGAGGTCTGCGACCGTTGTGCCAGTGTTTAAAAAGGGTGCAAGGGATAGGCCAAATAATTATAGGCCAGTCAGTCTGACCTCGGTGGTGGGCAAATTATTAGAATCAATTCTGAGAGATAGAATAAACTGTCACTTAGGAAGACACGGATTAATCAGGGATAGTCAGCATGGATTTATTAAGGGAAGGTCGTGCTTACTAAATTAATTTGAATTTTTTGAGTAAGTAACAAGGAGGATTGATGAGGGTAGTGCAGTGGATGTTGTCTACATGGATTTTAGTAAGGCATTTGACAAGGTCCCACATGGCAGAAAAGTAAAGGCTCATGGAATTCAGGGGAATGTGGTGAGTTAGATCCAAAATTGACTCAGTGACAGGAAACAAAGGGTAATGGTTGACGGATGTTTTTGCGAATGGAAAGCGGTTTCATGTGGCATTCCACGGGGTTCAGTGTTGGGTCCCTTGCTGTTTGTGGTATATATTAATGATTTGGACTTAAATGTGGGAGGCATGATTGGGAAATTTGCAGATGACACAAAAATTGGCTGTGCAGTTGACAGTGAAAAGGATAGCTGCAGACTCCAGAATGATATCAATGATTTGTTTGAGTGGGCAGAAAAGTGGCAAATGGAATTCAATCCAGAGAAGTGTGAGGTAATGCATTTGGGGAGGGCAAACAAAGGAAGGGAATACACAATAAATGGGAGGATATTGAGAGGGATAGAGGAAGTGAGACACCTTGGAGTGCATGTCCACAGGTCCCTGAAGGACAGATAGATAAAGTAATGAAGAAGGCATATGGAATGCTTTCCTTTCTTGGCTGAGGTATAGAATACAAAAACAGGGATGTAATGCTGGAACTGTATAAAATGCTGGTTAGGCCACAGCTGGAGTATTGCGTACAGTTCTGGTCACCACATTACAAAAAGGACATAACTGCTCTGTAAAGAGTACAGAGGAGATTTACAAGAATGTTGCCAGGGCTTGAAAGTTGCAGCTATGAGGAAAGATTGGATTAGCTAAAGTTGTTTTCCCTCGAACAGAGGAGGTTGAGGGGTGACTTAATTGAAGTGTACAAAATTATGAGGAGCCTAGATAGAGTAGACAGGAAGGACCTCTTTCCCCTAGTAGAGAGGTCAATTACCAGGGGGCACAGATTTAAGGTGATTAGTAAAAGGATTAGAGGGGATATGAGGAAAAAATTTTTCACCCAGAGGGTGGCGGCTGTCTGGAATTCGCTACCCAGATCAATGGTGGAGGCCGAAATACTCAACTCATTTAAAAGGTACCTGGACCTGGATCTGAAGCATTGTAACCTGCAAGGTTACGGACCAGGTGCTGGAAAGTGGGATTAGAATGAGCGGCTAGTTTTTTCAGCCAGCGCTGACTTGATGGGCTGAATGGCTTCTTGCTGTGCCATCACTTTTCTATGTTCTATGGTATTTTTTATACTATCTGAATAGTCAACATTCAAAATACATTCACTGAACACTTTTCAGCCTGATTACTACTACAGCTTAAACCATGGCTCAGTGAGTAAATACATGCATGATACTGGGTCACATAGACCAAGAAGGCCCCTGGTCTGCACTGAGCTTAGCTGAGATGGCCTCTGTGAGTGAATAGCCCTGAAATATTCACTGACCAGGCTTTCATATGCAAGGTCACTGACCTGAAATGTTAATTCTGCTTCTCTCTCCACAGATGTCGCCAGACACATTGAGTTTTTCCAACACTTTGTTTTAATTTCAGATTTCCAGAATCGGCAGTACTTTGCTTTTATATTATTGCATATGAAGAATGTTCATTTAACTTGGAGAAGTTACAGAGGCTCAACGGGGAAAGGCCAGTGTGGAAGGTCCTCCCGCCACAATATACTGAGGGGCTGGAAACTGTGTAAAACACCTCAGGCTGTTTTTGGTATGTAATGCAAATGTACAGTGTAAATATAAGCTGGAAGGGTAAGGATAGTGAGGCACCTCATGTACTGTATTGAAAGAAACTAATCTTTATTGCACTTTATGCAATGTCCGATTTGAATTGTTTTGGAATGTATTTTTTCAAATTTTTATGACTAAAGTATATTTTTGGAAAGAAAATGAAGAATTCTCTTTTAGATGAGGTACTGGAAGGTCATTGGTGCCTGCAGGACTGCCACTAGTAAATGTCTTGAACACAGTTGGGGAGGATGAGATAAATGGTGCTTTATATCTGTGGATTATTTTGAATGCAGTATTGGCCTTTATAGCCACTCCAGGCGCTGCTCCACAAACCATTGACCATCTCCAGGTGCTTACCCATTGTCTCTCAAGACAAGGAGGCCAAAGAAGAAGAAGAAGGACACTAAAGTTTGTCCTACAGCAGTCTTTTAATAAATACCTTAAAATATTTTTCTTCAGAGGGCTAATTACTGGTAAAAGTTTCTGAGGGCAACTAACTGAACCCAATGTGAAAAATCTAATGAACAGTACATAAGAACATAAGAACTAGGAGCAGGAGTAGGCAATTCAGCCCCTCGAGTCTGCTCCGCCATTCAATATGATCATGGCAGACCTCATCTCGGCCTCAACTCCACTTTCCTGCATGTTCTCCAGAACACTTCAACCCATTACTAATTAAACATTTGTCTATCTCCTCCTTAAATTTAATCAATGTCCCAGCATCCACCACACTCTGGGGTAGTCAATTCCACAGACTCACGACCCTTTGAGAGAAGTAATTTCTCCTCATCTCTGTTTTAAATCTGCTACCCCTTATCCTAAAACTATGACCTCTCGTTCTAG
The DNA here is from genome assembly GCF_036365525.1 of Heterodontus francisci. NCBI lineage: Eukaryota > Metazoa > Chordata > Chondrichthyes > Heterodontiformes > Heterodontidae > Heterodontus > Heterodontus francisci. The sequence goes on along the minus strand of NC_090373.1, from coordinate 148,817,984 downwards.
ATTGTCCCACCAGAGGAAACATCCTCTCTGCGTCTACTTTGTCAATCCCCTTAATCATCTTATATACCTCAATTAGATCTCCTCTTATTTTTCTAAACTCTAGAGAGCCTAAACTGCTCAATCTCTCTTCATAAGACAAACCCCTCATCTCTGGAATCAATCTAGTGAACCTCCTCTGAACTGCCTCCAATGCAACTACATCCCACCTCAAGAAAGGGGACCAAAACTGTACGCAATACTCCAGGTGTGGTCTCACTATTGCCTTGTACAGTTGCAGCAACACTTACCTACTTTTATATTCTATTCCTTTAGCAATAAATGCCAAAATTCCATTTGCCTTCCTCATTACCTGCTGCACCTGCATACTAGTTTTCTGTGATTTATGCATGAGGAAACCCAGATCCCTCTGCATCAAAGCACTCTGAAGTTTCTCTCCATTTAGATAATAATTTGCCTTTCTATTCTTCTGACCAAAATGGATAACCTCACACTTATCCATGTTAAACTCCATCTGCCACATATCTGCCGATTCACCTAACCTATCCATATCCATTTGTAAATTTCTTATTTCTTTATTGCAACTTACTATCCCACCTAGTTTAGTGTCAACTGCAAATTTGGCTATAGTACCTTCTATCCCTGCATCCAAGTCATTAATATAGATTGTAAATAGGTGGGGCCCGAGGACCGAACCCTGTGGCACCCCACTAGTTACATCGTGCCAACCAGAAAAGGACCCATTTATCCTGACTCTCAGTTTTCTGTTGGTTAGCCAATCCTCTATCCAAGCTAATAAATTGCCCTTAACCCCATGTGATCTTACCTTGTGTATTAACCTTTGGTGCGGCACCTTATCAAATGCCTTCTGGAAGTCCAGATATACTACATCTACAGGATCCCCATTATCCACTTTACTTGTTACATCTTCGAAGAACTCTAGCAAATTGGTCAAAAACGATTTACCCTTCATAAAACCATGCTGATTCTGATGGATTGCGTTTTGACTTTCTAAATGTCCTGTTATTAGTTCCCTAACAGATTCTAACATCTGTTGTTGGGAAATTGTTAAACTAACTGGTCTATAGTTTCCTACTTTCTGCCTCCCTCCCTTTTTGAATAAGGGTGTTATATTAGCATTTTTCCAATCCACTGGAACCTTCCCCGCATCCAGGGAATTTTGGAATATTATAACGAATGGATCCACTAAGTTACTCTTGACAATATTGGACAAGCACTTAACACGTTTTGATGACAGCTCTTAGATTGTTACTTAAAATAAATGAATCAATGGCAGGAATTTCATGAGGAGGTAGTAGCCCTGTCCACCAGCTGAAAATTCGGGGATAAATCCACTTCCGCTGGCCCTGGAAGACATGACCTTATTCTGTGTGGCTCAGGAAATTAATTGCCTGAGGTCATGGCTTCCACCCCGAGGCAGATATCCCGCCTCCAAGAGCTGCTAGCCAATCAGAGGGCCGGCAGCTCTTAGGTTCCACCAGCACCACTGGGAGGTGTGGCCACTGCTAGGACTGCACTCAGCGAGATGACAAACCATGGAAATGGGCCTTGGAAGCAGGTAAGTGAGGTCAGGCTTGCTGGGCCAATGCCCGTGCTAATGGGGTGCCCTCCGTGGGGCATAGGATACCTGGTCTGGAGGGGGACCCCTCCCACCAGCCCGCAAGGAGGCCAAAAGGTATTACTGGGCGGTCTCCACAGGTGGTGAAGTAAAATACCAGCGGCGGTGGGAAAAGGCCCTTAAGTGACTATTATTCGGCAAGCAGGAGCGGGTAGGCGATGAGCATGGCACCCCTCCACCATCCCAACCAATTTTATGGCCCCCCACCCCCAGTCTGCTCTCAGAAGTGGGGTGGGTGGGGGGGGGGGGGAATAAAATTCCAGCCATTGTCACAAGTAAAACAGCAGAGGACTGTCATATAAATATGCTATTTTTCCCCCAATACTATCACCAGCATTCACTAAAAGTCAATAGCTACATCTAACTTTTGTCGAATTAATCTAATTATCCTGCCCATTGTATGCCAATGATTTAAATATTGGTCTAGAGGGAGTGGAGTTGAATTTTGTAAATGATATCAAAATGAGATATAGTTAATTCTTAGAAGACCAAAGAAAGCTAGAAATGAATAATAAGATGGGAAAGTGGGCTAAAAAGTGGCAGATACATTTAATTTTTTTATTCTTTCATGGGATGTGGGCATCGCTGGCAAGGCCAGCCTTTGTTGCCCATCCCTAACTGCCTTTGAGAAGGTGGTGATGAACCTCCTTCATGAATTGCTGCAATCCATCTGGTGTAACTACACTCACAGTGCTGTTAGGAACGGAATTCCAGGATTTTGGTCCAGCAACAGTGAAGGAACGGCAATATAGTTCCAAGTCAGGATGGTATGTGGCTTGGAGGGGAAGTTCCAGGTGGTGGTATTCCCATGCATCTGCTGCCCTTGTCCTTCTAAGTGGTAGAGGTGGTGAGTTTCAAAGGTGCTTGGTGAGTTGCTGCAGTGCATCTTGTAGATGGTACACACTGCTGCCACTGTGCGCCAGTGCTGTAGGGAGTGAATGTTTAAGGTGGTGGATAGGGTGCCGATGAATAGGACTGCTTTGTCCTGGATGGTGTTGAGCTTCTTGAGTGTTGTTGGAGCCGCACTCATCCAGGAAAGTGGAGTTTATTCCATCACACTCCTGACTTGTGCCTTGTAGATGGTGACAGGCTTTGGGGAATCAGAAGTTGAGTTACTCACTGCAGAATTCCCAGCTCTGACTTGCCCTTGTAGACACAGTATTTATATGGCTGGTCCAGTTAAGTTTTCCAGTCAATCATGACGAACCCCCCTACTCCCCAGGACGTTGACAGTGGGGGATTTTGCGATGGTAATGCCGCTGAATAGCAAGGGGAGATAGTTAGATTCTCTCTTATTGGAGATGGTCAATGCCTGGCACTTGTGTGGCAAGAATGTTACTTGTCACCTATCAGCCCAAGTCTGAACGTTGTCCAGATCTTGCTGCATGTTGGCATGGACTGCTTCAGTATCTGAGGAGTTGAGAATGGTACTTAACATTGTGCATCCCCAATTCTGACCTTATAATGGTGGGAACATCATTGATGAAGCAGCTGAAGAAGGTTGTGCCTAGGACACTATGGTGAGGAACTTCTGCATCAATGTCCTGGGGCTGAGATGATTGATTTCCAACAACCACAACCATCTTCCTTTACTCTAGATATGACTCCAACCAGTGGAGAGATTTACCCCAACTGCCATTGACTTCAGCATTACTCGGGCTCCTCGATGCCACTCTCGGTTAAATGCTGCCATTGAGGGCATCAAGGGCAGTCACTCTCACCTCATCTCTGGAGTTCAGCTTTTTTGTCCATGTTTAGATAAAGGCTGTAATGAGGTCTGGAGCTGGTTGTCCCTGCTGGAACCCAAAGTGAGCATCAGTAAGCAGGTTATTGTTGAGTATGTACTGCCTGATAGCACTTTCAATTACACCTTACATCAATTTGCTGATGATTGAGAGTAGACTAATGGGGCAGTAATTGGCTGGATTGGATTTGTCCTGCTTTTTGTGGACAGGATACACCTGGGCAATTTTCCACATTGTTGGGTAGATGCCAATTGCAGCTGCACTGGAACAGCTTGGCTAGGAGTTCGGCTAGTTCTGGAGCACAAATCTTCAGTACTACAGCCAGAATGTTGTCAGGGCCCATAGCCTTTGCAGTATCCAGTGGCTTCAGCTGTTTCTTGCCATCAGGTGGAATGAATCGAGTTGGCTTCAGACTGGCATCTGTGATGCTGGGAACCTCAGCAGGAGACTGGGATGGATCATCCACTTGGCACTTCTGGCTGAAGATAGTTGCAAATGCTTCAGCCTGGTCTTTTGAACTGACGTGCTGGGGTCCCCCATCATTGAGGATGGGATGTTTGTGCAACCTCCTCCTCTGGTTAGTTGTTTAATTGCCCACCACCATTATGACTGGATGTGGCAGGATTGCGGAGGTTGATCTGATCTGTTGGTTGTGGGATCACCTAGTTCTGTCTCTTGCATGCTGCTTCCACTGTTTAGCACGTAAGTAGTCCTCTGTTGTAGCTTCACCAGGTTGACACCTCATTTTGAGATATGCCTGGTGCTGCTCCTGGCATGCCCTCCTGCACTCTTCATTGAACCAGGGTTGATTTCTGGCTTGATGGTAATAGTAGAGTGGGGGATATGCTGGGCTATGAGGTTACAGATTGTGCTTAAGTACAATTCTGCTGCTGATGGTCCGAGTGCTTCATGGATGCCCATTTCTGAGCTGCTAGATCTGTTCTGAATCTATCTCATTTAGCTTGGTGGGTATCCTCAGTGTGAAGATGGGTCTTCGTCCCTACAAGGACTCACTCCTACCAATGCTGTAATGGACAGATGCATACTCAACTGTGAGGGTGAGGTTAAATAGGTTTTTCCTTCTCGTTGGTTGTCTCACTGGCCGTAGACCCAATCTGGCAGGTAAGTCCTTTAGGACTCGGCCAGTACTGGTGCTACCGAGCCACTCTTAGTGATGGACATTGAAGTCCCCTACCCAGAGTACGTTCTGTGCCCTCGCTACCCTCAGTGCTTCTTCCATGTAGGAGCACTGATTCATCAGGTGAGGGAGGGCAGTTGGTGGGAATCAGCAAGATATTTCCTTACCCACATTTGATCTGATGTCATGAGACTTCTTGGGGTCTGCAGTCAATTTTGGGGACTCCCAGGGCCACTCTCTCCTGGCTGTATGCCACTGCACTGCCACCTCTGCTGGGGCTGTCCTTCCAGTGGACATACCCAGGGATGATGATAGAGGAGTCTGGGACATTGGCTGTAAGGATTGAATTGTTGAGTCTGACTGTATCAGGTTGTTGCTTGACTAGCTTGTGGGACAGCTCTCCCAATTTAAACACAAGTTCCCAGATGTTAGTCAGGAGGACTTTGCAGGGTTGACTGGGCAGGGTGTGCCTTTGTCGTTTCCTGTTCCTGGGTCGATGCCGGGTGGTCCATCTGGTTTTATTCTTTTTCAACTTTTCTGTAGTGGATTGATACAACTGAGTGGTTTGCTAGGCCATTTCAGAAAGCAGTTCAGAAACAATCACATTGCTGTGGGTCTGGAATCGCATATAGGCCAGATCAGGTAAGCACAGCAGATTTCTTCCCCTGAAGGGCATTAGTGAACCAGAGCGGTTTTTATGACAATCCGGCAGTTTCATGGCCACCATTACTGGGTCCAGCTTTTTATACCGGATTTATTAATTAATTGAATTAAAATTCCACCAGTTGATGTGGTGGAATTTGAACTCGTCTCCAGTGCAGTAGATTGGGTCTCTGGATTACTAGTCCAGTAAGATTGCCACTTCGCTACCATTCCCCTAATGTGAGTAAATATGAGGTGATACACTTTGGTAAAAAGATAGCAGCAGTAACTATTCTTGAAATGGAAGTAGACCTGCTGCTGTTAAATAGCAGAGGGATTTGAGGGGACAGGTTCAAAGAACATTAAGAGCAGCATGTCAGTTGATTTTTTTTTAAGAAGCAAAACTAATATAATTCTAGGTTTTATGTCAAGAGGTACAAAATCCAAAAAGTAATAATGAACCCATAGAAAACCTTAATAAGACCTCAGTAGGAGTACCGTGTGGAGTTTTGGATTCCATACCATAGGATGGATATTGTGGCTTTAGGGAGGATACAACACAAATTCACAGGATGCTGCCTGGTACGAAGAAATATAAATATGAAGAAAAGCTTGAAAACTGAGTCTTTTTTCATGATAGAAGTTTAGAATTATGAAAGGTCGGAACAGATAGAAGCAGACTCTATTTCAGTAGTTGGGGAGTCTAGAATGAGGGGCCACAGATGCAAGATTGAATGTAAGAGATTTAAAACAGTGAGCATGAGAAAATTCTGTACATAGATTAGTGTGAGGCTCCAAGTTCCCAACCAAGTCACACACCATCCTGATTGTTGCTGGGTTCTGGAAGTCCCTACCTAATAGCACTATGGAAGCACATTCACTACACAAACTGTTAACTGTTCAATAACGCCCACACCACTGTGCCAAGGGCAAGTAAGGATGGCCAATAAATTTCGGCCTTACGAGAAATGCTGATATCCCAAGAATAAATAAGAAAAATATCCAAAATGCATTATATAGGTGGATGAAGTAAAAGAGGATAAAGGATTATGGAAACAGGACAACTAAATATGATTAGGACCATTTGTTCACATGGAGTGTAAATGCCAATAAGGACTGGTTGGGCCAAATGGCCTATTGGCATGTTGTAACTTTTCCGTATTTCTGTGTATATCAACTCACCAAGGCTCCTTAGACAGCACCTTCCAAACCCGCGACCTCTATCACCTAGAAGGACAAGGGCAGCAGATGCATGGGAACACCACCACTTGCAAGTTTCCCTCCAAGCCACACACCATCCTGACTTGGGACTATATCGCCGTTCCTTCACAGTTGCTGGGTCACAATCCTGGAACTCCCTTCCTAACAGCACTGTGGGTGTATCTACTCCACATGGACTGAAGCGGTTCAAAAAGACAGCTCACCACCAACTTCTCAAGGGCAATTAGGGATGGGCAATAAATGCTGGCCTAGTCAGCGATGCCCACATCTCATGAACGAATAAAAAAAAATCAGGAGCTGTTTATTTATTAGTCAGGCCATCTGTTCTCTTTTGTGACCTTTTGTTCGCTTTTGTGGATCGTCTCTAAGAAACTGGGGAAGATTTGCCTTATTTGATAGTTGTAGTGAATAGTAAACTTATATGAAAAGAGCACATTTATGATTGCACTACAAATAGCCAACAATGGGAATCTTCCCTCACATATCCATCCATTGATCCTTGTGTGTCACATTATTTACACAAAGTCTAGCCTTAGTATTTCACCTTTTTTGTCTGACTTTGACTGAAATGCTGGTGACAACACTGGTAGATTTAAATCTGTTGGTTTCTGAGGTGCCTTAAGCTGAATGCAGTTCCTTCTGAATACGTTGTTGGTGAGAGAAGTTTGTGTTTTCTCCTTGGACTGACGCAAGCTCTTGACTATCAGAGTCTGCTGGCGAGAAGGCGGAAAAAGGGGATGTCTCCCACCATTTACCAAAAAAGGCGCCGAGCCATTTGTTCTATGGTGCGGTGTTCCAACCCAGGTGATTTTCTTACTGAGGTTATCTTTGAAAATACTTTGTTTGAGTTTTGGCAATGGGGAAAGCTGAGGTGTGTCAATTACCACAAAATTGTGCCCATCTTTTTCCTGATACCTCCAATTTGCTGTTGCTGATTGGTCTTCCATAGCTTGGAGAAGATCTTTAAACTTCGTTTCATGATAGGCTGCTGGGCTTTTGTAATGTCCTTTGCTCTCTAGCAAAGATCTTGGTGTTTTTTTACCAGGATTGCTTGTTGTTGGTTTGAGATTCCCTTCAATCTCCTGCTGACTTATTGGTTGCAAATGACCATCCTGTTTTTGTTTTTGATGGTCTTGTGTTTTAGCACTAACAGTCCCTTGGATGACCTCTGATTTACCTTGAAATTCTGAACAGGTTTGGTCAGATATCCCTCTGGATGAAGACTTGGGAGGTCCCAGGTGCACCAGTTCCCTATTTGCAAATTTAGAAACTGCAAATGATACAAAATTATTTTTTATAATTTGTTAGTAGCTATCAATTTATAGAATTTAACTTTCATCTCAGTTATATAGTTTTTTGTGCATACATAATTTAGCATTCAAGATGTGAAATAATGACTCAACTGTTTCTAGGAATGGATTAGTAAGAGATTACCCTTGTTCCATGTCCTGACTGATAAGTGCATTGGTACAAAGTGAAGTTAATACTTTCTCACAGAAACAAAATAACTAATCATAACTAGCATTAATTTAACAAAGTAAATCCTTTAGATCCTTAATAGTACTAAAGGTACTTAAAAGAACTAAAAACAAATAACTAAAATATGATTGAGTACAATTAGGGCTGCCAATGATTACAATAGTAATCGTGATTAATCTCTTGTTTGAAGATCTTAATCTCATTTCATCTCGGGTATAATTGGATATTTAATTGATACAATTACTCAGCCATCTCATTCAAATTTGCTTTATTACTACTATTATTGAATCTCATAAACTGAACTGTATATTGTGAAAAGTACTTGTGATACTTGGACTCAATAGTTACAAGTATCTGTCTTTCTTTCCAGTAAACCATCATGCAGTTTTTAAAATATAAACATCCAATTCACAAGTCCTTCCCTTTAAGTTTGCCTTTATTTTTTTTCTTTCAATTACTTTCTGTTGAATATTGGTCCACATTAATCATGATTAAATTTATTCTACTTGACAGACCTACGTTCTACTTTTACCTCATTTTGTCCATTTTTCCGGAACAAATTGAAGGAAAAACTTCTCAAAATCGGGTCGGGATCTCTCATGACTGCTCTGCACCCAGAGGGCAGGATTTTGTTCCTAACCTGACGTTGGCTTACGTTGGGGGGGGAGGGGGGGAAGGTGGTGGAGAATTGGAGGAGCAGCGACCGCCACAGAACCGGAATTGCTGGGCCCGATCTTTCTGGCGGAGGGGAAGCTCCGTGGTGGCCCCTTTGCCGCTCTGTGATGGGACTCGAGTTAGCATATTTAAATTACCTTTCTGCATTCATTCCCTGTGATCCTACCAGCCGTTTCCAATCTTGAACTCGATGTGTGGCACTCGCATGCCTTCACTTTCCCGTCCTTGAAAAGCTGGCAGCACCAAGGAGAGAGTCCTTGGTGCCTCCAAAGGTTGGTAAGTAATTTCCTGCTCTTATTCTTTTCTGTAGTGAATTCAGACAGTTGCAGTGAAGTGAAATCGTCAGAAATGAGGAGGATTGGAACTCTGCCTCCGTTTTTCATATATTGGCAAGGGGAGGGGACAGGGTCTACTCTGCATTTGTCTGTTGGGAGGGGGAAGGGGTCTATTCTGCATATATCTGTCGGCAAGGGGAGGGGGAAGGGCTCTACTCTGCATTTGTCTGTGGAGAGGGGGAAGGGTTCCACTCTGCATTTGGATAAATTGTTTGTGGGTGGGGGGGTGGGGTGGTGCGGGAGACAACTGGGAAACTCTACAGGTTGCTGTTGTCAGTGGTCCAGTGCAGGCAAATGAAATGATTGGCTCGCACTTATCTAAAGTTTTATCGTGAAGCCTCATGCCATAAAATATACCTCACACTGGAAGACTGCTGAAGCAAGGATGGACTCAAATCTCTGCCCAGATAGGTGAGAGTGCCCTTTTGAAGGAAACTGAAGTGATGAGGAGCAATGAGATGGGTATGATCCACCCTTGTTCCTGGATCCCCTTGCCATGTTGAGGCATCTCCGCCGGAGGTGAGCCCTAGAAGCAGGTGCAGGCCACCGAGGAACCTCCAAGATTCGAGCAGCAGCAGCAGCCGCCACCAAGGCGCAGAGTAGCCCACACACGCCAGTGAGTCTATAGGACTCGCATGACCTACCTCCAGATGTCTGAGTGCCAGTGTTTGAGATGACTATGGATGACCAGTGAGGCTGTCACACACCTCTGTGCACTGCTGAATAATGACCTGCAACCAATGGGCTTTGGTGGTCGCCCTATGCCTGTGGCCCTCAAAGTGACTGTGGCCCTAAACCTCTATGCCTGTGGATCATTTCAGGGATCAACCGGTGACATGTGTGGGGTCTCTCAATCTGCAATGCACCGCTGCATAAAGATCACTGATGCTTTGTACAGGAGAGTCAGGCTGAGATGGCCATTGGATTTGGGGCCATTGCTGGATTCCCACAAGTGCAGGGTGTCATTGACTGCAAGCATGTGGCCATCAAGGCTTCCACGGACCAACCAGCCGCCTTCATAAAGGCCTTTCACTCCATCAATGTCCAACTCATGTATGACCACAGAAAGCGTTACCTGCAAGTGTGTGCTCGCTTCCCAGGCAGCTGCCATGACCCATTCATACTGCGCCAGTTCCAGATGCCGCTGCTGTTCACTCCCCCCGCTCAACTTCAGGGGTGGCTTGTTGGGGAATAAGGTGTACTTATTAATGACAAAGCTTCTGATGCCAGTGAGCAACCCCAGCAATGATGCTGAAGAGCGCTACAATGCATGCCACGGCTCCACCTGAGCCACCGTCAAGCAGGCCATTGATATGCTGAAGATGCACTTCCACTACCTTGATAGATCTGATGGAGCCCTACAGTATACACCAAACAAGGCTGAGCACAGTGTTGCAGTCTGCTGTGTTCTGCACAACATCGCAGTAGAGAGGGGGAGGCCTTGCAGGATTGAGGCACAGGAGCAGGACACATCCTCCAACGATGAGGACGTGGAGGGCAACCAAGAACAACCAGAGCAGTGATGGAGGGCCAACTTGGCATGCAGCGAGCAAGGGAGGCAAGGCAACGACTGATAACCGCGCGCTTCCACAATCCCTGAAGTTCAACACATGTTCCTCAGAGCACAAAGCACTATCCTGCATCTGGTCTAAAGTCTTCTGTCTCTGTAACATCCATCTCTCCAGCTCTCCAGCATGACTGACAGCAGCTAACTGAGCCATTGCCCATGTGACTGCATCCGTGCAGTGTCACATTGTGCATATTGGTATGGCAATTATGTTATTGCTTACACTGGCAGTACTGTCGGGCTTATAATGTAATGGAAAGACATATAATCAATCCATGGTGCCATGCGTCATTCAAACAATGAAAGTTGATGATTGTCAGCCAACACATTTAATCAATTAGATGTGATTGGTCTCACCCGTAAATGTCCATATGTGCCAAGGTATCTTTTTAAAACATTTTCAGGTGCTCTTTTGTGGTGTAACCCTGGATTCACTGGTGGACAGGCTGAGGAGCCGGTGTCCACACTTGGGTCGCCCTTAGGGGCGACCCCAGATATGGAACGCAGCCTCTCCTCCTCCCTCTCAAGGCTCGTTGGAACCTCACTGTTCTCCGGAAAAGAACCAGCAGCAGGAACACTCTCCAAGCTCCTAGTCCTTCTCTCGCCCAGCCACTGCTGTGTTGCAGTTAAGCCCGAGACGAGGGTTTGCAGGTGATTGAGCATCTGTGGAATGTGGCTCTCTATGAGGGTCGCCATCCGCTCCATAGATGAAGCCGTGTGCTCATATGACTGGTACCTTTCAGCTGTCATGGCATGGATGGACACCCCCACCATGCAGCGCTGGCAGCCTTTTAAAGATGGCGCCAGCATCTGCTCCTGCATCAGGTGATGCTGTTCATGGCGTCGCTGAGGCCGCCCCCGCCCCCGCCCCCGCCCCCGCCATGTGATTGGGAGAGGTGGCCGCCGAGAATATGTAAAATGGCTGCCCCCTCATAATCACGGTGGCGTGGCAGCACCATTTTCATGTGGGACGGCCGCCATGTTCCTTGCCCACTGCTGCTCCCGGCAGCGGGAATACAAAATCCAGCACATATTGGATCGTGCAACACGGTAGTTTCTCAGGGAGCCTGCCATAAACAGGAGTTGAGCTCATTGTTTATGAAGTGGTTGTAGCACCTCAATTGTAAAATTGAAGAACAAATGGGCAAAGTTTGTGCCACACAGGTTTCATCCAATTTTTTACTATGCCTTAGGAGGGACCGCTGAAGGCTGATGGGAAAAGTCTCAAAGACTTTGAACATTTTAGTATTTTGCAGAATCAGAAGGAGCACCACCTGCAGATGCTGCTGGCCCAAGCTCATCCTTTCTTGTGATTGCCTTCCCTTGGCTCCCCACCACCACTCCCTGCTCAACACCCTCCCCCGCACCCCCCTCCCCCCCCCAAGGCCTACTTGCTATGGGCAGCGCAACAGGCCTACATTCATACAAATACTACCTGGGAGCTGCTTTCTGACATATGATTGCCCCCTCACAGCTCACCAGTTCTATGGAAATGTTATGTCATATATAGCACATTAGCCTACACGATTACTACGTGTCTAAGTATCACATAATGTTCTACACTGTTACTTCATATCATAAAATACAATACAATTGTGAAACTAGTGGATATGTAATTATCCAGTTCATTAGATCAGTCTCACTTAGCAAAACTCATTGCACTATTTTTAAATACACTGAGAGATAACTCATACTTGGGAAAATAGCCACTTCCACTAATTGCATCCTCCTAACTTATATCATCAGCAATTAATTTAAATAATCAAGTCAGTTAATACTTCTGTGCCTGTAAATCTAATTCCTTTCCTGAAATGCAATTGATGGACAGAAACAAGATCACAATGTGAGTTCGAATGAAGTAAACTCTCAGCTCAACAGTCCCCATCCTTCAGAGAGTACCAACCTACTGTTTTCCAATTACAGAATTTAGCTCTTTCTCAATCTATTCAAGTGTCCTAATTAAAACTATTTTAACGCTTTGCTCCAAATAGTTCCAGTGTGTGTTATTTTGCAGTAGTGAATGCTTTACAATGTAACATTAGTTGTTGAAAACAAAACTGCACTTAACTGCAGCATTGGACATCCAGTTAAAACTTCCTAGAATTGCCTCTGCCTATTTCATTGAACCCAACCTCCTGTTCCTGTCAGTGTGCAATATTTAATTGCACTGTGCCAGTGTGCAATGTTCAACTATATTGGTTTGGTTAAGTAGAACATCTCAAACTCGAATGTTATGAAAACTTCCATCTCCTTTGACAACAAAAACAACGCTTATTATAAACAATATTACAGTTGTACCTTCTGGGAAGCAATGGTCCTGATTTTCTAGAGAAATTGCAATCTCTTCTTCTTTAATAACCTCTTTCATTGCAGAGGTGTACGTGTGCAGCTGTTCCCTTGTCTCTGAATTCCTTCCATTCTCCAGATGTGCCTGTTCAGCAGTTTGCTTACTGCCATATGATGCTGACGGGAGATTTTGGTCTGGAGTTCTTGCTTCTGTCTGTTTGCTTTGCTTTGCTATTGTATTTCCTCTCTATGAATTATAAAAGAACCATGGGGTATTTGTATGAAACAATCTATAGTTTCTTACTGGAAAGAACGCTTAAATAACTAAAAGTTTCGAAGCATTCTTAGTTCTATTAAGACCATGATTATGATGTTTGGTACTAACTGGGTGCGTTCACCTGTTTTCACCTGTACGGAAAGTCCTCATCAGGGAACTCCTCTTTGCTGACGATGCTGCTTTAACATCTCACACTGAAGAGTGCCTGCAGAGTCTCATCGACAGGTTTGCGGCTGCCTGCAATGAATTTGGCCTAACCATCAGCCTCAAGAAAACGAACATCATGGGGCAGGACGTCAGAAATGCTCCATCCATCAATATTGGTGACCACGCTCTGGAAGTGGTTCAAGAGTTCACCTACCTAGGCTCAACTATCACCAGTAACCTGTCTCTAGATGCAGAAATCAACAAGCGCATGGGTAAGGCTGCCACTGCTATGTCCAGACTGGCCAAGAGAGTGTGGGAAAATGGCACACTGACACGGAACACAAAAGTCCGAGTGTATCAGGCCTGTGTCCTCAGTACCTTGCTCTATGGCAGCGAGGCCTAGACAACGTATGCCAGCCAAGAGCGACATCTCAATTCATTCCATCTTTGCTGCCTCCGGAGAATCCTTGGCATCAGGTGGCAGGACCGTATCTCCAACACAGAAGTCCTCGAAGCGACTAACATCCCCAGCTTGTACACACTACTGAGTCAGCGGCGCTTGAGATGGCTTGGCCATGTGAGCCGCATGGAAGATGGCAGGATCCCCAAAGATACATTGTACAGCGAGCTCGCCACTGGTATCAGACCCACCGGCCGTCCATGTCTCCGCTATAAAGACGTCTGCAAACGCGACATGAAATCCTGTGACATTGATCACAAGTCGTGGGAGTCAGTTGGCAGCATTCGCCAGAGCTGGCGGGCAGCCATAAAGACAGGGCTAAATTGTGGCAAGTCGAAGAGACTTAGTAGTTGGCAGGAAAAAAGACAGAGGTGCAAGGGGAGAGCCAACTGTGCAACAGCCCCGACAAACAAATTTCTCTGCAGCACCTGTGGAAGAGCCTGTCACTCTAGAATTGGCCTTTATAGCCACTCCAGGCGCTGCTTCACAAACCACTGACCACCTCCAGGCGCGTATCCATTGTCTCTCGAGATAAGGAGGCCCAAAAGAAAAAAAAGAACTAACTGGGTGCGTTCACCTGTTTCACGAGCAATCCAACCACTGCATCTGAAACTGCTAAGTAGTAGCACAGATTTTCACAGAGTTTAATAACACCTTGCTTTAAGAGGTGCCTTCACTTCTTAAGTAGGTGGAGGGACCCACCCGAAATCTCACCCTCCAATTGAGTGGGCTGCCCGTTGCCATTGAAAACATGTGGGCAGTCCTTCAGTGAAATGTAAATGATGCCAGACCATCAAAATGATGTGAGCCTTAGACGGATGACATCAGGCGGCCCAACTGCCCCGCCTACCGCCCATGTTAAAATTGACCCTCACATTTCAGCCACCTCCTTTCCAGGCTAAAAAGTCAAACCCCAATATTTCCTCATAACCCTGATCCCTGTGATTTGGGATCAGCCTTGTGGCATCTTGCTACACTACTTTCAATGTTTGAATGTCTTGTTGCTTGCCAACCAGAACTAGTTGCATTATTTAAGGTACAGAACAATTTGATCATTGCCTCCACTGACAGCTGACATGTTCTCCCCCTGTGGCAATATAGTTCAACATCCTATTAGCTTTGATGATAATTCGACTGAATTGGTTAGATATCGGCTTCATCCTTAGCTATGCAAGCCATTCATAAAGTTAGAAGTGTTTCTATATATTTTTTTGAAGACGCATGTATTTTAGAGCTGGACATTGTTTTATTTTGGAAAAACTGAAAAGACTTCATAGATGGGTTTCTTTTACCAGGGTCACTGAGAGGTCTAGCTTTGAAAACAAACACTTACTGGAAGGATCAAGGAGTGCTAAAAACAAGCCCTTACTGGAAGGCACCTGTTTTCAAATAATTACCCCCCAGGGGGAGATGTTTACAGAGAAGTGACAGGTCAAGATTTATAGCAGTCAGGAGGCTTGTCCCTTGTGACATTGTTTATGGTTTTGCTTTGTACAGTGAGTTAGGATATGGACAGTGGTTTAAAAAGACAGTTGGAGAAAAGCTTGCCAAGGAACCACCCCAACTCAGTCTGTTCCAGCAGTTTGAAAAAGCCTGCCAGTTTTCCATCTCTCAAGAAGCTGAGAAGCAAGTGCAAGAAACAGATTGAAACAGTTGCCGCATTTCTGCTATACACCCTGCTGGAAACCTCTGTTGCTGCATCGCCTCAAAAACCTACCCAAACTGATCTTCAACATTGCCTGAAAAGAACTGTTCTGAGGAGATTCCAGTGACAGCATTTGGGACGCCAAACCAAAACAAAGGATCTTTCCATATCTTCTCTTTCTTCTTCAAGAATTAGCAAGTATTTAGCCCAAGTGCTTTTTTAATGTTTTGTTTTGTAATAGAGCTCTAAAACGAATATCCCTTTATTTTTCCAGTTAATCGGTATATGTATGTGTGTGTGTGTGGCTAAGTAAAAAAGGGAACTTTTATATTTTGATCTGTGTGTTTATGCTTTGCTTCATTACTGGTGTTACGACCAAGGTGGGAGGAGTGCACTGTTTATTCTAGTTCCACTTCTCCACAGGTCACAACATATATTTAAATTTTTTCACACTTACCGATATGGCCGATCGTAGACTCTATTTTTATCCCAGAATAAAACACACCAACCAGGTTTCTTTAATTAACAACTACATTTTCAGTTTATTATAAAACTCGTCTTAACCAATAATGAAGCAAAGCATAAACAGATCGAAATATAAAAAGTTCCCTTTTTACCTTAGTCTCTCACAGATACACTTGTTAACTGGAAAAATAAAGGGATTTTTGTTTTTAGAGTTCTATTTCAGACAAAAAACACTTGGGCTGAATACTTGCTCATTCTTGAAGAAACAGCAGATGAGATATGTTGTGTTCCAAAACTGGCGTATAGTCTGGCCTCCGAGAACATGTAGACAGGTCGCTGGAATCTTTTAGAACAGTTCTTTTCAGGCGGCGTTGAGAATTAATTTAGCAGGCTTTTCTTCAAAGATAGTAGACAAGATGATTTGTCACAGTGGACATCTCAAGGTCTTCTAGAGTGGTGTTGGAAAGCTGAGCTGGGTTGTGGTCTTCTCTCCTTCCTTGGGAATTCTTTTCTTTCCTTGGGAGTTCTCTTCTCTACTTGGAAGTTCTCTTCTCTCCTTGGAAGTTCTTTTCCTTTTTATACAGTTCAACCCTAACTCAAAACAATTCAAAAGTGAAACCAACAACAGGAGATCAACTTTTTGACCTCCATCTTTCTTGACCTGTTACTTCTTTGTAAACAACTTCTCCAGGTGTCCAAAGTTCTCTGTTGTTTATTCAGCTGTAAGTCAGGTTGTTTCCCAGAAAGGCTTGTTGTTGTTGTTGCTGGAAGTCAGGTGGTTTCCCCCCAGAAAGGCTTGTTTTCCTCACAAGATCTCTCAGTGCCCCTTTTAAAAAAACATTTCCAGGGACTGTTTTTCAAAGTCAAGTGGCCTTTACATGACCCCCCTTTGAAAATCCCAACGTTTAACGTTTCTTCAACCTTTCAAAAATGAATCCTCAAAAAATATATTTAACAAAACAGAGAGGCACTTTTGTAACACTGGTTAAGACTTCTTTTATCATAAACTTAAAATTTTGTTGTTTATTAAAGAAACCTGGTTGGTGTGTTTTATTCTGGGATAAAAATAGAGTCTACGATTGACCGTATTGGTAAGTGGGAAAACATTAAATATATGTTGTGACTTGTGGACAAGTGGAACTAGAATAAATAGTGTACTCCTCCCACCTCAGTCGTAACAATAAGAACACAGGAACAGGATTAGACCACTCAACACCACAAGCCTGATTTGACATTCAGTTAAATCATGGCTGATTTGTAATTCCATTCATGGAGTATGAGTTAACAATTTTTCTTTCCTGTATGAAGCTCTTTTCACTTGTCTGCATCTACTATTGTTCTACCCACTTACTTATTTTACCAACTCATTCTTTTATTTCTCTTCTGCCTCCAATTCCACTGCTCCATCTAGTTTGGGTTCATATGCAAATTTGACCACTTTGCATTGAGTATCTGAATTTCATGTCATTTGAAGTATGAATGGTCCCAGTACTGAGCTCTAAGGTACCCCACTCAGTACTTTACCCCACTCCATTAAACATCCAGTCTATATTTTACCTTTCAGCCATTTTCTAATTCAATTCTTAATTTACCCTGAACCACTACAGCTTTGAGTAAAGCCCTTCCTATGGAACTTCATCAAAAGCCTTTTGACAGTCAAGGTACTCTGCATTATAAAGCTTCCACAGTCCACTTGGGTTGTCACCAGCATAAAGAAGTCAAGGACATTGCTCAGATCTCACCCTTCTGAATCCATGGTGACTACTGTTAACTAGGTTATTGCAGTACAGATAATCCTCAAGTTTACTACTAAATATTACTTTACATGAAATGGAAGCCAAAGGGTCTGAAGTTTCTGCTTTGTCATTCTTTTATGGACTCCAAATTAACCTGTTACCAATTGATAGATGTCTCCTCAGTCCCTCATAATGATTGTCAATGTCTCACAACTCTCCTCCCTAGTCTATATCAGCAGTCTTTGTATTCTTTCATGCCATCCATCATGTTTCATCTATCACTGAGGATTCATTTATTTTGGGCCCATTTAGCCTATCTAGGACTTTCATTTATAGGGAAGTTATTAATTATACCTGAGGGCAGGGGGGTGGGGGGGGGGGTGGAATTTCCACAGAGGTTTTCCCACTGAAGTTAAGGCAGGTGAGTAGAAGAGGTATGGAAACCCCAAAAAAGCGAAAAGGATGTAAAGTTTCAATCTAAGGAATCTCAGACAAGAAGTAGAAAAAGAATAAGTGCACATCAAAATTGTTAGGACTGTTAGGGTCATAATTATTATATTATTTGGATACCTTAACTGATACATTTACCTTTTAGCCATTTAGTTAGGTTTTACTGGATATTATAGCCTATGTTCAGACTGGCCAAGAGAGTGTGGGAAAATGGCGCACTGACACGGAACACAAAAGTCCGAGTGTATCAGGCCTGTGTCCTCAGTACCTTGCTCTACGGCAGCGAGGCCTGGACAACGTATGCCAGCCAAGAGCGACGTCTCAATTCATTCCATCTTCGCTGCCTTCGGAGAATACTTGGCATCAGGTGGCAGGACTATATCTCCAACACAGAAGTCCTTGAAGCGGCCAACATCCCCAGCTTATACACACTACTGAGTCAGCGGCGCTTGAGATGGCTTGGCCATGTGAGCCGCATGGAAGATGGCAGGATCCCCAAAGACACATTGTACAGCGAGCTCGCCACTGGTATCAGACCCACCGGCCGTCCATGTCTCCGTTATAAAGACGTCTGCAAACGCGACATGAAATCGTGTGACATTGATCACAAGTCGTGGGAGTCAGTTGCCAGCATTCGCCAGAGCTGGCGGGCAGCCATAAAGACAGGGCTAAATTGTGGCGAGTCGAAGAGACTTAGTAGTTGGCAGGAAAAAAGACAGAGGCGCAAGGGGAGAGCCAACTGTGCAACAGCCCCAACAAACAAATTTCTCTGCAGCACCTGTGGAAGAGCCTGTCACTCCAGAATTGGCCTTTATAGCCACTCCAGGCGCTGCTTCACAAACCACTGACCACCTCCAGGCGCGTATCCATTGTCTCTCGAGATAAGGAGGCCCAAAAAGAAAAAAAAAGATATAGCCTGAATGAGTCAACAAATGGCATTGCCAATGTTCACAGCATGTGACTTTATAGGCAATAACATTAAGATTCTTGACTCAAGTTGTGACTGTAAAGGAACCAAAATGGAATGAGTTCAAGCAACATAATCCGATTGCTCAGTGGGCATACATCCATAAAACAAAAATGCATTTAATACAGCATTAGTTGGCTGGCTTATTCTGAAAGGACACAATGAGAGTTGTTTTGGGAATTGGAAGATCAATGCTGCTTTTCATAGGGCAAGGTTAAGGAAGAGTCATAGTTTTTCTTTATGAGCATAATTTTAACCCTTACCACCTGGTTCTGCTGGGTAGGTGGACAGTTAAAGTCGCCATGTCCTGGAGACGCTAGGAGTTGATGGTTCCAGATTTTAACCTGCTCAATTGAGCAGGAGACAAGGACACCTTCCCAGAGCTGGCAGCTACTTTTTTACATAGGCATTTTGGGTCCCAATGATGTCATTGGGATGTGACTGCAGTTTTAACTAGGCGGTCTGAGCGGGAGGCTGCAGTGAGTACTCCACCAGATCAACCCAGTGATAAAAGAATTGGAACCAGAAGAGGCTCAAAAAGTATTTCTTTTTTTTTACCTTTTATTTTAAATTTTCCGTGTGGGGCCAATAGAAATGCCTGTTCCCATTTCTGTTCTCAAGGACCTTGTGAGACAGTCCTGGCAGCCAGTCCTGCCCCCTACCCGGTCTCAGCGGGCAGCCTCCAGGTCGTGTAATTTTCTGTCACTTCCCACCAACATCCTAGCCTGAGTGGGTGGTGAGATTTAAATGAGGCACTGGAGATAACATACCATAGGACTCATTTCTGGAGCATTGGTTGAGTTTCTAATTCACACTGCTACTCACCTGTCCCAAAACTAGCCCAGAGTTAAAAATCGAGCTATGCCTGTTTGGTGCTGACACTGAGTGCCTGTAGGGGGACAATATTCATTCCTTGGCATTCCTCTTCCACAATAAGCACAAAACTCCTGTAAAATTAAGAGGTGGCTAGTATCAATGTACCTGTTGAGTTGATCTTTTGTTAGGGGCGTTGTTCTCTGCTTGATCAATCCATAGAGTTTTAGATGATAAATTCCATTCTCTTGACTCAATTTTGTATGCAATAAAGCAAAGAATGAAAAAATATGGATGATAAACTACAAGCAGATTGGAATAAACAAACACTGTTTTTCAATAAAAGAGAACAGATCAACATTTTGGAAAGAATTCCAAAATATAGATGAACCAATATTTTGTACCTTCTTGTTTTTTATTCCTTTTTGGTATCGTGCCAATTTTTTCAGTAACAAATAGTAAGTTGCCATGCTGGGGGATGGCCTGTTATTGGTCAATGTGTTAATAATCTCTGTAAGCCCAAAACCCGTTTTCTCAGTCATAAAGTTTAAAACCACTGAGTTCAGTTCATCAGAATGAAGTCTACAAAATAAAGACATTATTACACAGGTTATTACCACAATATTATAAAATGTTGCTTTTATATATCAAAGACAGCATTAGGAGAAACAGGAAACCATATACATACTTGCACTGCTGCAGGCTAAGTAAGATTAAACCAAAACAGAACATTCTGGAAATACTCAGCAGGTCAGGGTGCATCTGTGGAAAGAGAAACAGAATTTACGTTTCAGGACTGTGTGACCTTTCATCATGACCTGAAATGTTAATTCTGTTTTTCACTCCACAGATGTTGCCTGACCCCCATGAGTATTTCCAACATTTTCTGTTTTTATTCCCCACCCCAGAGGGCTGTGGAAGCTCAATCATTGAGCATGTTCAAGGCAGAAATCGATAGATTTCTGGATACTAATGACATCACAGGATATGGGGATAAGTGAGGAAAAATGGCGTAGAGGTAGATGATCAGCAATGATCTGTTTGAATGGTGGAGCAGGCTCGATGGGCCAAATGGAGTGAAGAGAGAGTAAAGGTATTCTGGAGGGGAAAAGTCTGAGTGGGGTTGCCAGCTCACCTTCCTATGGGAATGAGGGACGCATCTCAAAATGGTACGTGTCTAATGTCATCATCTTTAGACAGCACAGCACAAGCTTGTCCCTTCTCATCCATTTTGGGTGGAAGTCACCCTCTCCTCCCTCCCATGTCTTTAAGCAGGTCGAAAAACACTCCATGTTTGGATAAATTAAATGGTCAGACAATTGATCTATATTATGATGCATTTCTTCAATATAGAAACTGGCACAAAATGAAATAATACATAGAACTTACATTAAAGTGTAGGAAAAGGCTTGTGAGGAAATTGGGCAAGTTTGTTGATTCATTTATCTAGCTTTTGATATCCCACTGTATCTCAATGCATATTCCATGCTTAGTGGAATGATAGATTGGGTTTGGGAACAAAATCCATTTTGCAGCAAAATGACTTTTTCCAAATTGATTTTGAATGCATATTGGAATGTTTCTTTTGCAAGAATGATTGCAGTGTTTCATGTCTGAAAAAAATCCACAGCTCACTGTTAGTAAAATACCTGTTCTTGTAAACAACTGAATGCAGTGGTCTTCGAATAAACCCTTCATTTAACCATTTCTTTTCCATTGCTTCTCTCACAGTGGGCCGTTTGGTTGGGTCAGGCTCGAGCAAGGAAAGCATGAAGTGTACAGCTCCTGAGAGGAAAGCATAGTTGTATGAGCTACATTCACAGGGTGATTGACAAGACAAGTTGGTGGAAACTATGTATCTCATGTGTATGGTAAAGTGTGAGGGGTTTAGCCAGGTCTCAGCTAAGTCAGCATAGAACGGTCAGAATTCCACTTGTTTGTATCTACCATTGGATTGCATTTATACTCCAGGCCCACATTGGAAAGGAAACTTGTTTATTTGTAGTTTTGTTGGTAAAATCACTCTGCTTATAGCATTAGCTCAAAAAGGCAAAAGCCATGTAACCCACCTGCTCTCCCTTAGAGCATAACTGAAACTGTTTAGAATCAGTCATTTGTTCAGATGAATGATCATCAACCTGAAACGTTAACTCGGTTTCTCTCTCCACAGATGTTACCAAACTTGCTGAGTATTTCCAGCGTTTTCTGTCTTTATTTCAGATTTCCAGAATTTGCAGTATTTGGTTCATGTATTTGTGCTGTGCCCCCCACCAGAACTGTTTAAATCTGCAGTAAATTTGTATTTAAGAGTCAGATTGCATAATATTTAAATAGTATCCTGGCTTCTGACTCAGAAGGCGATAGGTTCAAGCTTAATTCTGTAATTGAACACATAACCTGGGCTGGCATTTCAGTGTTGGAGGTGTCCTCTTTCAGATGAGATGTTAAAATGCCTACTGTTTCATATTAAAGGGTGCAGGGAGTGAGCAGGAGAGTGAGAGTAGGCTAGGTGACTCAGGTGGAGAAAACATTTTGGATGCTCTTCTCCATAATCATGGTGCATTTTATGTTCTCTCTTGACAGGATGACCAAGCATTTTGCATTACTCAGACTCAGCTTAAACTGATTGAGCAAACAGATTGCAGAGCATTTAACTACCACATGGCAGTGATCAATCAATGAGATAAGGCGACAAAGAAAATGATCACAGCATAAAATGTCGTTAGGAAAGTTTCTTATTGACAAAATGATCCAAGCCCTTCAGAGATGATGCTCAATAAGCACCAGCAGCATACAGGAGGAAGATGGCATTGAAAAAAACAAAAAAATGGATTACACACACACACACACACACACACACACACACACACACACACACACACACACACACACACACACACACACACACACACACACACACACACACACACACACACACATCCAAGTACCATCAACATGTCTGATACCTGAGGAGATTTCTGGTGGAATGGAACTAATTTCTCCGTTTACCATCTTCTGATGCAGCTGCTTGATGTTAAATGGTTCCACGGTAAATGGTAATGTGCCAGTGAGCATTGCAAACATACTGACTCCACTGTGAAGAAAAGACCATGCGGACTGTGTGAAGCATTGTCCATTTCAAAACTGCAGAATTAGCTGTGACATAATTGTTACTTCCAATGTAAAGAATGGTCAGCAAAATATTCTTTATCAAACACCAAAGACACAACCAATGCCAGTGGCTAGAATAGAATAAAGCAGCAGACTTTACTGACAATATCTACAGTTCAAATGAATCCCTAGAGATAAGGCAGAAGAAATTCATTCTACTATTAAATAAATGCAGAAATCAGAAATCTGAAACAAAAACAGAAAATGTCAACAGCTCGGGCAGCATCTGTGGAGCAAAGGGATTAGTTAACATTTCAGGTATGGTCCCTTCATCAAAACTAAAGGATTTTACAAATAAACTGTTTTTAAAAAGGAGCAGAATAAGCGGAAAGTGGAAACACACAAATATAGAATGACCTGTGATGTGCTTCGGTGGAAAACAGGAAGGCTATGAGACGATAGGAGACATAATGAGAGAGAAAAAAGACATAGTAAGGGTGTGAATAACTGAAGGAGTTGAGGATAGACAAATTGAAAAGCTGACAAACTGACCAAGCTCCAGAACGCTGGTAGAAAAAAGAACAGGCATTCTCTCTGCCAGTATCATCTTCCGATGGTCCCACCTCATGTACAAACCCACTGCTCCTCCAGCTCCCATCACCCCCATCATCATCTTATATGAGCACCGTCAGTATGAAGATTACTTTAAATTGGATATCCAGTTGTTGTTGTTTTCATATGGTCACACTCTTCCCACGGAGAATAGTATGAAATAATGGGAAAATTCATAGACTGATTAAACATCAGACAGGCCGCAATGTGAATTCTCCTTACAGGGCTGTGACCATATTTGTAATACCAGCCAATAGGGTGGCTAGTCCCTTATGGCAAAAGGGTATTATGGGCTCCCACAGCCTATACGAGGTCAGATTGGATGGGACCACCCACACACACTGGATCTGAGATTTCCACCTGATATCAACTCAGAATTCAGAGCCAGAGCTCTGGTTTCTGCTCATCAGCACTGTCTGGAGTGTGGTTTAACCCTGGATCTTTTGACTCAGAAACAGGAAAGCTACTCCTAAACCAAAGGCTCATTACTGGATATCTGTTGTGGTACTTGTCCAAAATTGCAAAACACACATTTTGAGGGGTTGGCGAGGAAGGGGAGAGGGGAAAGCTAAGGAGAGAGCATGGAAAAATAATAGGAAATTTAGACCTTTGTCTTTCTATATTTGTTTACCACAGAGCTCATTACAAAGCAGATATTATTTATGAAATATAATTACCCTCAGAAAATTTGCTAAAAAATATTTTGTGTAATCCATAATCAAAGCCAGCCTCTTCAATTAAAAGTGCACAGGAAAGTATTCGCTAGTTTTCATTAGCTGTATTATACTTCATAGACTATCTGATGATGACTCAGTTTACAGAACAGCTTCACAAGCAGTTTATTAATTTACAAGTATAGAAACAGTAAAGTGTTTCTCTCTCACACTTACAAGAGTTTGTTTCTTTTTCATGCCATTTGCCAGAAGTTATATCACATTAGTTTTTCCTTTTGTGCCTTTGGTTTACAGCTGGCACTAATGACTTTAAAAAGGTACTGTAAAGCCCTCAGAGCTCCAAAGGATCTTTCCAATCTCCACACACAGTATAACGTTACATGTTTACACACACTCACACAGACTGATAAAGCAGCTCATCATATCAAATTATAAGCTCGTCATTAATCAAAATGGAATTTCAGTTGGAGCTAAGGGAATAGTATTTTAAAGCAGAAGTGCTATTCTAGCAAACTGTTATTCTCTGAGAATACTGGGAATGAGTCTGTCACTTAAAGTTCATACAGCAGATAGGTATTGAATAATGTATACATATATAATAGTGTATGTATTGATTCATTAATATGTGCATTCAACTTTTCCTACAGATTAGGAAACATTCTGAGACTGTTAACAGATACTAGGCAACATTAATGATTTACTAGATTTAGGGAAATATTGCTCAATATGGCCTCTACCAATCCATCACTATGATCCTCATCAATTATAAAATGTAGCTTTGACACCTTTATTAAAAGAGGCAGTGTTGTCATATTGGGGAATTTTTGAAAGTTCACAGATATTCAATTCGGGACAGAGCATACAGAAGTCTATAGAACTCACAGAGCCACAATCTGAAGGTTGTGACAAGTTGTCCTACGTTAGACACAAAGGGTAAAATTTATGGGTCTGCATTCTCAGTGGGAAACCATGCCGAAAACGAGGCCGAGTCACAGAACTGAGCTTGGATGTCAGTGTACCTGATTTGTGTCCCTCATGATTTTTTGTGTTATTAACTTTGTTGAAAAATGTGAGAGCTGTGTAATCGACACATTGATTTTCACATCTAGTTCTGTGCTCTGCCCTCCTGTTGAGCAAGGCTCCCCACTGAGAATGCAAACTATGTCAGTGGTCATGCAGCATACAGGCCTCCTCCCAATCAACTTCATCTAACCCCGTTGGCTTAACCTTCAGCATGGATTTACTAGAGGTGCGGGAGTAGGTTTACAAACAGCGATCTCAATTGTGATATCACAGGAGATCTAGAAAGAGGATGGGAAAAAAATTAACAAAGTTTCTTCATATTAAATGGGAATTGCCTCAGCTAAAATAGAGAAAGAAGAAATTTCATATGAATATGTTAAACACTTGAACACCAGTGTCCCAGGGAGTAACTGTAAGGTCCAATATTATTATAAGCTGAGGCTCTATTTGTAAAATATTAAAGAGTGTTAAGTGTTCTTATGCTTGCATCTCAAGACTTAATTTGATAGTCAACGGGATTGAATTTCTGCACGGGTTGTCTTTTCTTTCTGGTCCACCAGAACATCAGTGGGAAAGCCACAGAAATGACGGAGAAATGTTTGTGAAGGGCAAACTGACTGACTGACAGATCTATAAGAAGAGAAATTAATGTTAATGATAATGAATGAAAACAAAACATTTTTCTGCCTGTTATTTTAAGGCATGGATTAATGTCTCCATTAGAATAGCAGTGTCATGGGAACATGTTGGGGTGTCTTGACCGCTGGAGTGCTAATCTGGTGGAACGGATTGTCCGCCCATTATACAATCCACCTGATTTTCATTCCAATATTGGTGGGTGATTTGCTGAGCCAGGTTACTGTCCAAGTGGTGAAGACGATTCTCTACCCTGTCCAGCTTTCATCCACAATCATCTTCGATAGTAATTTCTTGCCTCTGGTATTTGGAGTTGGAAAAAAGCAAGATTGTTAGGAAAAATGAAATAAAAACAGAAAGTGCTGGAAATACTCAGTAGGTCAGGCAGTATCTGTGGAGAGAGAAGCAGAGTTAATGCTTCAGGTCTGTGACCTTTCATCAGAACTGGCAAAG
This sequence comes from Heterodontus francisci, assembly GCF_036365525.1. Taxonomy (NCBI): domain Eukaryota; kingdom Metazoa; phylum Chordata; class Chondrichthyes; order Heterodontiformes; family Heterodontidae; genus Heterodontus; species Heterodontus francisci. The sequence goes on along the minus strand of NC_090373.1, from coordinate 148,791,791 downwards.
GTTAGAAATGTAAAACGTTTTAAGCAAGTGGGTGTGGTGGGGGGGGGGGGGGGAAGAGAAAAAAAGGGAAGGTGTGTGATAGGACAGAGGGCTGGAGAGATTAACTGACAAGGAGATCATGAGGCAAAGGCAAAGAGAGTGTGCTAGTGGGGTGATGAAAGACAAAGCATTAGTGCAGAGAGAGTGTTAATGACAGAATAATGACAGCCAATAGCACAAACATGAAAAACTCAGTTTAAGGCAGGCACATGGTAAAAAAAAAGAGAAAACAAAATAAAGTAAAATAATAAAAAAGGGCCAGTCATGCTCTGAAATTAATGAACTCAATGTTCAGTCCGGAAGGCTGTAGAGTGCCTAATCGGAAAATGAGGTGCTGTTCCTCGAGCTTGCATTGATGTTCACTGGGGCAGCCTGGGGCAGATATTTTGGCAGAAATATCCAGTCATGGATGAGCTGGATGTACAGCCAACAAAATCGGAACTCAGTGATGCCATTGATTCTCTAGACAGCAGAAAAGCCCCTGGGAAGGACAGCATTACCCCTGAAATATTCAAGAGTGCCAAGCCTGCTATACTTTCAGCACTCTACAAACTGCTTTGCCTGTGCTGGGATGAGGGAGCAGTACCAAAGGACATGCGTGTGGCAATATCATCACCCTCAATAAGAACAAGGGTGACCGCGGTGACTGCAACAACTACCGTGGAATCTCCCTGCTCAGCATAGTGGGGAAAGTCTTCGCTCGAGTCGCTTTAAACAGGCTCCAGAAGCTGGCCGAGCGTGTCTACCCTGAGACACAGCGTGGCTTTCGAGCAAAGAGATCCACCATTGACATGCTGTTCTCCCTTTGCCAGCTACAGGAGAAATGCCGCGAACAACAGATGCCCCTCTACGTTGCTTTCATTGATCTCACCAAAGCCTTTGACCTCGTCAGCAGACGTGGTCGCTGCAGACTACTAGAAAAGATCGGATGTCCACCAAAGCTACTAAGTATCATCACCTCATTCCATGACAATATGAAAGGGACAATTCAGCATAGCAGTGCCTCATCAGACCCCTTTCCTATCCTGAGTGGCGTGAAACAGGGCTGTGTTCTCGCACCTACACTGTTTGGGATCTTCTTCTCCCTGCTGCTCTCACATGCGTTCAAGTCTTCAGAAGAAGGAATTTTCCTCCACACAAGATCAGGCGGAAAGTTGTTCAACCTTGCCCGTCTAAGAGCGAAGTCCAAAGTACGGAAAGTCCTCATCAGGGAACTCATCTTTGCTGACAATGCTGCATTAACATCTCACACTGAAGAGGGTCTGCAGAGACTCATCAACAGGATTGCGGCTGCCGGCAACAAATTTGGACTAACCATCAGCCTCAAGAAAACGAACATCTTGGGACAGGACGTCAGAAATGCTCCATCCATCAATATCGGCAACCACGCTCTGGAAGTGGTTCAATAGTTCACCTACCTAAGCTCAACTATCACCAGTAACCTGTCTCTCGATGCAGAAATCAACAAGCGCATGGGAAAGGCTTCCACTGCTATGTCCAGACTAGCCAAGAGAGTGTGGGAAAATGGCGCACTGACACGGAACACAAAAGTCTTAGTGTATCAAGCCTGTGTCCTCAGTACCTTGCTCTATGGCAGCGAGGCCTGGACAACGTACGTCAGCCAAGAGCGACGTCTCAATTCATTCCATCTTCGCTGCCTCCGGAGAATCCTTGGCATCAGGTGGCAGGACCGTATCTCCAACACAGAAGTCCTCGAGGCGGCCAACATCCCCAGCTTATACACCCTACTGAGCCAGCGGCACTTGAGATGGCTTGGCCATGTGAGCCACATGGAAGATGGTAGGATCCCCAAAGACACATTGTACAGCGAGCTCGTCACTGGTATCAGACCCACCGGCTATCCATGTCTCTGCTTTAAAGACGTCTGCAAACGTGATATGAAGTTCTGTGACATTGATCACAAGTCGTGGGAGTCAGTTGCCAGTGATCGCCAGAGCTGGCGGGCAGCCATAAAGGCGGGGCTAAAGAGTGGCAAGTCAAAGAGACTTAGCAGTTGGCAGGAAAAAAGACAGAAGCGCAAGGGGAGAGCCAACTGTATAACAGCCCCGACAACCAACTTTATCTGAAGCACCTGTGGAAGAGTGTGTCACTCTAGAATTGGCCTTTATAGCTACTCCAGGCGCTGCTTCACAAACCACTGACCACCTCCAGGCGCATACCCATTGTCTCTCGAGACAAGGAGGCCAAAGACGAAGAAGTGAAGAAAATTTGCAGGCAGCCTGGGGCAGATATTTTGGCAGAAAAATGTGTTCATGTAGCACTGCTTCAAGTGCTGCTGCGCAGACTTAGGTTGATTCCCCAAGGTCAGACAGCACCCTGGGCCACTACCTGCTCAGCATATAAGCAGTCTCCAGTGAGGAACACTGCATGAGCTATGCAAGTAGCGGCCCTCGGTGCTGCCTGCTCCCAGGGGAATCAACATATGTCTGTGTAGCTCCACGTGAAGCCGTGTACATGAACTAATTTTCCCCCTTTGTTTTTGTCTTCCTGTAATGTGAGATCATATTTGACTTTGTGCTTCTGGCAGGGTGTTTCACCTGGCGGCAATGAACATTGGAAATTTGGAGCGGGTGCGGGGGACAGTGGCTTGAAAATCATGTATCACATGTGCCTGAATTTTCAATATATATTACTGGCAGATGAGGCTCCCTGCTGGGAATGCAAAGTCAAAAGATTATCGTAGTGAGATTTCTGTCCATTGATTGTGAATGGGTGGCTCTTCTTGCCCACGGAGCTGTGTTTATTTTTTAAGTGTGGCCTATTTCAAGATATTTTACATTTTAAAATGAGTCTCAATCCAAATGACCGGTCTAACCACTGAAGCAGAACTAAAAATGAACAGAGTGGATCTATCTTCTTTGGCATTTAAGAAAATGAATGGTGATCTCATTGAAATGTGTAAAATTCTTAGAGGGCTTGACAGGATAAATGCAGAGAGGCTGTTTCCCCTGGTTGAAGAGTCTAGCATTAGAGGGTCACAGTCTCAGAATAAGGGGTTAGTCGTTTAGCACTGAGATGAGGAGAAATTACTTCACTCAGAGGCTTGTGGATCTTTGGAATTCTTTACTCCAGAGGGCTGTGGATACTCAGTCAATGAGCATACTCAAGACTGACATCAATAGATTTTTGTCCACTAAGGGAATCAAGGGATATAGGGATAGGCGGGAAAGTGGAGTGATGTAATAGTTCAGTCAGGAACTTATTGAATGGCATAACAAGCTGGAGGGACAGCATGACCTACTCCTGCTCCTTTTTCTTCTGATCTTCTTAAATATCATGAGAGGAGTTCTGCAGGAAAATGTCTACTCCCAGCCTGCATCTAACTAGTTCAAAAATGGGGTGAAACTGGTAAATGTAACAAGTTTCACTGTGTCAGATTAGGTTTCTGAAAGACTGCAGAGGGCACTTTTCCTTTAAGGCATAACAAGTTTGCAGTCACCATGCTTTTACAAATAAAATCCATGAGTCATTTTTGCTTCTTTGTAGGGGGTAAAACAGTTGAGTGATCAGGAACAGCAAATGAACTCCAAAGTCTCATTTTTACTTTACAGCATTCAGATGATCACCTTTATCGTTCTTTAAATCTCCAGCGTATGATCCATTGCTATAAATTACAACTGGAAATTTGAGAACAAGTTTGAACATTATCAGGTGGAGGAAGCACTGAGAGTGGCAAGGTCACAGAATGTACTCTGCGTGGAGGAATTCAATGTCCATCACCAAGAGTGGCTCGGTAGCACCACTATTGACTGAGCTGGCCAAGTCCTAAAGGACATAACTGCTAGACTGGGTCTGCAGCAGGTGGTGAGGGAAACAACAAAAGGGAAAAATATACTTGACCACGTTCTCACCAATCTGCCTGCCGCAGTTGCATCTGTCCATGACAGTATTGATAGGAGTGACCACTGCACAGTCCTTGTGGAGACAATGTCCTGCCTTCACATTGAGGATACCCTCCATCGTGTTGTGTGGCACTACCACCATGCTAAATGGGATAGATTTCGAACAGATCTAGCAACACAAAACTGGGCAAACATGAGGCGCTGTGGGCCATCAGCAGCAGCAGAATTGTACTCAACCACAATCTGTAACCTCATGGCTGGCAAATCCACCACTCTACCATTACCATCAAGCTGCGGGACCAACCCTGGTTCAATGAAGAGTGCAGGAGTGCATGCCAGGAGCAGCACCAGGCATACCTCAAAATGAAGTGTCAACCTGGTGAAGCTACAACCCAGGACTACTTGCATGCCAAACAATGTAAGCAGCATGCGATAGGCAAAGCTAAGCGATCCCATAACCAACAAATCAGATCTAAGCTCTGCAGTCCTGCCACATCCAGTTGTGAATGGAGGAGGTGGCTCCACAAATATCCCCATCCTCAAAGATGGGGGAGCCCAGCACATCAATGCAAGAGATAAGGCTGAAGCATTTGCAACAATCTTCAGTCAGAAGTGCCAAGTTGATGATCCATCTTGGCCTCCTCCTGAAGTCCTCAGCATCACAGATGCCAGACTTCAGCTCATCTGATTCACTCTGTGTAATTTCAAGAAACAACTGAAGGCACTAGATACTGTAAAGGCTATGGGCCCTGACAATATTCTGACAATAGTACTGAAGACCTGTGCTCCAGAACTTGACACACCCCTAGTCAAGCTGTTCCAATACAGTCACAACACTGTCATCTACCTGGCAATGTGGAAAATGGCACAGGTATGTCCTGTGCAAAATAGCAGGACAAGTCCATCCCAGCCAATTACCCACCCCCCCCACCCCCAATCAGTCTACTGTCCATCATCAATAATGTGATGGAAGGTGTCATCAACAGTGCTCTCAAGCAGCACTTGCCTAGCAATAACCTGCTCAGTGATGCTCAGTTGGATTCCGCCAGGGCCACTCAGCTCCTGACCTCATTACAGCCTTGGTTCAAAGATGAACAAAAGAGCTGAACTCAAGAGGTGAGGTGAGAGTGACTGCCCTTGACATCAAGGCAGCATTTGACCGAGTTTGGCATCAAGGAGCCCTAGCAAAACTGGAGTCAATGGGCATCGGGGGAAAACTCTCTGCTGGTTGGAGTCGTACCTAGCGCAAAGGAAGATGGTTGTGGTTGTTGGAGGTCAATCATCTCTGTCCCAGGACATCACTGCAGGAGTTCCTCAGGGTAGTGTCCTAGGCCCAACCATCTTCAGCTGCTTCATCAATGACCTTCCTTCAATCATAAGGTCAGAAGTGGGGATGTTCGCTGATGATTGCACAATGTTCAGCACCATTCGCGACTCCTTAGATAGTGAAGCAGTCTGTGTAGAAATTCAGCAAGATCTGGACAATATCCAGGTTTGGCCTCAGAAGTGACAAATAACATTTATCGCCACACAAGTGCCAGGCAATGACCATCACCAACAAGAGAGAATCTAACCATGTGCCCTTGACATTCAATGGCATTACGATTGCTGAATCCCTCACTTTCAACATCCTAAGGGTTACCATTGACCAGAAACTGAACTGGAGTAGCCATATAAATACTGTGGGTACAAGAGCAGGTCAGACGCTTGGAATCCTGTGGTGAGTAATTCACCTCCTGTCTCCCCAAAGCCTGTCCACCACCTACAAGACACAAGTCAGGAGTGTGATGGAATACTCTCCACTTGCCTGGCTGGGTGCAGCTCCAAGAACACCCATGAAGCTCAACGCCATCCAGGACTAAGCAGCCCGCTTGACTGGCACCCCATGCACTATCATTCACTCCTTCCACCACCGACGAACAGTGGCAGCAGTTTGTACCATCTACAAGATGCACTGCAGCAACGCTCCAAGGCTCCTTAGACAGCATCTTCCAAACCCACGACCTCTACCACCTAGAAGAACAAGGGCAGCAGGTGCATGGGAACACCGCCACCTGCAAGTTCCCCTCCAAGCTACACACCATCCTGACTTGGAACTATATCGCTGTTCCTTCACTGTCGCTGGGTCAAAATCCTGGAACTCCTTTCCGAACAGCACTGCAGGTGTACCTACCCCACATGGACTGCAGTGGTTCAAGAAGGCAGCTCACCACCACCTTCTCAAGGGCAACTAGGAATGGGCAATAAATGATGGCCTAGCCAGCGACTCCCACATCCCTGGAATGAATAAAAAGTATATTTTTTACAAACTGAAGAATGCCACCTGCGGCTGATTAGTTTGCTGGAGCAACTTTGTTAAGAAGTTGAAACCCAGGGAAGATCGTCAATCCTATCCTTTCTTGGATAAGTTTGGCCATTGCTCAAATACTTTCCCACTTTGCTTCCCCATGCAGTGACAGTTGGTAAAGATCAGACGAACAATGTGAACTGTAACTTGAAGGAGCTGTGGAATCCAGCTGATCAGCAGAAATTTTACAGCTTTTGCTTGCTTCTGTTTCATGCTGTCCGAATCCTCTAAAACAGTGACATGAAACGTGAACAATACAGTAGCTAGATTTGTAATAGTTTTGAAACCAGGCTTGTAATTTTATAAGACAAAAGCAAAATATTGCAGATATTGCAAATCTGAAGCAGAAGATGATGGAAGCTCTTAGCCAAGTTAGGCAACATCTGTGGAGAAACAGTTAGCAGGGGCAATTTTAACCTAGTCTACCCATCAGGAAACTGATGGGATTGGTTGGAACACTCGTCTTACACCTCACCTGATTTGACTCTTCATTGAAGAATGGAGAATAATGTTGGGTGGGCTGTAAATCCAGCGTTCTAATTTATCCTGTAGGTTTCCCACTCGTCGCCAGGTTAAAACTGCCCCCAACACTTCAGGCTGATGATCGTTCATCAGATTCAACAGCATTTTCTGTTTTTATTTGTAATTTTGTGTGCAATTTTTTAGGGTGGGATTTATCCATTCATGCTAAATTTCTTTGTGCAGAATTTTAGCACACTTTAAGTTGGTTATTTTGAGTGAGTAGCTCATGTGTTAAGCAGGAACATAGAGATCAAAATCATAGAATGGAAGGAGGTCATTCGGCCCATCATGCCCATGCCGGCCAACAAGGAGCCATCCAATCTAATCCTGTTTTCCAGCTCCTGGGCCATAGCCTTGTAGGTTATGTCACTTCAAGTGCAGATCCAAGTTCCTTTCAAATGTTATGAGGGTTTCAGCCAAGCCCACTATTTCAGGCAGTGATCTCCAGAACCCAACAATCTCTAGGTGAAAAGCTTTCCCCTCAAATCCCTCCTAAACCTCCTACCTCTTATCCTAAATCTATGCCCCTGGTTACGGTCCCCTCAACCAAAGTGAATAGGGCTTTCCTATCCACTCTATCTAGATGCCTCATAATTTTGTGCACTTCAATTCAGCGTCATCTGTTCGAAAGAAAACAACCCTAACCTATCCAATCTTTCCTCATAACTAAAATTCTCCAGTCCAGGCAACATCCTTGTAAATCTCCTCTGTGCTCTCTAGTGCAATCACATTTTCCTATCTAATAATAGCAAAATACTGCAGATGCTGGAAATCTGAAACACAACAAGAAATGCTGGAAATATTCAGCAGGTCTGGCAGCATCTGTGAAGAGAGAAGCAGAGTTAACGTTTCAGTTCAGTGACCCTTCATCAGAACTGGCAGATGTTAGAAATGTAAAAGGTTTCAAGTAAGTAAAGCGGGGATGGGGCAAGAGATAACAAAAGAGGTGTTGATAGAACAAGGTCACAGAAAATAACTGACCAGAAGGTCATGGAGCAAAGGCAAATGGTATGTTAATGGTGTGGTGAAAGACAAAGCATTAGTACAGATAGGGTGTTAATTGACGGAAAACTGAGCAGCCTGGCCCCAAGCACAAACATGAAAAAAACAGTGGGTAGGCACAGTAGAAACAAACTAAAATAAAATAAAGACATAAAAAAGAAAATAGAAAAAAAAAAAAAAAACTAAAACTAAAAATAAAAAGGGGGGTCATGCTCTGAAATTATTGAACTCAATGTTCAGTCCGGCAAGCTGTAGCGTACCTAATCGGTAAATGAGGTGCTGTTCCTCGAGCTTGCGTTGATGTTCACTGGAATGCTGCAGCAAACCCAGGACAGAGATGTGAGCATGAGAGCAGGGGGGAGTGTTGAAATAGCCAGCAACCGGAATCTGGGGGTCAGGCTTTTGGACTGAGCGGAGGTGTTCCGCAAAGTGGTCACCCAGTCTGCATTTGGTCTCCCCAACGTAGAGGAGACCACATTGTCAGCAGCGAATGCACTATACTACATTGAAAGAAGTACAAGTAAATTGATGCTTCACCTGAAAAGAGTGTTTGGGGCCTTGGATAGTGAGGAGAGAGGAGGTAAATGGGCAGGTATTACACCTGCTGCGATTGCAGGGGAAGATGCCGTGGAAAGGGGACGAGGTGGTGGGGGTAATAGAGAAGTGGACCAGGGTGTTGCGGAGGGAATGATCCCTTCGGAATTCTGACAGGAGGAGGAAGGGGAAGATGCCTTTGCTAGTGGCATCATGCTGGACGTGACGGAAATGGTGGAGGATGATCATTTGGATGTGGAGGCTGATGGGGTGGAAAGTGAGGACAAGGGGAACCATGTGACAGTTCTGGGGGGAGGGGAAGGGGTGAGGGTAGAGGTGCAGGAAATGGGCCGGACACGGTTGAGGGCCCTGTCAACCACAGTGGGGGGAATCCTCGATTGAGGAAAAAGGAAGACATATCAGAAGCGCTGTCGTGTAAGGTAGCATCATCAGAGCAGATACGTCGGAGACGGAGAAACTGGGAGAATGGAATGGAGTCCTTACAGGAGGTAGGGTGTGAAGAATACTGGGGTGACCAGAACTACACCAGCTGGGACCTAAGTAGTATTTTATACAGCTCCAGCATAACCTCCCAGCTCTTATATTCTCTGCCTCGGCAAATAAAGGCATGTGTCCCATATGCCTTCTTGACCATCTTATCTACCTGTCCAGCCACCTTCAAGGATCTGTGCACATGCACTCCAAGGTCCCTCTGTTCCCCTAAGCTTCTCAGTATCCTACCATTTATTGTGTATTTCATTGGCTTGTTAACTTTCCCCCAATATATTACCTCACACTTTTCCAGATTGAACTCCATTTGTCACCATTCCGCCCACCTGACTAGTCCATTGATATCTTCCTGCAGTCTAGAACTTTTTTTTATCAACCACACGGCCAATTTTTGTATCATCTTAATCACACCGCCTACATTCAAGTCCAAATCATTGATAGATACCACAAAAAGCAAGGGATCTAGTACTGCTGTGGAACCCCACCGGAATCAGCCTTTCAGTCACAAAAACACCCATCAACCATTACCCTTTGCTTTCTGCCTCTGAGCCAATTTTGGATCCAACTTGCCACTTTGCCTCGGATTCCATGGCCTTTAACTTTCGTGACCAGTCTGCTATGTGGGACCTTATCAAAAGCCTTCCTAAAATCCATGTAGACTACGTCAGACACAATAACCTTATCGACCCTCCTAGTTACCTCCTCAAAAAATACAATCATGTTACTCAGACACAACCCTCCCTTAACAAATCTGTGCTGACTGTCTTTGATTAATCCATGTCTTTCTAAATGAAGATTTATCCTTTCCCTCAGAATTTCTTCCAATAACTTTCCCACCACTGAGGTTAGACTGACTGGCCTGGAATTACTCAGTCTATCCCTTTCTCCCTTTTTCAACTATGGTCCAATGTTCGCTGTCCTCCAGTCCTCTGGCACCACACCTGTAGCCATAGAGGATTGGAAAATAATAATCAGAACCTCTGCTATGTCATCTCGCTTCCTTTAACAGCCTAGGATACATTTCATCTGGGCCTGGGGACTTATCCACTTCCAAAGATGTTAAACCCCTCAACTCCTCTCTCACAATGTTAATTTCAATTTAAAGCAAAGGCAAAATTGTACAAAAGAAACCCTGCACATTCTGGAAATACACAGATCAGCCAGGATCTGGAAAAAGCAGAGATCATAGGCTAAATTTTCAGGTTCCGCCACAGGCAGGAATGGAGGTGGCCAGGGGATGAAAATACCTGTGGCAGCCAGTGTGCCAGGTTTCACCAGGTTGAGTTTCACCATTAAGAAGGCCAATTACCATTGTTAAAGAGCTCATTGTGAGTTCGTTAAAGGGCATGTTCTGATTTCAGAATGGGGGCAGACACACAGTGGGGAGCCAGTCATGGCGGCCCCAGTGAATTAGCCGGGCCCCATGAAAGGGTGAACAGTGTAGAAGGAGACTCTGCCATTGGGAGAAAGGTGCCATTGGCTCAGCACAGGTGGCAGGGAGAATGTGAATTAAGCACTCAGGTAGTGCAGGGGATCATGTGGAGGGGGCAAGGCTGCCAAACAGAATTGGGGGGGCTATCTAAGCGCAAGGAAGGCTGCAACTGGCAATGAGGGCACAACTCTCAGATTTTGGGTCCAGTAATGATGAGGAGCAACATCCTCCAGAGGAAGGGCAGAGTCCCAGGCATCAGGAGGACATGGGAGAGGAATGAGGGTCAGGAAGGACAAGGAGGCCATACCCTCTGCATAGGACCAACCAGCGAAGAAGGAGCTACATGGACATGATGAACCAATACCGCAGGAAACTGCAACTCTCCAGGCAGATAGTCACAGAGATCTGTGTCCTCATTGCAGAAGATGTTACACCACGCAGTAGAGGACTACTACCTGACCCGAACCCGATGGGACCCAAGGGCATGTGTCGGGCTCGGGTCGGGTCCATCTTCAGGTTACGGCTTTCAGGCTTGGGTCGGGTCAGGTTGAATCGGGTTGGGTTGGGCCGGACACACACGATAAGTGCTCTGCTGGTAAGTATTAAAATTTAAAAACTTAACTGAGCTGGGAGTCTGGGACAAAACTGAGTCTGCGCAGTGAGCGAGTGACATCACTATTATGTCATCGCGCATGCGCTGCAGCTTCATGGAGCTTCTCAGTTGGAAGGTAAGTAAAGGGTTGGTCGGGTTGGGCTCGGGTTGGGTTAAGTCGGGGCAGGTTCGGGTCGGGGCGGGTTCGGGGCAAAATCGGAGGGACTCGGGCTGTGTTGGACCCGGGTCCGCTGTGGTTCGGTTGGGTTCGGGTCGGGTTCTTTTTTCCCGACCTGAGCAGGCCTCTACCTTGCACCATTGGTCACCATGCCCTGCCAGTAACCATCAAAGCAACTGTGGCCTTGAACTTCTTTGTTGCTGGCTCCTTCCAAGGATCAGCTATGGATCTTGGCGGCATCACAAACGGCAGCACACCACTGCATCTCGCTGGTCACTGATGACCTCTTTGCCAGAGCTGGACAGTACATTCAATTCCAGACAGACACGGCCTCGCAGGCACAGAAGGAAGTGGGTTTCGCCTCCATCGTTGGATTCCCCAAGATGCAGGGCATTGATTGCACCCATATGGCCATCAAGGCACCAACTGACTGTAAGATTCATCAACAGAAAGGGCTTCCACTCCCTGGACATTTAGTTGTTCTGTAACCACAACAAGAGCTTCCTCCATGTGTGCACTTGCTTTCCTGTCAGCTGCAATGACTCTTTCATCATCCACCAATTCAGACTGCTGCAGCTCTTCATTCCATCCTACCAAACTCTGGGGATGTATTCTGGGGATATCCCTTGAAGAGATGGCTAATGACTCCTCTCCGGGAGCCTCAGACAGAGGCATGGAGGCGATACAACCATAGCCATCTGTTCACAAGGACAACCTTTAAGCAAGCTATTAGGTTTATGATGATCTAGTTCTATTGCCTGGACTGGTCAGGTGGTGCCCTGCAATACCCTCCTGCAGGGATCTCGTTCATTCTGGTGGTCTGCTGTGCTCTCAATAACATGGTCCTCTAGAGAGGTGTGCACCTTGAAGAGGGTGAGGCTCGGAAAGGAGACAGCTCATTGGAGGAAGAGAAGGAGCGGGATGTGCAAGAGGAGGAGGCAGAGCAGGAAGATGCAGACACTGAGGGGCCCCCAGTGCACAGGGAGGTGGCAGGGACTGGCAAGGGGCTCGAGGGTCTCGTCAGGATGTCATCAATGTCAGGGATCATTTGATCCAGGCATGTTTCCACTGAGCCCCTCTGAGCCAGGAGGAACGGCATGGTCTGGAACGCATGCTGAGCTGCCTGTGCTAACACTTCCATGGAAAACACAGCCTGGAACATGTAATGAAGGATGCACAGCTGCCCAGCAGTTTCACTGTCACCGTTGATGTACCATTGATTGCTCTCACCACTTCATACCTCTTTTCTTGTCCCACCATTAATAAAAGGATGCTCACACTTCTGCCTGGTGTCAATACTTGCATGGTGCCCAGAAAGGAAAACAGTGCACAGTTACAAGTTGAAGACACCCCAGTGACTGACTCGGTGCTCTGCCTGACGTGGTGGCCTCTGCGCTCTGCCATTTCTACATGCTGCTCCCCTTGCGGCCTGGGAGGAGATAAAAGCAACCTGTTTACTTGTCTTTACTTGTGGCTGAGATGCATGTGGCAGTCGTTGTCATCGTGGAGGTGCCCATGGGGAATCTCCAGTGCCTGCTGCACCTGAATCATTACAGGGACAGCCTCCGTCACTGGGCCCTGCTGCACAGATGCTCCCTTTAACAAAGGGGCCAAAGAGGTCGAAGATAATTATGGCGCCAATGAGGGGTGGCACCTTCATCCTCCACAGTGACATCCTCAGTCCTTGGCTGGCAGTGTGGATGCCTGGAAGGGAGCACCAGCTGGGGAGCAATTAGCATCCGCTTCAGAAATTCCTGCGCCACTGACCGGTCCATGATAGTGTAGCATGTATCCTCTGTGTGTCAGTGCGCAGTTCCTGCATGCACCCCGGGTGTTGCTGCTTATGGCTCTCCATGAGATTGGCCACTCTCTCCATGGAGGAGCTCATGCATTCAAAGCCCTGAGACATTGTGGTGCACAGGAGCTGGATGGACTCCTCCATTTAGAACCTATGACCCCGCACTGCCCCAGGGAACTCCGAAATGGGAGCACATCTGCTGCTGCTGTTCCAGGTCGAGCCTCCTTTTCTGTGACTCCTGAGGTCCTGCATCTGTGTCCAGCTAAGCAGGGATGTGTCTATCCTCCCTCCTCCGAGGGGAACTGACCACAGCTGCCTCTGGCTCCTCCTCCTGCAAACGAGTGCCACGATCCTCATCCACTGTCACCCTACCTCATCGCATGCGGATACCCTCCGAGGTGACTGTATCCATGCTGGTAGAGGATGCACTTATAAGATGTGGTGGTACTTCTGAGCTCTGCTGCTGCTGCTCTTGGCCAGGTGATGGTGAGGGAATTGGTCTTCTTGCCTCGACATTTGGTCCTGTAGCAAACACAAGAGATTCTGAGAACTAGCCTTGGAGAGCAGAAGCCTCTGCAGTGCTGAGGCTTATATTTTATACATTTCATGGGATGTGGGTGTCACCAACAAGGCCAACATTTGATGCCCATCCCTTATTGCCCTTGAGAAGATGCCTTTTTGAACTGTTGCAGTCCATCTGTTGTGGGTACACCCACAGTGCTGTTAGGGAGGGAGTTCCATGATTTTGACCCAGCAACTTTGAAAGAATGGCGATATATTTCCTAGTCAGGATGGTGTATGACTTGGAGGGTACCTTGCAGGTGGTGGTGTTCCAATGCATCTGCTGTTCTTGTCCTTCTAGGTGGAAGAGGTCACAAGTTTGAAAGATGCAGTTGAAGGAGGCATGGTGAGTTGTTGCAGTGCACCTTGCATTTGGTACACACTGCTCCACTGTGCATCAGTTGTGGAGGGAATGAATGTTGGAGGTGGTGGATGAGGTGCCGATCAAGCGAGCTGCTTTGTCCTGGATGGTGTCGAGCTTCCTGAGTGTTACTGGAGCCTCACTCATCCAGGCAAGTGAAGAGTATTCCATCACACTCCTGACTTGTGCTTTGTAGATGATGGACAAGCATTGGGGAATCAGGAGGTGAGTTACTGAACATTGTACAATCATCAGCGAACATCCCCACTTCTGACCTTATAATGGAGGGAAGATCATTGATGAAGCAGCTGATGATGGTTGGGCCCAGGACACTGCCCTGAGGAACTCCTGCAGCAATGTCCTAGGGTTGAGATGATTGGCCTCCAACAACCACTTTGTACGAGGTATGACGCCAACCAGTGGAGAGTTTTCCTCTGAATCCCATTGTCTTCAATTTGGCTTGGGCTCCTTGATGCCACACTTGACCAAATGCTGCCTTGATATCCAGGACAATCACTCTCACCTCACCTCACCTCTTGAATTCAGCTCTTTTGTTCATGTTTGGACAAAGGTCATAATGAGGTCAGTAGCCAAGTGGCCCTGGCGGAACCCAAACTAAGCATCAGTGAGCAGGTTGTTGCTGTTTAAGTGGCGCTTGATAGCACTGTTGATGACACCTTCCATCACTTTGCTGATGATCGAAAGTAGACTGATGGGGTGGTAATAGGCCAGATTGGATTTGTCCTGCTTTTTGTGGACAGGAAATAACTGGGCAATTTTCCACATTGTCAAATACAACTCAGTGTTGGGTATGCTGACAGATGGTTGAAGTGCAATGCTCTCCCTTAATGCTTCTCTAATCACCATCTCCACCATGTCCGGCTTCCTCAAGGTCTGCGATCCTGGCGATGTCCACGCTCCCTCTTCCAGGGCTGTGATCATATGAAGGTAGGGTACCTCACCTCTAGTCTGGACCTTCTCCTGGACATTATGAGCTAATTTTTCCTGCAAGGACAAATGTGAGCGCGATAAGGCACTGCTGTCCTCTATGGCTCCCATTCATTGGAAGCTTCAGTTTTCAGTGCTCGTAGGTCTGAAGCAGCACTATGTCTCTGAGCCATTCTGAGGGATGAGTAAGCGGCCTCAGTCTATACTCCTCCCATGTCCAGGAGTAGCATGCACCCTGAGGCTTCTCAGCTGGTGTGTCTGCTGGAGGGTGAATACCTAGAGGCCTGTCCTGAGGGTTGGGAGTAGCGCTCACCTTGCTGGAGCATATCAGGTTATTGAACTTCTTTCGACACTGGATCCAATTCTGCGCACCATATTCCTGCTGACTGTGTCAGCTATCTCCATCCAGGCCTGCTTGGTCTGGGTGGGTGGCCTCCTCCTGCCATCTTCCAGGAAGAGGACCTCCCTCTTCTCCCTTATGGCCTCAAGGATGACCTCCAGGTCCACATCAGCGAATCGAGGGGCTGCCCCTCGTTCCAGGCCTCAGGTTCTCCTGTGACATTCCAAGTTGCTCTCAATCTAATATCATCCAAACTGAAGTTAAAGCAGTCAAACAGCTGCCACAGTAATGGCTGCCAAGGTCTATTTAAATCAAGCCCACATTTGATCAGTCCCACCTCCATTCCAAAACCTGCGGCTGCTAATTGGCCGCCAAACCCATCTTCGTGCCAAATAAGGGGGCGCCCCCCATGAAACTTGGGACCGATGACTGTTACCCCCCGGGAGTAGGTTCGAGACCTGGAAATGCTCCCAACTTCCAGTTCTCACCCCTGCAGGGAAAATCCTTCCCCATAAATCAGAACAAGATTTTTTTGGACAGCAAGATATATTAAATTGCACCATCCAGAATGTATATAGACATCCTAGTCCAATATCGATTTATTTTCATCTGTTGTTTCTAATCCAATACTTACATTGACCAGACATCCACCTTGGGACCATATTTCTTATGGGCCAGGAGCTCTGGGGCAGCATAGGCTGGACTCCCGCACTGTGTGTTCAACAACTCCTGGCTGTCATTTTTTAAGGTATTACTCAATCCAAAATCTACAATGAGGAGAAAACAAAACTGGAAATGAATACAAAATAAGTTACCTGAGAGTTCAATCGATGCAAAGTGTGGAACTTTTTTTTTTATGCATTAACTTCTGCCAATTTTGTTCCCCCTCCTCTCTTGAAAGTTTGACCTTTTTGCTGAGGTTCGGTTCCACAGGTACCAGGCATCCTCCGCAGTGGAAGATTCCAAGTAATGCGCTCTGCTTTCTGATTTGCAGCATGCAAGGCCTTATTTTAGGCGGGAGACTGAAAAGAGTGAACTACCAGCAGTAGTCTTCTAAATTTTTGTATAGCAACCACAGTAAATTTCTGAATAGCACAGGAACAGTAATATGACTTTGATTACGAGAAAGGAATTTTCCCCGTTCGCACCCCTTTTGGACAAACTCCAATTACTTTTAGAATCCCACTCTTTTTGTTAAACTTCTGCTTATTATTTTGGATAAATTTATTAAAGTGGTGATGTTGTCTTATTGAGCATACTCAAATGCAGCAACAGTCAAATCCAAAAATTGAGAATTAGACTCCGAAGACTCAATGAGGATAAGGTTGACTTCTGACAACAATGTCAAATGGACGATATCGGCCCGGCCATCCATTGAACACCTCTCCTGATTTTTATTTCTATTGAAATCAATTGGGAAAGGTGTTGAATGGGTGGTTGAGCTGATGTTGCACGTTTGCACCCATCAGAATTACCATTACTGTGTTTGAATTGAATTCCTTTCCTTGCTATTTTAATGGTGGTTGTAACTGTAGTACAAGGGTTTGAAAGGGTTAATGATTGAGACAGTGTGAGGAATATCTCCCACCATGATGATGTCAGAGATCACATGTGAGAGAGACTGGAGGGAGATGCAGTGTGCCTTCAGAGTAGTCACACAGACTTGTTTAAAGCTGTACATAGTTAGAATGTAATAAAAGAGTTAATGTTCAAAGTATTGAAGACTCAGTAATCTCTCTCAGCTAGACTAACCAAGTATACTAAGGTGACAGCAGACAAACCAAACATACAACAGTAACCAGCTTATTTTAAACAGGGAGCAAGTGTTTTCTAACCCAGGAGCACATTTGGTATCACTAATTTCTAAAGACTATTTTATATTGTGTTATACTTACCAACAATTTTGATGTTATTATATTCATCAAGAAGGAAGTTTTCAATTTTCAGGTCTCTTGAGAAAACAACAGAAAATATGATTTATTTAAAGGCAATCATTCAATATGGTATTTATTCTAAACTTAAACCGAGTTTGATTGAACTTCTGTGCCACGCTTTCCTGAACTTTCCTCTCTTGATTCCTCTGAGTCCTAAATAAGGAGCCCAAACACCTGTGGGTCGACAATCCTGGTGTAAGTGTCGGGATATACACACTTGGGACTCTGCTGAACTTTTCAGGCTCAAAAGAGTCACTTCTCTGAATTTTCCTGACGGATGCCTGAGGCACTATTGGAACATCTCAGGCAACCAACCACCCTACCCCTCCCACTTCCCACCCACCCCACTGTGGAGAAGCAGGGGGTACTGGAAAGCTGCTCTCAAGGGTACTGCTGCCCCTGATGTACAAGAGTAAAATTGGCTCCTTTCATGAGGGAACCAGGAAACAGTATCCAGTTTGAGTCCCAGGCTCAGTTGGGCTCCATTCCCAGCCTGGTGAAACCCAGGCCCGGACCAAGCGAAAACTTGGCCTGGAAGTCCAATCCCAAGGCCACACTCCTTCTGACAGGTAGCCTTGGCCTAAATATTTGTGGGTAGTTAATCTCAGTTTGTGTTGTGATCTGCGCACAGAAAATTTCCACCACTGACACTGCCATTGTATCTGAGATCAGGAAGAGGTTCACTTACAGCTGCAAGGAACCTGTGCCACTACAGACACACCTTGGACTCCCACCAGTTCTGAAATGTGGGGAGATGTGCTGAGGGTTGGCTACAGCAGTCATAGCCAAGTTTGTAAATTTGAATGATTTACCTGCTCACTCGTGCAAGGACTGATCAGGCCTGGAGCCAAGTCCTCCAGGATCTGACCCAGGCCTGGAATCCCACATGGGACACACAGACCAGTATATCTCCTTTCACCCAAAATAAAAGCCTCATTTTGTGCCACCTGCAGTTACCTGGAGAAAGTGATGGTGAGCCTTCTTCGTGAAGTGATTGTATATACAACTGAATAACTTTCTGAGGCACTTCAAAATGCAGCAAGTCAACTACATCATGTGGACTGGAGTCATGTGTAGGCCGGACTGGATGGTGGGGGCGGGGGGTGTGGGGTGGGGGGGGGGGGGCGGGTGGGGAGAGTGGTTGGGGGGCATGTTCCTTTACCTGAATGACATTAGTGAACATATTGTTTTTTTCACAATGTCAAACAGTTTTCCAGGTCATTTTTGTGGTACTCACCTCAAATTATCTAGTGCATTCAATTCAATCTCACAATTCCCCATGGTGGGATTTAAACTCTCAGGGTTTCCGTCCATCACTATAGTCACTATACTACCTACACAATACTGAATACAACAGAATGTTAAGATGAAATCGAATATTGGAGTTATACTAAGCAGTGTGATTATAACGAGAAGCAAAGGAAGCCTGCTGATAAAAAAGGAAAGGTTTCTCCCTGATGCCATTTGTTGGCAGAATGTTCAATGTTTTGTGCAGGATGATTACGTATTAGTATCATAGAATCTCACAGTACAGAAAGAGGCTATTTGGTCCATTGTGCCTGTACTGGCTCTTTAAAAGAGTTGTCCTATTTAGTCCCACACCCCAGCTTTTTCCCTATTACCCTGCAAATCAGTCCTCTTCAAATACATGTTGAATTGCTTTTTGAAAGTTTCTATGGAATCTTATTCATTACCCTTTCAGCTAGTGTGCCCCATATGCTCTGCGTGAAAATATTGCTTTTCATTTCTCCTCTAGTTCTTTCGGCAATTATTTAAAATCTTTGACCTTTGCTTTCTTATCCACTTGCCGGAGGAAACAGCTTCTCCCTACTTATATAAAAGCAAAATACTGCGGATGCTGGAAATCTGAAATAAAAACAAGAAATGCTGGAACCACTCAGCAGGTCTGGCAGCATCTCCCTACTTGTTCTATTAAAACCACTCATAATTTTAAATACCTTTATAAGGTCTTCCTTAAAGTTCGCTGATCTAAGGAGAACAAGCCCAGCTTCTCCAATTTCTCCACACAACTGAAGTTGCTCATCCCTGTTCGAATCCTGGTAAACCTCCTTTCCCCCCTCTCCCAGGCTTTGATATCCTTCCTGAAGTGTGGTGCCTAGAATTGTACACAATACTCCAGCTGAGGCCTAACCAGTGATTTGTAAAGGATTAGCATGACTTACTTTTTTTTGTATGCAATTACATAGCCAGGAATCCAATAAGCTTTCTTAACAGCCTTATCAACTTGTCCTGCCACTTTCAAGGATTTGTGAACATGCATCCCCAGGTCTAAATTACATCTGCCATGTATCTGCCCATTTCATCAATTTGTCTATGTCCTCCTGAAGTCTGCTATATCCTGCTCACTACTATTATGTTGCCAAGTTTTGTATCATCTTGCAAAGTTTGAAATTGTACACCCTACCCAAGTTCAGGTTATTTATATATAACAATAAAAGCAATTATCCTGATACTGACCCCTGGGGGACATCCCTGCATACTTCCTTCCAGTCAGAAAAACATCCATTCACCATTAACGTCTGACTCCTATTTTTTAGCCAATTATGTACCCAAGTTTCCGTCATCCCTTTAATACCATGTGCTTCTACTTTCCGAATAAGTGTGTTATGTGGTACTTGAACTGATCCTGTTCATAAGAGGTCAGCTTTTAGTGTACTTGTTGACTAGTTTGTCTTCAGTCAGCTTGCTGTTCCAGCCTGAGTACCTGCAGCTTTGTTGCTTAGCTTTGTGGGTTCCAGGGTTTAGATGTCATTTGCCAACAGATGTAATCTGGAATTTCCTGATATCTGTTGTGTGTAAGGAATAAGAAAAAGTAATGACTGATTTCCACTAGATGTAAAATTATGATGATTCTACGATTGGCCAACATTACACCAATAGAACCAACTACCATCTGTTGAATAACTTGAACTGGCTTATTAGCTTGTTTCAGAACCTGCCCTCAATGACAACAAGCTCCATGATTCTGATGACTGAATAACAAATAAACCGCCCTCTTCCATTGCATCTCAACACAATGAATGATGTGTTAGAATATCAATGCGATTCAAACAGTAACATTTGCAACGTAACAAACTGGATAATTCTTAATCTCCACACTTGTTCCAATCAAAGAGGCTAAAACAAGGGGGGGTGGGGGGGGGTGGGGGGAGGGGGGTGTTGGGGGGCGGGGAGAGACATCAGTGTTCAAAGAACCAGCAGCTGGACATGAGAGAGTGACTTCTGAGGTAACTTTTGAGGAAGTGGTGTTCTGGTTCATCTGTTAAAAATCCAAAAGTCACTTTGTTTTTCCTTTTTTCTCATATTAGGAATTTATCAATGAAATATAAAAGTGCTTAATATTAACCAGAATGCTTCATTTTATTGTAAACAAGTACAAGCTTTCCACAGTTCCCAACTGCCCTTCCAGAAATGCAACACATGTTGGTGCATGCATGGAGGAGCACATTTGGAAGAGGTTTATTTGTCAGGGCCGAAATAAAGATTGGCCCATTTTTGAGAACATCTTCAGGGTGAGGAATAACAGTCAGTTTGTCCCATGAGAAAAATGAATTTCAGGCCATTGGCCTGAAAGGTTCCGAAGGGGTCTGGGCGACAGGAGGGGGCTTGATCACAACACCTGTGCTCCTCTTAGCTCCAAGGGAAGGTTTTAAACATTTTTTTTAAATCTTACTTTTAGTTGGTGGTTGTGGAGGCCACTGAAAAATTCTAACTAACAAATTATGCAGAAGGGTCCTACAACTGGCATTAGCTCCATCATTAACATATCTAAGGGGCCTAAAGCCTGACTTAGACATCTGCTTGGGATGCTTTAACAATGATCCCTGCACATTTAGCAGTGGGGTCAACACCTGCGGATATTAGGCACAGACCATCCCCTTGCTATATCGGAATGCTTTACACCCATTTTACACCCCAACAATGCACATAATGCATACTAATTTCTGCCCTGTTGCCTACAGCCCTGCCTAGATTGATGCCATGATGAATGAGACAGAGTTGAGATCCCTTATTTGCTATTAGGCATTTTCTTTTTTTTAAATAAATTGATTAAAAGATTTTTCCATTATTAGATTGTGTGTTGCTACTGTGAAAAGATTTTAATTTACAAAGCAAAATAATTCATCTCCACATGTCAAATGCAGAGCAGTTTTCAGTAACATTCAGCAAATACCTCTTCTTAGGTGCGAAAAAATGCAATGGTTCATTCCAAAATTACGAAATTGCTGGAAAATGCACCGAATAACTGCTTTGAAAGTCTCTGGTTGATCTGATTTCTTGTAATTTTGGTGGGACATGGGCAGAAAAAAGGTGTATGTGGCAGATAATTTGTGTGCAGCAAGGTCCCACAACCAACAATGTGGTAATAATCAGATAAGCTGTTTCTCTAGTTGGTTGTTGGTTGAGGAATAAATATTAGCCAGGACACCGGGGAGAATTCCCTGACTATTCTTCAAACTCGTGCCTTTGGATCTTTTACATCCAGTAGCCAGGGCATGGAGCCTTGGTTTAATGTCTCATCTGAAAGATGGATTTGTTACTTAAATTACAAATCTCAGGCAAATACTTGTTTCTACACGGCAAAGGCTTATAGTCAGAGTTGTTCTGTGTTGTCTGCATTTTGGGGTTCCGTTAGCGTTCATAAGCTATTATTTAGCTTTTATTCCTTTTTTAGTTTGTACTTTTGTGCAAATCCTTCAATAAAGAACAGGTTTATAACCTTGGTGCGCAAAATATAGAGAGGAATTCGTCCCCTTTTTGTTGGATCACAGCAGAAAGTAGCTTGACTTTGCAATTGGATTGGAGTCATTTATATGAACACAGTGCCTGAAATGAGTATATGTTTCATTCTCACCTCTAATATGTCTCATTGATTTGCAAGCAAAAAATCTATCAAAAACTTACTACAAGTGTCAATAAATTAATACATTAAGGATTATTTTTCAATTCTGCACTGCTCAAGTGCTATCAGAAATTCAGCAGTGTCTTGTGGATAATCTTATGACCATTTAAATTACTTGTGCACAGTGCACACCCAAATTTCCCTATGGCAGAATGGAATCAGTAAACGCTTCCTGTTGTTTAAAGTTTGATATGATAAATAGCTCCAGAACTGAGGCTGAATGGATAACGGTGACAACAGACAGGTACATGAAGAGTAATAGCTGACCCTGAGGATGGAGAGGAAAAGATTACAATTTTACCTGTGTACTATCGCGTGGCGATGGAGATGTTCGACTGCTGACAAGATCTGCCTGGTGTATTTTCTCACTTCTCTTTCTTCTAGCTTCTTCTTCTCGCAGATTCTGTCCATCAGATCTCCTCCCTGGCACAGCTCCATCGTCATGTAGTAAGAATTCTCTGTCTCCAGCGTTTCAAACAGTTGCACAATGTTTGGGTGTTTGATCATTTGATGGATGCGGGGCTCTCTCTTCATGTTCTTCTGTACATAGGTGTCCTGCTTTGCTTTTTTCTTGTCAATCACTTTGATGGCTACCTGGTAAATAAATCAACCAAATCAAATTAGTGATCGCTTACAGATGTTGGCCAAGCAAAGGGATTACACAGCTCCTGTTCTATAGAAATAAAACAGATGCCCAAGAGTCCAATGTGGTGGGCGAGATGTGTGCATTCATTTCATGTCAAAGGTCTGCCACCCATCATGTTGGACCCAGCTGCTCAGTAAATGTCCAGGGCCTTTGCAGAGGCATTTAAAAGCCTCATTATAACATTTAAATTATGGCCCCAAGCTTGTTGTAAGATGCTTTTGTGAAATTGGTTGACCCCAGAGCTTTGATTCATCACATCATAACCTTGCTCAGCAAATCATGGCACAAATAGTCAGCAAGAGCCCTGTGGGAGTACTATTTAAAAAGATTCCCTCCACATATGTTTGTTACAGGCTTGTCCTCTTAGGCTGCAGGGCCTTTTTGGGGGGCTATTTTCTGCATTTCATACATTAATTCTGATTTTTGGAAACAGCTTTGTGTTGGTGCGGGGCACAGTTTGTCTGCTTTGTAAAGTGTTTTATTCCAGTTGTGCGAGATCTAGTAGATCTTCCTGCAGGGCTGAGAATGAGGGAGAACAGTGAAAAAGGCAGGAGAGAGCAGGAACAGCTGGGAAAAGAGAGAAGGGGTAGCCACTTTGCAGGAGGCCATACCTGCAGCGGGTCTTCAGGTAGCACTTCTCATACCTCACCTTTGCCAAGGAGGCAGTCATGCCTCATGTTACCTGCTGCAGCCCCAACTAGAGCCCACAACCAAGGCATAGACTACACTGGCGGTAGCTGTCAAGGTCACCTTGGCCATTCACTATTATGCCACAGGCTAATTCCAGGTTGCTGCTGCTAAAATTAGCGACATATTGCAGTTTGCTATGCCGTAACAGGGAGGTCACTGAGTCTCTATATGCAAGGAAGAACACCTACTTCACATTCCCAATGGATAAAATGAAGTAGAAAAAGAGGCTTCACCTACATATCAGGCTTCTTCAAGGTCCAAGGTGCCACAAACACAAATTGCTTTACATATTCCCCATTACCAGCCCAGCATCTTTGTCAATAGAAGAGAGTGCAGGAATTATGTGATGCTCTGGAAGCCCCCGTCAAGCCTGGCCCCTGGTGCCAAAATAGTAGCCGTTTTACATAGCCTATCTTTTTCTAGTTTCTCTCCTATCTCCACTCATGCCCTCTCCAACCTCATCTTTTCCATGAGATACCACCTCCTGCTTCCTCTCCCCTATTCCCACTAAACAGCTGACCACCTAACTTCCTCTCTTGGTCCCCATGTTAGCTGATATTGTTAATGGTTCTCTCTCTTCAGGTATTGCCCCTCTCTTTAAAACTGCCATTATCACCCCTCTCTTCAAATCACCCACTCCGTGCTTGCAAACTACAGTCCCACCTCCAACCTCCCTTTCCTCTCCAAAGTTCTTGAACATGCTGCCACCTCCAAAATCCTTGCCCATCTTTCCTGGAACTCTGTTTGAATCCCCAGCTTTCCACCCCTGCTACAGTACCAAAACAGCTTTTATCAAACTCACAAATGACATCCTATGTGACTGTGACAAAGGTAAACTTTCCCCTCTCATCCTTTTCAACCTGTCTACAGCCTTCGCCATAGTTGACCACACCATCCTCCTTCCATGCCTCTCCACTGTCGTCTGGTTGGGTGCGACTGCTCTCACCTGGTTCCATTCTTATCAATCTAATTGAAGCCAAAGAATCATCTGCAATGGCTTCTCTTCCTGCTCCCACACTGTTACCTCTGGTGTCCCCCAAGGATGTATCCTTGGCACCCTCCTATTTCTCATCTACATGCTGCCCCTCGGCAACATCATCCGAAAGCACAACATTAGTTTTCACATTTCTTCTGATAACACTCAGTTCGACGTCACCATCACCTCTCCTGACTCCTTCAATGTTGCTAAATTATCAGACTGCTTATCTGACATCCAATAGTAGATGAGCAGAAAGTTTCTCCTATAAAATTTTGGGAAGACTTTGGTTCCCGCTCCAAACTCTGCTCCCTAGCTGCTGACTCCGACCCTTTCCCTGACAGCTCTCTGAGACTAAACCAGAATGTTCGCAACTTGGGTGTCATATTTGATCCAGAAATGATCTTACGATCATATATCCCACCATCCATAATTTCCACCTCTGTATTACTCAACTTTGCCCCACCTCAGCTCATCTGCTGCCGAAATCCTCATTCGTGCTTTTGTGACCTCTCGACTTGACTATTCTAACACACTCCTGGATGGCCTCCCACATTCTACCCTCCATAAACTTGTGGTCATCCAAAACTCTGCTGCCCATGTCCTTACTTACACAGAGTCGCTATCTCCCCTGTGCTCACTGTGCTACATTGGCTCCTAGTCAAGCAATGCCTCAATTTTAAAATTTACATCCTTGTTTTCAAATCCCTTCATGGACTCAATGCGCCCTACCTCTGTAACCTACTTCAGACCAACAACCCTCTGAACTATTTGAGCTTATCTAATTCTGGCCTCTTGAGCATCCTGGATTTTAATCGCGCCACCATTGGAGGTCGTGCCTTCAGCTGCCTAGACCTGAAGGTCTGGAATTCCCTCCCTAAATCTTTCCACCACTCCAGCTGTCTTTCTTCCATTAAGATGCACCTTAAAACCTATCTCTTTGACCAAGCGTTTGGCCATTGGCCCTGATATCCCCTTATGTACCTCAGTGTCTAAGTTCGCTTTATAACAGTGCTGAGAAGCACCTTGGGATGTTTTATTTCATTAAAGGCACTATACAAATATAAGTTGTTGGCTGCAATGGAAGCATTGTTCACATGCCATTATTTTTCCAGCAGGATCCAGCCCATTGTATAGTATTATTTTCAAACTTACCTTGTCATGCCACCTTCCTCATTGCTTTCAAAAATCTCATAAAAAGTCAGAGTTCTCCAATATTTTTCACTTTCCTGCTGAGTGTTTATCACTCCAGCTTGTGACGTGCTTTGACATGTTCTTTTATTTGTGGATCATCATATAAATTGTCACACCAATTTAGCCAGTTATGGGATCAGTGTAACTGCCCTCTCTCTCCCTTCATTTTACTGAATAAAACCTTAAACAAATTAAAAGCTTGTATAGTATTGAGGACCAGCTTTTTTTAAAAGAAGCACTTAGCATGCTTATACTGTAAATTGTAAAGTATCAGCACTTTAAGCACTTTAAAGCAGAAAATAGCTCAGCGGAAGAGGAGCAAGATGTCTTCTGAAGTGGAATCAGGTGGGTGGCCCAAGACCCAATGACAGTGGCCTGAGACTGTGCCAGCACTAGTGGTGGTCCTCTTGGAGCTGATATGAAGGTGTAAAAGGGAAGGGTTAGGCAGATGGTTAGGTGACTTGGGGTCAAGTGTTTGAAGTCCAACAAAGTGCCAGCATGTGTGCTAGTTCCTCCTGAGAACTGGCATGAAGATTTGGAAGAACAGAGTTGGAGAAGCCCAAAGGCCATTGATTAAACAGGGGAGATTTGTGGGTGGCCCAAAACATTGTCAGTGCAAGTGTCAGCTCCAACTAGGAACAAATGTGACTATTTGAAAGGGGAGACTATCTGGGAAAAAAGTGGGAGAGGAAGAGAGATGGGCAGATGGTGAGAGGTCAGTCCCCCAAAGCATGACAGAATGGTAGCAGAAGGATATGACTGCAGAAATCCTGCTGTTGAAAATGGAGTGGTGTACAATTATAGACTTTATTTTAACTACTTGCAGCGAACGGGTGGGGAGCAGGCAAAATGTGCCCATTCTTGTCTATATGAGGCACAAGCCATTTAGAAGCCTGGGTCTCATTTTTATTCCTCCAGCAAGCTGTGGTTACCAGGAAAGTGCTACACAGCAGCTCATTGGTTCTGGGAAGAGAGGGAAAACAACTGACTCCTACTGTGAGCCAGCTGACACTTGGGAGGGAGATGGGTTAAACCAAGACAGTGGAAGGAGAGGGGCTTAGATTGGCTGGCAGAGATCCAGATGTTTTTTTGTGAGTCCACGGGGAACACTGTTGCGGTCCTGGGCTATGAATGAAGACTTTGAATTCAATGTGTTGGGAGATCATGTGGGTCGTCAAGGCCATGGATGAGGGACAAGTGGGGCTTTGTATGGGTTAGCATACAGATAGCAGAGTTCTGCATGAGTTGAGGTTTGTCAATGGTGGAGTTAAGGTGGACTACAAGGAAGGATTTGAAAAAGTTGAGCCTGGAGGTGACAAAGGTGTGGATGAGGATTTTAGTGACAGAAGGAGTGAGGTAATGATGGTAGTTGTTGTGCAGACTTGTGTATACTTGGTGATGGATATGATACAGGATTTAAAGCTCAGCTTGATTCACACAAGATGCCAAGGATGCATCCTCCACAAACAGTTGGGCAAAGGAGTGGAATCAAGAGATGGGGAGTTCTGCTGGTTGTCAAGCAGGATTATCAGCAGTTGGAGAAAGAATTAGTTCATCAGAAATTTAGGCACAGATTTTCCACAGAGATTCTCCCGATTGTCCAGCAGTAAAATCAGCAGAAACCAGTGTATGTAGTTGTTTCTCAGGAGTTCCTGGCAATCTTCTGCCGGAATTATGATGGAAAATCAGGAAACCCCGATGGAAATTCTACCCTTCGATGTCAAACAAGAGGTGACATGCAGAAATGTGATAATCCTGGAGTCAAGGTTGGTGGGAGAGATGTAAAAGTGGGTATTATCAGTGTCCATATAAATGCTGACCTCGTGCTCATGAATAATATTGATATGAGGTAGGATTTAGACAAGGAATGAGCAAAGGCCAAGGATGGAGTCTTTAGTACTATTACTTTTACAAGGATGACACTGACAGACCTACTATTGTGGATGAATCTAAAATACATGGCAGACACAATGATTATATCAAATAGACCAAGTTAGACCCATAGTTCTTCTGATGTACAACATTTAACACAGAGCAACATTTTTAGTAATGGAATTCCAAGTACAAGTGGTTGTTATCAAAATGCTGTACTAAAAAATGGAAAGCTGGAAAATGGTTTGCGCGAACAACTGTTGGTGAGAACACCATGTGATATTGGTTCTCTTGCTTCTTCAGAGGGCAACCAATATATGCTGGCACTAGTTGCACCCCAAGAGGCAGTTCCCAGTCTTGAGAAGGAGAAAAAAATGCCTGGCTGAGACTAAGGTGAATTGTACGGGGGGGAGGTAAGCTGGTTATTGGGATAGTGGGTGTCGGAACGATGGCAATCAGCGGCCCGCAGTTATAATGTGGATCCAGGAGCAACACTCATACTCCTTCCAGCTCCATATTCAGTTGGGTTTAAAAACTTACCTTTAAGTTCCTTCCGTGGCCTCCACATTCCTTTTAAGGAGTGCCGCTTAGGTCGCTGCAGAGACAAAAATAACCACTGGAGTTTGCACAGCTCATGCTCTGCCGGGTTTTTGCTAATTATCGCAGAACGGTCTTTGCATATTTAAAACGTGCCTATCCCTCTTTCAGGCACCCCATATTGGGCACAGTACCTCACGCCCGGAAAGGTTGCTCGTGTTTTTATGACTGAAAAAAAACAGGTAAAGCCCCGTGTTAATTTCTATTAAATAAGAAATAATGTGAGAAATAGGATAAAGAGGGGATTGAGTAAAGAGCAGCGCAGTAACAGAGTTAAACAGGCATAGCAATACACATTTCAAAACTGACCACCACCAATTTAGGAAGGAAATGCAAACCTTCTGTTTATTTGAATATGGACGTCGGGATGGTGTCACTTGTTATACAGAAAGAAAGGAATGGAGGAAAAATGTAGAATAATCGTGACCCTGAGCAGGAAACAGTGCAACCCCTCGGCAACGCCAGACAGAAATGAGCACTCTGTAGGGTGGGCCACAGTGAAGCAGACTAGACTTTCACAGAGCCACAATCATTAAAGTTCACAAATCTCAGTATAAATGGAAAATAAGGTGGAATGACATGACAAGTGTATGCACACATGAATTTTTGTACATAGGAGTGAAAATATTAAACATTGATAAACTGCAGCAGATTCTACTTTACCTCACTCCAGAACTCAGATCCTGTTTTGTGGTAATACATTTTGATAAAGCTCATTAATTTTGTTCTTCTATGTTGGACTCAGTCTGCTTTCATCCAGCTTTCTATTGGAACAAATTGCCCTAATCAATCATACTTTGTGAATATTAATCAATATAAGACTCTGGGGTTCCTTTGAAATGTACTTTTCTTTTGCCATCTATTAATCAGGAGCCAAGCGCAGTTCATTGCTCTGCCTTTACCTTTTCCCCTGTAGGAACGTGCAGCCCTTCCATCACCTTGGCAAAGGAGCCTTTGTTGATCATTTTACCCACCAGGTAATTCCCAACCCGCTTTGTGTGAGAGAAACTTTTCACCAGATCCTCAGGTAAGGCTGCAAAACACTCCGGCACTTCAGAGTCCTTGTCCGCTTCATCCCACACCGGCAGCACACGCTCCAGCTGGCCCGTTTCTATCAGGATATCTTCCGGAGCTGTTCTGACCTCTGCAGGCATTGCTGGACGGGGAGGATGAGCAGAGCAGCTCCCACAAGGCTGGAGTTAACAGTGCTTTGTGTACATCACCGGGAGAATGAACACAGAGCCCATTATCACTGGAGTCCTCCCTGAAGGATTACCTCCCAGTTAATGATTAGCCTCCAGGCATACTGGTGTCTTCAAGCACAACGATGGCATGGATAATTAACCAAGTTGATATCCACTGTTGTCAGTCATCCCCCCCCCCCCCCCGCCCTCCAGCCATCAACAAAGGATATTCAATCCCAGTGTGGAGATTACACAAGAAACTTTGCCAGAGACAGATTTAGGAACTGAGTGTGGTGTGGTCCAAACCGATGGTCTAGTTTATAGTGGAGCAGTTGTGCAGAGTGCGACTGAACCAGCCATTCATTATAATAATGAGTTCACTTCAAGAAATACTAATAGATCTTCTAGAGAAAGCAGACATTAGAAAGAAAGAGAAGAGAATGGGAGATTGCAATAGCATTTATTACTATAAAGAATTCAAATGCACCCTTGCCTGGCCTCCCACATACTATTCTCTGTAAACTTGTGGCCATTTAACACCCTTCTGTCTGTCTCCTAACTCCCATTCACCCATCACCCCTGTGCTTGCTGATGTACATTGGCTCCTGGTTAAGCAGCGTCTTATTTTTAAAATTCTCATCCTTCTTTTCAAATCCCTCCATGGCCTAGGCCTTCTCTATCTCTGTCATCTCATCCAGCTCTACAACCCTTCGACATATCTGCACTCCTCCAATTCTGGCTTCTTCAGAAACCCCGATATTAATCTCTCCACCATTGTGGCCGTGCCTTCAGCTGTCAAGGCTCTAAAGTCTGCAATTCCCTCCCTAATTATCTCTGCTTCTCTACCTTGCTTTTCTCCTTTAAAATGCTCCTTAAAACTTACCTCCTTGAACAAGCTTTTGGTCATCTGCCCTAATATATCCTTATGTGGCTTGGTGTCTTTTGTCTTTTAGAATGCTGCTGTGAAGCACCTTGGGATGTTTTACTGTGATAAAGGTACTGCATAAGTACAAGTTGTTATTTTTCTTTATTCATTCATGGGATGTGAATGTCACAGGCTAGACCAGCATGTATCCCTAATTTCCGTTGAGAAGGTGGTGGTGAACTGCCTTCTTGAACCGCTGCAGTCCATGTGGGGTAGGTATATCCACAGAGCTGTTAGGAAGGGAGTTCCTGAATTTTAACCCAGTGACATTGAAGGAACAGTGATATAGATCCAAGCCAGGATGGTGTGTGACTTGGAGGGGAACTTGCAGATGGTGGTGTTCCCATGCGTCTGCTGCCCTTGTCCTTCTAGGTGGTAGAGGTCACGGGTTTGGAAGGTGCTGTCTAAGGAGCCTTGACAAGTTGTTGCAGTGCATCTTGTAGATGGTACACACTGCTGCCAATGTGTGCTGGTAGTGGAGGGAGTGAATGTTTAAGGTGGTGGATGGGGTGTCGATCAAGTGGGCTGCTTTGTCCAAGATGAGGTCGAGCTTCTTCATTGTTGTTGAAGCTGTATTCATCCAGGCAAGTGGAGGGTATTCCATCACACTCTTGACTTGTTCATTGTAGATGATGAACAGGCTTTGAGGAGTCAGGAGGTGAGCTACTCAGTGCAGAATTCCCAGCCTCTGACCTGCTCTTGTAGCCACAGTATTTATGTGGCTGGTCCAGTTCAGTTTCTGCTCAATGGTAACCCCCAGGATGTTGATGGTGGGGATTCAGTGATGGAAATGTCATTGAACATCAAGGAAGATGGTTAGGCTCCCTCTTGTTGGAGATACTCATTGCCTGGCACTTGTGTTACCTGAATGTTACTTGCCACTTATCACCCCAAGCTTGAATGTTGTCCAGGTCTACTGGACTGCTTCAATATCTGAGAAGTTATGATTGGGACTGAACACTCTGCAATCATCAGCAAATTACCTTATGATGGTGGGAAGGCCATGGATGGAGCAGCTGAAGGCTGTGTGCTTCCTGACCTACACTGGCACCTGGTCAAGCAATGTGTTGATTTAAAAATTCTCATCCTTGTTTTCAAATCCCTCCATGGCCTCGCCCCTCCCCATCTCTGTCATCTCCTCCAGTTCCACAACCTTCTAAGATATCTGTGCTCCTCTAATTCTGGGTCTCTTGAGCATTCTCGATGGTGGGAAGGTCATTGACAAAGCAGCTGAAGATAATTGGGCCTTGGGCAGCATCCTGAGGAACTCCTGCAGCGATATCCTGGGGCTGAAATAATTGGCTTCCAACAACCACAACCATCTTCCTTTGCACTAGGTCTGACTCTAGCTGGTGGAGAATTTCCCCCGATTCCAATTGACTCCAATTTAACTGGGGCTCCTTGATGTCAATGGCAGTCACTCTCACTTCACCTCTGGAATTCAGCTGTTTAGTCCATGTTTGGTTGAAGCCTGTAATGAGGGCTGGAGCTGTGTGGCACAATCTAGTTGAGTATGGCACATATGAAAGCGGGGTTGAGGAAAGCTCACTTGAATTTTTCTTTTGTGACCTGACTAGCACTACAACATTATTTGTTTTCATCGAAACCTGAGGCTCTATTCAGCAGTGTAATTGTACGTGCAATACAGTTGGTCTAAATGAACATAGTGTGTTAGATTTTACAGTTATTCCCTTTATAAAAAAGAGCAAAATAAGAAAACTAGTATAAATTTTGTAAATTCAGTGGAGTCCGTGTGCAGAATCCATGTACGTCTAGTTTTAAATTTCACAGCAATCAAGTACATCAACAAAATAAACTGGCAGTCGTAACTCAATATTATAGACTACAATGCAATAAAATTGTAAATTCCACACCCCACTCTGATCTTTCTGTCCTTGGCCTCCGAATATTCATTGTTCTAATGATGCTGAATGGAAGCTTTAGGAACAGTACCTCATGTTTTGATTAGGCACTTTACAACCCCCAGACTCAACATTAAGTTCAACAATTTCAAATCATAACCACTGCTCCCATTTTTTAGTTCAGCGGCTGCTGGTAATGATTCTATTGTTGTCATTTACAGCTCCTCTAGAGCCATCGTTTGCTTCTTTATTTGTCCCATTACTATCTCTTTTTGCCTTGCACCATCATCCCTTTTGTCATTTGATCTCTCCTGCCTTTCACCCTATCACAGACGATCCCGTTTGTTCTCCCCTTCCCATCCCCCAGCCCCCCACCCCTGCCATCACTTTCCCTGCCTCTGTACTTGCTTAAAACCTGTTACACCTCTAAATTTTTCCAGTTCTGTTGAAAGGTCATTGGCCTAAAATGTTAACTCTGTTTCTTCATCGATGCTTCCAGACCTGCTGAGTATTTCCAGCATTTTCTGTTTTTAGTCTGCAGTACTTTGCTTTTGTAAATGTGTAAATATATATTGATCAATGAGAAGGAGGGATAACAGAAGCTGTGGAATATAACCCTACCCAAACTTAACTCTAAACATGGTTAAATTTGACAGAAAGCAAAATATTACAGATACCGGAAAGCTGAAATAAGAACAGAAAATGCTGGAAACACTCAACCATTCAGGCCAGTCAGGCTGAGGGCAGCTGGCTTCAGGGTTATGGCTGGATTTCCCCAGGTACAGGGGGTCAATGATTGTACTCACGTGGCCATCAAGGGCTCCCTCAGAGCAGCCAGGCGCCTTTGTGAAGAGGAAAGGGTTCCACTCCCTCAATTTTCAAGTTGTCTGTGACCACTGTAAGTGGATCATGCATGTGTGTGTGAGGCGTCCAAGAAGCTGCCACAACTCCGACATCCTTACACAGTCCCAATTGCCTCAGGTCTTCAGGCCACACAAACTCCTTTCTGGCTGGATCCTGGGGTACAAGGGTATCCACTGAAGTCATGGCTTCTGACTCCTGTATGGAACCCCAACACACAGGCAAAGGATACATATAACCGCTGCCCTATGACAACTAGGGCCACCATCGAGCATTGATTTATTCATAACTAATCATTTTTAACTATAGGTGAATATGACTGCTTTTCGAAGATTTAATAATGTGTATAGCTAGTATAAAATATAGAATCCAACACAAAAGCAAAATACTGCAAATGCTGGAAATCCGAAACAAAAATAGAAAATGCTGGAAATAATCAGCAGGTCAGGCAGCATCTGGGGAGTTTCGTGCTAGGCCCCCACCTGCCAAGAATGAGGCATATTAATTTTGTCATGAACATTGATTTTAAACTGTTACTGGAGTGAAGAAAGGACTTGTTAAACAGATCAGCCACGGCTGGAAAAGATATTTGCATATTAACAGACGGTGATTGGAAGGACAAAGGACCATTCCCTGACACATTCAACCCACAATGGACCTTCATCACCTGGTATTGTGTTTAAGAGGAGCATTCCAGGCCCTGCTAAGATGATACAATCCACAGAGCCAAGACATGGTCAGACCAGTCAGTCACATGACTAACCGGCTTGGCAACCTAGGGTTTTCTGAATTGTACAAACAGTTTGAACGCAGAAAGTCTGTTTGCTCCTGGACTGAGAAGATCTCTCCTATCTGCTCCCATCTCTTTCTCACGAGCCTCTGAATCCACTGAAGGCATATGAACCCCAAGAGAGAAAAGTCTCCTACAGCCAACAAGGTTTAAGAAGAATACTGGGCCCCAACAAAAAGAAAGATCTACCTACAATCAAGGACTCTACAGTGAGCTCGAAGAACCGTAACAAAAACTCTTCAGATATTGCCTCAAACTTTTCCACTTTATTTTTCTTCTGCTCTGTTCTATCTCTATTTGCATGTGTGTATCGCGTACGCACGCAAGCGTAGGCGTGTCATGTATCCGTAGGCGTCAACCGAATTAGAGTTTAAGTTTAATAAATTTCAACTTTTCTTCTTTAAACCTAAGAAAACCTGTTTGTGCTGGTTTCCTTGTCGTACAATTGGAAAGCAGTGAACAAGGATTCACCAAGGGGGCGCTAAAAACAGTGTGTTTAAAATTAAACCCTATTACTGTAAGACCAGGTGAAGGCTGAGAGGGATCCCTAGACCCCTTTCTTACCTGGTCGTAACAGGAGAGAAAAACAAAGTTAACATCTCAGCTCTGTGTGACCTTTCATCAGAACTGAAGTGTTAACTCTGTTTTTCTCTCCAGAACTGCTGCCTGACCAGCTGAATAGTTCCAGCATTTTCTGTTTTTGTTGTATAAAATATAGTGTGTTTGAAAATACAAATTTGGGATCCTGATTCACCTGCAAAAACTGCATAACAGAAACAGAAGCTTTAAAGTGGGATTACCCTAGAAGAGGAAAGAGCCTAGAAATATTGGATCACTGTCATCATGGCAAGATAAATACAATATTTAAAAAATGTCATTGCTACAGTTTCCGAAAACATGGTTGATAGATTTTCTTGGATAATGAGGCCTCTATCTTTAGTATAATGGCTGGTGCTGAAGCATTTCTTCAAAGAGCCTGGAGTTTAATAGGTCGAAAATTCTAAATGACACCCTGCTGAACTTCAGCGTAAAGTCTGGCTACCTGAACGAACCCGACTAGAACCTATTGTCGGGTTCGGGTCGGGTCGGGTCGAAATTCTGAGTCCAGCATTCGAGCTCGGGTCGGGTCGGGCCGGACAGTGCTTCTGGGAAGTCACGGGATCAGGCTTACCCATGATTCCCCACAACCCCAGCTGCAGGAATAGCCTGCTGCCGGAACAGATGAAGGAGATTCGTGTCACGTCTGGTCAGGTGCAAAAAAAAATTAAAGGGCTCGGGCTTGGGTCAGGTTTGTGTTGTCTCTGGTCAGGCTGGGCCCGGGTTGGGTTTTAATTTTATACCTGAGCCAGGCTTTACTTCAGTGGGGCCAGGGGCTGGTGGTGGGGCTAGATATCCAATGAGTTGTGAAGTGTCTGTGCAGTATTGAATTATTTCAGTTACCGAGAGTTTAACCAGGTAAATGAGCCATATGACCTATGGTCTTGGCAGAATTCATAATGTTAAAAAATATGTATCCTCACAACAACATCAACTTTCATTTATATACTGCCTTTACAATAGTAAAATATCCCAAGGCACTTCACAGGAGTACAATCAGACATAATTTGACATCGAGCCACAAAAGGAGATACAAGAACACAGGAACACAGGAAATAGGAGCAGGAGTCGGTGATACAGCCCCTCAAGCCTGCTTCGCCATTCAGTCAGATCAGGGCTGATCTTCTACCTCATCCTCACATTCCCGCCCAATCCCCATATTCCTTGACTCTTTAGGGCAGATGACCAAACCGGATATTAGGACTGGTGGCCAAAAACTCAGTTGAAGAGATAGGCTTTAATGAGTGTCTTAAAGAAGGAGAGAGAGTTAGAGAGATGGAGATGATTAGGGAGAAATTCTCGAGCAGAGAGCCTATACAGCTGAAGGCTAGGCCACCAATGGTGGAGCAATGAATACTTTATATATATATATATAACTCCTAAAATATGATGAAAATGACAGACATTTCAGTTCCTTTGATGAGAACAAAATATATTCTTATAGTGTCAGAAATAAAAACAAGTAAAAGCTCAGTTCTACATTGCAATTGTTAGATTGCTCAAATCAATTTATTCTAAATTAATCAAACTTTTATGGGACAATCTGTGTAAATAATAATCTTTTAATTTCCTCCTGCTCGTTGTCTGCGCTTTCCTATCTAATGTGCCTCGAGATATTTCAATATGTTAAACATACTACCTAAAAGCAGTGCTGTTAACTTTCAAATATATTCATCGATAGTTCTCAACAAATAACAATTTACAATCAAATATGTTTAATGGAATAAAATGTTCCAAGGCACGTCCCAAATGGAAATAGGTAGTGAGCTGAACCATGGATTAGGAGGAGCGACCAAATATTTGGCCAAAATGTTGGGTTTTTGAGAAGGTTTTCAAATGTGCAGAGAGAAGTGGAGAAGCAGAGTTTAAGAAGGGCTGCAGTTATACAGGAGCCTTCAATGTGAAGCCAATAGCTTCTGACCATGATCCTCAGCCAGCACACAGAGATCATTCTTAAGCCTGCTGAGTGTGTGTCTGCTTTCACCTAATACAAAGGCCACACCATTCAAACTTTTAACAGTTATTCTCTGTGACCTTGTCCTATCAACACCTTCACCTTTGTTATCTCTTGCCTCACCCCCACTTTACTTGCTTAAAACCTTTTACATTTCTAATATTTACTAGTTCTGAAGTAGGGTCTCTGACCTGAAACGCTAACTCTGCTTCTCTCTGCACAAATGCTGCCAGACCTGCTGAGTATCTCCAGCATTTCTTGTT
This sequence comes from Heterodontus francisci, assembly GCF_036365525.1. Classification (NCBI taxonomy): domain Eukaryota; kingdom Metazoa; phylum Chordata; class Chondrichthyes; order Heterodontiformes; family Heterodontidae; genus Heterodontus; species Heterodontus francisci. The sequence continues at coordinate 148,755,495 of NC_090373.1, read as the reverse complement.
TTTATTTCAGATTTCCAGCATCTGCAGTATTTTGCTTTTATTTTAACAGTTCCCAATGGATTGCCTGGACATTATTGAAATGTGGTTTCACTCTGGACTGGTTATGCTGGAAATGGTGCGAAGTTGAAATGGTGTGAGATGACTTTCTGGTGAGGATTTTACATGACCTGGCTTTCATGTGATTTGTTGACACTGCTACTTTTCACTTGGATGCTCACCCAAGATCACTTTGCTTAGGATTGAAAGTGGCAGCATAACTGGACACTGACATATTCACAAATTACCTCATCAGATAACAAAATAGATACACTGCATATCTCTGTGTGTAGTATTATTGTGTCATTCAATGTGCTGCTAAAGAGTGGTGGTTAGATAACACATACAGACAGGGATGTTCTCCTATCTTAAGCCTGCAGATTCTCCACATTAGCTCTATTTGATGCAACAATTGTTGAGTCTAAGATTATAGTTAATATAATATCCATCAGTGCACATACTTTTATTTTATCATTAATTTAGTGTCCTTTCCATTTTTCACTGTGGCAAAAATTGTGAGTGCCAGAAATTTAAAATAAAAAAGATACATGTTGAAGTGTGTAGCAAATTGATCAACTGCTGAACAAAAATGTAGGCTAACGTTTTAAAGGGGCAAACTTTGCTCAGAATAAACTAACATTAGTCTGATTAAATTGGAGACTTAACAGTTGACAAAATTACACAGTAAGTGGCATTCCACAGAATTACTACAATGCACTCGTATCAAAAACTGGCTTTACTCAATATCTAAGAGATTATTAAATGTTAATTTCAACAAGAAACAGCTCTCTAGCAGAATGGATTAAATTGCCTCAATGGATTATTTTTCGGGCACTGGCAACAGATTTGTTTAAATCCCTGTCTGCATTGTCTTAACACAGTCAGTCATTAATCCATTGGAAATAAACAGATTAACAACAGTGTTAAAATAGTGCGAACAGGGATTTACAAGAACATTAACTGGTGCACTAAAATAGTGGAGAGAGGTAATTAAAGCCATTATTGTGCAGAGCTATCAGTCTGACTGTTAGTAGATTGCACTCACTTTAGCTGCAGATCGATTTTGCCATTGAACTTGTGCCTTCAGATTTGATGTTTCGAAAAAAAAAATCCAAAAGGACTTCCTGTTTTATTTGAATTTGCAAGTCCAAAAATAAGTGTTATGATCAGGTGATGAGGGGTCGAGGGTCTCCCCTCTTGTCCTTCCTTGTTTGACTGCAACAGGGTTTATTTCTTTTTTTAAAGTGAATGTACTTGCCAATTCAGTGAGTGTTTAACCATTTTATGTGCTATGATCATAAAAGAATCAATCGGACAGGTTTTCTTGAGTTTAACAAAGAAAGAGGTTAGCTTTATTGTACTTAAACCGATCTAAGTAAAATAATAAATGACGCTCCAACTTTCACACGCAAACACACACATATACACACACATGCATGTGAGGTTCACACACACACACACACATGGGTTACAGAGTCGGAGAGGAGAGATTAGTTGGATTAGAGTCTGGAGCAATAAAAAGGGAGTCTCTGGAGTTTGGTGACTCAGTTGTCTTCTGGCTGAACTCAGGGGTCCTGAGGCTTCTGGCTTGTAGAAGTCACCAGTAGATTTGGGGTCTTCCCCGAGAACAGTAATGCAGATGGTTTCCTTCACGGGTCTCTGTCTGCAACAATGATATACTTAGGTGGTCACAGCCAGCAGTCAGGGTTTGAAACTTGCCAGGTGGACTGGGGAAAGAGAGAGAAAGCGAGAGGGACTGCACTTGGGTTTCTTCTGATCGGTGCCCAGTTGCTTGTCTGCTGCAGAGAGGGAAAACCCAGCTTACAGCACAGAGCTGGTGGGCCTGTCACATGATAGCTCACTCTTGCAACTTAATTAGTTCATGTCTAGGAATTCCCTTCTCTGAATAAGGATCCCATTGTTCAAGTGATTACCTCCAACAGTTTAATGTCCCAAGTGTTTGCCTTTAAACATCTCGTTAATGGGGACTGGCCAGGTGATTCATTCCAAATTTCTCAAGTCATTGTTCTGGAGGGGACTGGCCAGACAATTCGACTCCCTCTCGATACATTGGAATATAGGGGATTTTGATGCAAATTTCGATGGTCATTTTAGCTGCTTGCAATATTAGGTAATACTGACACTGTCAACAGCAAGTGACTTAGGAATGATCACTTGTTCTGCTTCTTGGCTGAAACTTCCACATTCTAAAGCGGTGTAGCGGGGCTGCTCATATTTCAATAAGTGGCATTTACTTCTCTGTGTAAACACGTCCAGCCACAAAAAGCCTCTTTGATCAGCACTGAAACCAACTTACATACCTCTTAGTAATATTAAATAAGTTGACCAAATAGGGAAGGCTGCTTGCAGTCACCCTTTTTAAAATTTTATTTCAGGTTTTCAGCGATGAATTAAAAAATACCATTCGGCATAGTACGTGTTTGTGACAATATGTCAATTTCCTACTGGGTTTTAAATGTGCTTTTTAAAATTCTCATTTGCTGCTTTGATTGTCTTCTCTATTTTTGCATTATGGAAAGGTCAAATTATTTACTATTACTAGGAAGTAAGTAAGTTGGTTTCAGTGCTGATGTGGCAGGACTGCAGAGCTTAGACCTGATCCATTGGTTGTGAGATTGCTTAGCTTTGTCTATTGCATGCTGCTTCTGCTGTTTGGCAGGCAAGTAGTCCTGTGTTGTAGCTTCACCAGGCTGACACCTCATTTTTAGGTATGCCTGCTGCTGCTCCTGGCATCCCCTCCTGCACTCTTCATTGAACCAGGATTGGCCCCCCAGCTTGATGGTAATGGTAGAGTGAGGGATATGCCAGGCCATTAGGTTACAGGTTGCGCTTGAGTACAATTGTGCTGCTGCTGATGGCCCAAAGCACCTCATGGATCCCCACTTTTGAGTTGCTAGATCTGTTCGAAATCTATCCCATTTAGCACGGTGATAGTGTCACACAACACGCTGATGGGCACCCGCAGTGTGAAGACGGGACTTTACCTCCACAAGGACTGTGCAGTGGTCACTCCTACCAACACTGTCATGGACAGATGCATCTGCGACAGGTAGATTGGTGAGGTCAAGTATGTTTTTCCCTTTTGTTGGTTCCCTCACCACCTGCCGCAGACCCAGTCTAGCAGCTATGTCCTTTAGGACTTGGCCGGCTTGGTTAGTAGTAGTGCTACCGAGCCACTCTTGGTGATGGACATTGAAGTGCCCCACCCAGAGTACATTTTGTGCTCAGGCCACCCTCAGTCCTTCTTCCAATTGATGTTCAACATAGAGAAGCACAGATTCATCAGCCAAGGGGGGAGCGGGTGGGTGGGGGGGTGCGTGCAGCAGGTAGTAATCAGCAGGAGGTTTCCTTGCCCATGCTTGGCCTGATGCCATGAGACGTATGGGGTTCAGAGTCAATGTTGAGGACTCCCAGGGCAACTCCCTCCTGACTGTATACCACTGTGCCGCCTCTCTGGTGGGTCTGTCCTGCCAGTGGGACAGGACATGCTCAGGGATGGTGATGGTGGTGTCTGAGACATTGTCTGCAAGATATGATACTGTGAGTATGACTATGTCAGTCTGCTGCTTGACTAGACTGTGGGATAGCTCTCTCAATTTTGGCACAAGACCCCCGATGTTAGTAAGGAGGACTTTGTAGGGTCGACAGGACTGGGTTTGCCGTTGTTGTTTCCGGTGCCTAGGTCGATGCCGGGTGGTCCATATGGTTTCATTCCTTTTCTTAGACTTTGTAGCAGTTTGATACAACTGAGTGGCTTGCTAGGCCATTTCAGAGGGCATGTAAGAGTCAACCACATTGCTGTGGGTCTGGAGTCACATGTAGGCCAAATCAGGTAAGGAGGGCGGATTAACTTCTCTAAAGGACACGAGTGAACCAGATGGGTTTTTACAACAATCATCAATGGTTTCATGGTTGCCACTAGACTTGCCTTTTTTTCATTTGTTTTTTTTATTAATTGAATTCAAATTCCACCATCTGTTATGGTGGGATTCAAACCCATGTCCCAGAGCATTAGCTGGGGCTTTGGGTTACTAGTCCTTGGAGCCCCATTCCTCCACCAGCTCTGCAAAGGGCTGTGTCGTGCCTCAATCTTAACGCCAACCCAGATCTGAGGGCCAGGCCGCATTGCAGTGAGTGAGCGCCTACACCATTTCTTAGTCTGCTCTCTCACAGGAGACCAGCGGGGGCAAGCCATTTCAACTGAAGATTGGTGCGACTTTCTGCAATTAATCACCGTTAGCAGGCTGGCACTGCAGGTTCCACTTTCAAGTGAAAGCCACCCTGGCACTTGAATACACCTGTATTGTACAGGCATTCTTGTGATTGAGAATAAAGCAGTGGAAACTGGAAGGACTTCTGGCCAGTCCTATCTCATCTTCTGACATTAACGTTGGGGAAATGGGGGGGAGGAGCCAGTGGGGGGTGTTGGATGGGGCCTAGTGAGGGGCATAACCAGAAGAACCTTCGCCCCCACATACAATATTTATTGTCATGAGAAAAAGGGTGGAGATCTAGTGGAACTGGCTCCAGTCCTAATTCCTGCCCTTCCCCATCCCCGCTCCCCCCCACTCCCCCACCACACATGCACAATTTGCACTGCTGCAATACCCTCTCAGGACCAGGAATCTCAGGCCCCTATGTTTGTAGAACTGATTCAGACTGATTTAGGTACTTACTAAAACATGTGGTTGACGTTCCTACTTTCCAGCTACTTAACTCCAGCATCTACAACAGTACATAATGGCTTCCAGGTGCCTGCCTGTCTGTTTCTCATTATACCAATATTATTATTGACATCAATGACCAGTGCACTCCATCTCTTTAATTCATAATGATATCCACACCAAATGATTAATTATTATGACATAAACTCTATGGACTGGATTTTATAGGAGCTTCGACATTGGGATCCGTGGCAGGGGGGCATGAAGGTTGCCGCGGATGAGGCCCGCTATGGACCTCAACACCGGAAGGGCCCATCCTGATCTTGCCGGCAGGGGTGAGGCCTCGTGGCAGCCCTCCGCCGCTCGGCGACAGGACCCCGATTTGAACATTCAAATAAGTTAACTCATCTGCATTAATGATGTTCCCGTCGCCTCCTAAAGTGTCGCAGCGATCTTCATCCTGGCAGCTGGCACTGCTGTGCCTTCGAATCCCCATCCGGGGAAACGAGGTGCAACACCTGAGGAGAGTGGGGGAGGAGGTATGTTTATCAGTGCAGGGGAGGTGGGGGGGAGGAGGGAGAGCGGCGTCAAACTCTTTGGATTGGTGGGGTGGATGGTGGGAAGAGGTTGAGGATTAAAGTTATTAAATGTCGGGGGGAAAGGTTGCGATCTAAATCAAAGTTTTTTGGGGGGAATGGGCTATTAATGACTCAATTATACCTTGGGGGTGTTGGTGAGAGGAGTGCAGATGTAATGTAATGTGTAAATGAAATTTTAACACTTTGGTCCCTTGAAAAATTAAAATTTCTTCTAAGGGCTTGAAGCCCTTTAAAAATGGCACTGCGCCTGTGCAGTGGTGTTGCCGGGGACAGCTTGCCTGCCCCTTCCACGTCATCGGTAGGGGGGTGGGGGGTGGTGGTGGTCTGCCTCGGCCATGTTAATGAGCCACTGAATATAAAATTGCGGCAGCTCCGCGGAGAAAAACACGTGCGTGCGGGCTGCCATCTTTTATGGCCACTGCCATACTCAACGGCGGCAACATAGAATCCAGCCCTACAAGTTTATTGAGTGATAGTCAGCAGCTGATCGACAGAAAATCATACGGAGAGCTTATAATTAAATTAGACAGTTCTATTCACAGGCTATGGTCAGTATCTATTGCAATAAAATAAAACAGTTCTGCAAGGGATAGTAGGACTAGTGTATATATGTGTGTGTATATATATATATGTATATTTGAAAGCTTTTATTATCTCTGTTGGTATATATAGATTATAAAAAGTAACAGTTCTACACTGGTGTGACCTTCCTTGTTGTAATTTTTCTCTTCATGCCAATTAACTGCATTCCCAGCATTTGAACTTGCTGAGAAATGAGTGTACTGAACCATCTCAAAGACCACAAATACCCTCCGTAGCCCTGATTAGTAACATTGCATGACACCTATGCTGAGTAGAGTCATAGAATCGTAGAGTTATACAGCACAGAAACAGGCCATCAAACACCTATCTATTCTAATCCCATTTTCCAGCACTTGGCCTATAGCCTTGTATGCTATGGCATTTCAAGTGTTCATCCAGATCCTTCTTAAATGTTGGGAGAGTTCCTGCCTCTACCACCCCTTCAGGCAGTGTATTCCAGATTCCAACCACCCTCTGGGTGAAAAATATTTTCCTCAAATCCCCTCTAAATCTTCAGCCCCTTACCTTAAATCTATGCCCCCTGGTTATTGACACCTCCGCTAAGGGAAAAAGTTTCTTCCTATCTAATCTATCAACGCCCCTCATAATTTTGTATACCTCAATCAGGACCCCCCTCAGCCTTCTCTGCACTAAGGAAAACAACCTAGCCATCCAGTCTCTCTTCATAGCTGAAAGGCTCCAGCCCAGGCAACATCCTGGTGAATCTCCTCTGCACCCTCTTCAGTGCAATCACATCCTTCCTATAGTGTGGTGATCAAAGCTGTACAAAGTACTCCAGTTGTGGCCTAACTAGCGTTTTATACAGCTCCATCATAACTTCCATGCTCTTATATTATCTCAGTATTAGTAGGGAAATGGTGTTAGGGAAATTGATGGGATTGAAGGCCGATAAATCCCCAGGGCCTGATAATCTACATCCCAGAGTACTTAAGGAAGTGGCCCTAGAAATAGTAGATGCATTGCTGGTTATTTTTCAAAATTCTATAGACTCTGGAACAGTTCCAATGGATTGGAGGGTAGCTAATGAAACCCCACTATTTAAAAAATGAGGTAGACAAGAAACAGGGAATTATAGACCGGTTAGCCTGACATCAGTAGTGGGGAAAATGTTAGAGTCCATTATAAAAGATGTAATAGCAGAGCATTTGGAAAACAATGAGAGGATCGGACAAAGTCAACACGGATTTACAAAAGGGAAATCATGCTTGACAAATCGACTGGAATTTTTAAGGATGTAACTAGCAGAATAGATAAGGGTGTTTGGACTTTCAGAAGGCTTTTGATAAGGTCCCACATAAGAGCTTAGCATGCAAAATTAAAGACATGGGATTGGGGGTAAGGTACTGACGTGGATAGAGAACTGGTTGGCAGAAAGGAAACAAAGAGTAGGAATAAACGGTTCTTTTTCCGAGTGGCAGGCAGTGACTAGTGGGGTACCACAGGGATCAGTGCTAGGACCCCAGCTATTCACAATATATATTAATGATATAGATGAGGGAATTAAATGTAATATATCCAAGTTTGCAGATGACACAAAACTAGGTGGGAGTGTGAGCTGTGAGGAGGATGCAGAGAGCTTCAGTGTGATTTGCACAGGTTGAGTGAGTGGGCAAATACATAGCCGATGCAGTATAATGTGGATAAATGTGAGGGTGGCAAAAACAGAAAACAGATTATTATCTGAACGGCGATAGATGGGGAAAGGGGGAGGTGCAGCGAGACCTGGATGTCCTTGTGCACCAGTCGCTGAAAGTAAGCATGCAGGTGCAGCAGGCAGTTAAGAAGGCAAATGGTATGTTGGCCTTCACAGCGAGAGGATTTGAGTACAGGAGCAAGGATGTCTTGCTGCAATTATACAAGGCCTTGGTGAGACCCCATCTGGAGTATTGTGTGCAGTTTTGGTCTCCTTATCTGAGGAAGGATGTTCTTGCTATAGAGGGAGTGCAGCAAAGGTTTACCAGACTGATTCCTGGGATGGCAGGACTCACCTATGAAGAGAGATTAGGTTGATTAGGCTTATATTCGCTAGAGTTTAGAAGAATGAGAGGGGATTTCATAGAAACCTACAAAATTCTAACAGGACTGGACAAACTTGGTGCAGGAAGGATGTTTCCGATGGCAGGGGAGTCCAGGACCAGGGGTCACAGTCTAAGGGTAAGGGGTAAGCCATTTAGGACTGAGATGGGGAGAGATTTCTTCACCCAGAGAGTGGTGAACCTGTGGAATTCTCTACCACAGAAAGCAGTTGAGGCCAAATCATTAAATATATTCAAGAAAGAGTTAGATATAGTTCTTAGGGCTAAAAGGATCAAGGGATATGGGGAGAAAGCGGGAACAGGTCACTGAGTTTGTATGATCAGCCATGATTGAATGGCGGAGCAGGCTCGAAGGGCAGAATAGCCTACTCCTGCTCCTAATTTTGTATGTTTCTATGTTTCTATATTCTATGCCTTGGCTAATAAAGGCAAATATCCTTGATAGCAGAAAGTAAAGATTGTGGTCAAAAGTACTTGCAACCATAAGCCAAACAAGCAGCCAGCACGAGTTCAACCAAGCAGAGTAAATATTCATCCCAATTGTGGCCCACTGGCAGTACTTAAATTGGGTGGAGTTTTTGGAAATATGGGTGGAGATTGTTTCTGCTGGATCTCAGCCCATTCAGTATACTCCAACCACTTCCAATTACAAGGGGGATTGGGCATTCACTTAAATATTAAAACTGGCTGCTGACGTGCATAAGTGAACATACACACAAACTCCCAGCATTTATGCCAGAATTCTGACATGTGCATGTGCTCAGCCCACATATATAAAATGGCGCTGCAGGTTGCTTAGTTACCGTCTTCCAGCAGGAAATCAGAATTTATAGCGGAGCTGATATTTGTTAAATTTTGGAGGAATATAAAAGTTTGTATTATAGCTGTCAATTTATCCAGTTGATTTATTGCACAATTTGTAGTGATTTTGCATCAATGGTATTGATATTGTCATTTTCACTTACTGCAATTTATATTGGCACTGTGGGTTTTCCTGGAGACTGATTCGTGAGAGAGACAATGTCAGAGTTATGTCACATGCTGGAAGCTGACCTCCGGTGAAATCACAAATAACCACAGTGCTGCCAGGGCTTTCGAGGTCACCACAGCATTTAACAACTCAGGCTCATGCCAAGCTGCAATAATGAACATAAGCAACATCAATCAATCTGAAGCTCACAGAAGTACCAGACAAATGACTGGTAACTTGCTTGCCAAAGCAAAACAATTACATCAGTTTCCCAAGGAGAATGGGTAACAGAATGAAAGCTGAAAGGCCAGTACAATTTTTGCAAATGGCAGGATTCTCCAAATTGCCATTGATGGCACCCATTATCACCTAATAGTACACCACAATGAAGCACAAATCTTATCACATTTTCAGCTGTTGTGGTTATTAGCATAGGATCCTACCGGTTGATGCCTGCTTCCTGGGTAGCAGTCATAGAGTCATAGTGAGATACAGCACTGAAAGAGGCCCTTTGGCCCACTGTGTCTGTGCCAACCATCAACCACCCATTTATACTAATCCTACATTAACCCCATATTCCTTACCACATCCCCACCTTCCCTCAATTCTCCTACCACCTACCTACACTTGGGGCACTTTACAATGGGCAATTTACCTATCAACCTGCAAGTCTTTGGCTGTGGGAGGAAATTGGAGCACCTGGCAGAAACCCACGCAGTCACAGGGAGAACTTGCAAACTCCGCACAGGCAGTACCCAGAACCGAACCCGGGTCACTGAAGCTGTGAGGCTGTTGTGCTAACCACTGCACCACTGTGCCGCCCCTTAATTGAATTTAAATTCTACCAGCTGCCATAGTGAGATTTGAACCTGTGTCCGCAGGAAATTAGCCCAGGCCTCTGGATTACTAGTCCAGGGACATTACCACTATGCCACCGTCTCCCCCTATAAGAAACATTTGGTAAGCACAGATACCAGTCATGCTATCTTCATTTGAAGATAATACATCCTGACCCCATTATTCAATCCAAGAAGAAATGTTGACATCTCAGAGACCAAGAATATCCGCTGTTGCCCTCATTAGTGACATTCTATGACACCTACGCTGATTAGATACAATGAAATTGGCACTGAGATGTAGCTACCAAAATCATTATTGAGCAAGCAAGCAGTATAATAGATATCTTCACAGAGCATCATATGGGCTGGTCAAGGACTGCAGGATCATCATGGTGTGCTGTCTGCTGCATAATTTTGCAATCTTAAGAGGTGTCTAACTATGCAGCAACTAGAGGAATCAGAACTTTTACAGAACTGGAGACCATTTGATCCATTGCACCTGTACCAGCTCTCTGAGAGAGCCATCCACTTATTTCCATTTTCCTATCCTTTCTCTGTGGACTTTTAAATATCCTCTCAAATTAATATCCACTTCTCTTTTAAAAGCTATTATGGATTTCCTCAAACCTCCCTTTTCATTCTTTTCATGATGGTTTTAAGTTAATGTATGCTAGTTAGCAACTCACCAAAGTTATGACCGACCGCTCAAGACAAAGCCCCCAATTAAAATATATGATTCTGATTAGGGTGGGAGAAATGCACTGTCAATTCAGTCCCATCCCTCCACAGATTGCCTTACATATCACTTTAAACTTTCCAAATTAAAGAAAATCACAGCCGAATTGAACCATTTATTAACCCCCGAATGAGGCGGACCAAACCAGGTATCTTTAGGTCAACAAATTAACAGATTATTAGAGAAAACTAAATTCTTAAACACTACTAAGATGCAAACAACATTTTTTTTTAAAAAGTAACAAAATCCTTGCAGATTTATACTCCTGCCAAAGTGGAATCTTCCAATGTGGAACTGTCCAAGTTTGCTTGAAGTCCTCACAACTGTCTGATGGGAAAAAATGGTTCTTCAAAAGTAGGACAGTCAGTAGTCTAGTTCAGCAGTTGAAGTGATGCTCTTCTTTTCCAGTGATGAACACAGCAATTACAGTTCAGTAGTTAAAGTAATTGGTTATTTTCTTTTAAGAAATTAATCTGGCTTGACTTTTTAGAATTCTGAGAGTTTAATAAATAGGGTTTAAACAGACAGAGGGAAAGCTTTCCTATTTCCTTCACTATATGCTGGCAGACAGTCTGTGTGTCTGTGTCTCAACTGTCTCTGCAAAAACCAGTTTTTCAACTAGTTTCAAAATTAAATGGCAATATTGTATATCCTGTCCTTGGTCTCTAAATGGCTGTACCCAGGGCAACCAGGATGCACTTTCCTTGGTAACTTCTGAGGCTGGCTTGTTCTGCTTCTCTGTATGGCTGTATCCAACAGCAACCAGACTGCACCTTCTCTAACTCCTGAGGCTTGCTTGTTCTTGAAGCAGCACTGATCTTTTGCTGTCTTTAAGACACACCGCATACTTACCCCCCAAAAAAACACCAGGATAATAACACCAACCAGTGGAAATAGTTTCCCCTACTCACCTTATCAAAACCCCTCATAATTTTTGAACACAATTGTCAGATTTCCTTATCAATTTCTCTGTTTTAATGAGAAAAGTTTCCATTTCACTAAGCTATGCTCATAAGTAAAATCTTTCATTCCTGGCATCATCTTACGGAAGTGATTGTCCAAGATGATATCAGAGATGAGGCTTTAGTTATGAAGAGAGTCAAGAAACTGCAGCTTCTTTCATCACAGCAGACAAGGATATCCAATAGAAGACCCCAAAATTGTTTGCATCCTCTCCCATGGGTTTGACGTTCTTTCTAAAATAAGATGACCAAAACTGGACATGGTATTCTAATTGTGGCCCAAACAATAATATACATGGGCTTAGAATTATATCTTTACTTTTGAATCTTATGAGCCTTTTATAAAATTTGTGATCTAATATGCCCTTTTAATAGTTGCCCCCCCCACCCCACCCCGTCCTCCTTTTAAAGTTATGTGTGTCTGAACCTCTGCTACTCCTTTTAACACTTTCCATTTAGTGCTTATTTATTGTGCCTACTCTTTCTCCCAAATTTATCACATGGCATTTTACTGCATTTTTATGGCCAATTTGCTAACCTGTCTGTGTCCTGTTCTGGAGATCATAGAAATTTACAGCATGGAAGAAGGCCTTTTGGGCCAACATGTCCGCACCAGCGACAAGTAGCCATCCAGTCTAGTCCCACTTTACAGCTCCTGGTCTGCAGCCTTGTAGGTTACAGCACCTCAAGTGCATATCTAAGTACTTTTAAATATTATGAGGGTTTCTGCCTCTACCACCCTTTCAGGCAGTGAGTTCCAGATCCCTATCACCCTGTGTGTGAAAAGATTTCTCCAAGCAACATCCTTATAAATCTCCTCTTTACCTTCTCGAGTGCAATCACATCTTTCCTATAGTGCAGTGACCAAAACTATACATAGTACACCTGCTGTGCCCTAACTGGTGTTTTATACAGTTCTAGTCACATACAATTCCCATCACAGTTTACCACACTCCCTATTTTGTGACAACTCCAAGTTTTGAGATGGTGCACAATCTACCAGATGATTTATATATTTTGAGAAGAGTACTGAGCCCCTCGGGGTCACCCTGTTTACATACCTCCAATTCGACAAACATTCATTTAACCATTACTTTCTGCTATACTGTCCTATGACTAACCTCCTATCCATAATGCCACATTCTCTTTGGGACTGATTTTAACTCTGTGTAAATGGATGAGTTTTAAGGTGAGTTAAAATCTCACCCTTTAAATCTGCATGCCTTATTTTATCAACAAATATCGTATGTGGAAAATAAACCTATTTTGAAAATACACACAGATTAACTGTATCTCTTCTGACAAAACAATTCATTGTTTCCTCAAAGAATTCTATTAAATTTGTTAGACATGATTTGCCTTTTATAAATCTATGCTGGTTGTCCTTAATTAACTCACATCTTTTTAAGTAAATCTTATTTTATTCTGTATCATGACTGATTTTAGATTGGCTGTATTATTCCTTTCTCTTTTTTAAAACAAAACAGGAATTTGGAATCTCTCCAGGCTTTGAACAAAACTTCCATATTGAAGGATGCTTGAAAGATTGCGGTCAAAGCCTCTACTATTTCCTCTCTGACTTTCCTCAGCATTTTCCAATGCATGCCACCAGGGCCTGGTGCCTTTTTCAACCAATATTTTCAGCACTAGTTTCTTATCCATAGTTCTCCTATCTAATTATTCTAACTCTTCCTCTAGTTAGCTTTTCTCTTCAAGTCTTCTGCGATAACTGCTCCTAGCTATTCTAATCTTTATTGACTGTCTTCATACTGTAATTCTTATGCCTGCTTTTCTTTTGTTTTATTGGTTCCAGAGATAGAACACCTTTGGCATAAGCATATGAGAAGGAGTAGCCAGAACCTCCTATTTCAGCCAAACACAAGGCTCTTATAGATGCCACATTCTTCCAAGTCCCCAATGCACACTTTATAACACCGTGCCTCTGACCGTTTTGACTATCTTTCACTGAAAAGAATCTCGTTGGTATTTCTTTTAGTTGTAAATAGCCAATTATGAAGGTATAAGGGGAGAACTGTCTAAGGTTAATTGGGTAAATTGACTGTAAGGTATGGCAGTAAATGAACAGTGGGATACATTTAAAGAAACAATTCAAAGGGTTCAACAAAAGTACATTCCGTTCAAAACAAAAACTCATCAAGAAAGACCCATCCGTGGCTCACTCAGGAAGTAGAGTATTAGACTAAAAGAAGAGGCTTAAAATGTTGCAAAAAATAGTAGCAAGTCTGAGGATTGGGAGTGTTTTAGAAACCAGCAAAGGGCCACCAAAAAGTTGATAAAAAGGGAAAAAATAGAATGAGAGTAAACTAGTCAGCAATATAAAAACAGATTGTAAGAGCTTTTATAAGTACATAAAAAGGAAGAGTAGACTTTAGTCCCTTAGAGGCAGAGACAGGAGAAATCATCATGGGGATTGAGGAAATGGCAGAGGCATTGAACAAATATTTTGTGTCAGTCTTCACAGTAGAAGACACAAGTTCCATACTAGAAATAGGCAGTAACCTAGGAACTAAAAAGTGTGAGGAAATTAAGGATATTGATATCAACCGTGAAAAAGTATTGGAGAAACTTGAGAGACTAAAATCTGATAAATGTCTAGGACCAGATGACCTACATCCTCAGGTTCTAAAAGAGATCGCTGCAGAGATAGTGGATGCGCCGGCTATGATTTTCCAGAATTCCTAAGATTCAGGAATGGTCCCATCAGATTGGAAGTTGGTAAATGTTACACTACCTTTCAAGAAAGGAGGTAGAGAGAAAACAGGGAACTACAGGCCAGTTAGCCTTACATCAGTCATTGGGAAGATACTGGAAATGATTATTAAGGAAGTCTCAACATTGCACTTGAAAAAGCATAGTATGATTAGAACAAGTCAGCATGGTTTGACTAAAGGCAGATCCTGTTTGACAAATTTATTAGAGTTTTTTGAGGATGTAACTAGTAGGATAAATAAAGGGGAGCCAGTAGATGTAGTGTACCTGGATTTTCAAAAGGCATTCGATAAGGTGCCACATAAAAGATTAATAGGCAAGATAAGGGCTCATGGTGTTCAGGGTAATATATTAGCGTGGACAGAGGATTGGTTAACAGACAAGAAGCAGAGTGGGCATAAATGGGGCATTTTCAAGTTGGCAGGCAGTGAATAGTGGGGTGCCACAAGGATCAGTGCTGGGGCCTCAACTATTTACATTCTATATTAATGACTTGGATGAAGAGACAGAGAGTAATGTATCTAAGTTTGCTGATGATACAAAGCTCAGTGGGAAGGTAAGCTGCGGGGAGGACATAGAGAGGCTGCAAAGAGATATAGACAGGTTAAGTGAGTGGGCAACAAGATGGCAAATGGAGTATAATGTAGGGAAGAGTGAAGTTGTTCACTTTGGTCGTAAAAATAGAAAAGCAGAATATTTTTTAAAAGGTGTGAAACTGGTAAGTGTTGATGTTCAGACAGACTTGGGGGTACTCGTACAAGGAATGCACAAAGTTAACATGCAGGCTATTAGGAAGGCAGCTGGCATGTTGGCCTTAATTGCAAGGGGATTGAAGTACAGGAATAAAGAAGTCTTACTAAAATTGTACAGGGCTTTGGTGAGACCGCACCTAGAATACTGTGTGCAGTTTTGATCTCCACATTTAAGAAAGGATATACCTACACTGGAGGCAGTGCAGCGAAGATTGACTAAATTAAGGGATGAGGGGCTTGTCCTGTGATGAGAGGCTGAGTAAATTGGGCCTATATTCTCTGGAGTTTAGAAGAATGAGAGGTGATCTAATTGAGAAATACAAGGTTCTGAAAGGGCTTGATAGGGTAGAAGCTGAGAGATTGTTCCCACTGGTCAGGGAATCTAGAACACAGGGACACTGTCTCAAGATAAGGGGCCAATCATTCAGGACTGAGATGAGGAGAAATTACTACACTCAAAGGGTTGTGAATCTTTGGAATTCTCCACCCCAGACATTTGTGGATGCTCTATCATCTGGCATAGATAGATTTTTGGTCTCGCTGGGGATCAAGGGATATGGGGAGCAGGCAGGAAAGTGGAATTGAAGCCCAAGATCAGCCATGATCGTATTGAATGGCAGAGCAGGCTCGGTGGGCCACGTGGTCTACTTCTGCTCCTATTTCTTGCATTCTTGTGTTCTTGTAAATAAAGTACTAGGGATTTCATTCTTGTCACCCGAGGTTTCAAAATCCAATCT
This sequence comes from Heterodontus francisci, assembly GCF_036365525.1. Classification (NCBI taxonomy): domain Eukaryota; kingdom Metazoa; phylum Chordata; class Chondrichthyes; order Heterodontiformes; family Heterodontidae; genus Heterodontus; species Heterodontus francisci. The sequence continues at coordinate 148,739,810 of NC_090373.1, read as the reverse complement.
TGTTTGGGTGGTGAGAAGTTTGGGGCTTCAAGTTATATGACTGGCTACCAAGAAATATCACTGTCACACTGTCAACGATATGAAGAAACACAACAAAGCAGCTTACTATAAGTCCCAGACTGAGTCTCTTTGATCTTTTTCATAATTGGCCATTCACAGATCATGGCAGTACTTGCTTTCTGTAAGCTTTATCTACTTTCCTCCCTATCAGTGATGGGCGAGTGTTGGCTGTACAAAGCCAGGAGGCCATTATTAAGCTTTTGAAGATAAATATAATATTTTTGATTGTACAAACATATCAAAATAATATATAGCCTGAGCTTTTGCTGGTGGAATTTTTTTTACAGGAAATATTATGTAAATAACTTAACAGAAATAAATCTTTCTGTGTAATTTATGTTTGTTAATGCAGCACACATTTTACATTTTTAGAGTTAGAGTTTTCCCACTCCCCAGTCACTCATCACAGCCTTTCTCAGGAATACTATCCTGGTTTGGTATGTGTATTCCTAAGATGTGCTAGGCCTTTGCCCACCTCTACATTCTTACTAACCTGGATCAACAAGGGAACACAATGGCATTTTGTCCCTGTTCCCTATACCACATTATTCCTACATTTTGTAAGTGAAAGGAATATATTCATTACTTTAGTAATTTACCTGTAATGCGTAAGGAGAACATCAGGGACCAATCCAAACACAATTACCTCACTATCTCTGAATTGGTATTTCTCATAACCTACTTTCTAAATTCTTTCAGGGCTAATGGACAAAAGCTATAGACAATATGATTCCCCGATGGGTAAAGCTCCCTGTCAGCAGTGTGAAATTAGCCCTTATAATATACAATAATACTGAGCCAGAAAGACTGACATGTCACTGGCCACACTCGGTTTTGACACAGCATGTACATAAACAAGGAAAAGACTCAAATGGAAGTGTTAAACCAGCACGGAGCTTCATAAAGATCTGTAACTCAATCCCTGGATTAACGTTTATTTAGTTATCATTTCCTCCCACTCCCGCCCCCAATTCTGAATTTGGAACAATGTCCAACATCACTTTGGCAAATGTAATATTTCCTTGATAGTGTATTCTCATTCTGTCTTATTGGTGTGGTACTTTTTGGGTTAAAATTGGTTTGCGTAAGACTGCGAATGAACCTTTTATTATGCTGCCTATCTATTCCGAGAGACAAAGCGGCTAGAGTGACACCAGATGGCTTTATGTGTTACTAATAGTTGAATGGAAAGGTTGATATCACCTGATAGCTGTTGGTTTTGTTCTGTGGATGGTTCATTAAGACCAAAGAGATTTAAAGTCAGAAGATAAATGGACTTGGGTCTGATACTCAACTATGTAGCCAATTAGTAAGAAAAAATGCACAACAGAAAAAGATCAATGTAGGCAAGAAGGGAAGTACTGGGACAAAGACAACAAACACAGCTTTCCTCATGTGGCTATCAGAGGACAGGAATGAATGTACTAATAAGGTTAGGGAGGCTAAGAAACTAGCCAGGAGAGCTAAAATAGGTAACAGGATTGGGATATATCCATAGCAAATAGCTTTATATATAGAAAAAGGAGGGTGAAAAGGCAGTTTACATTTAACTACTTTATGTAGAGGCTGATGGGTGTATGGAGTTAAAATTGCAGTCGGGACCTGATTATATCATCGTACCCAGTCTGCGTATTTAAAGAAGGACTCCGTGGGTATTGGGCCAATGGCTTAGCTGCCTGTCCAGAAGTGTCAGAAAAATTCGGGAACAACGGGATCTGGGCGGGACATGGTGGATAAGTCATTTGGTGCATTTTAACTGCTAATCCATCCAATTTCAACTGAGTGGGTAGGGTTAAAATCTATTCCAGTCATCTTCTCCTTCAATGTCCAATGGTCAGAATGTTATGGAAGCGGCAGAGGTCCAACTGCCAAAAGCAGGAGGCGGCCCTGCTTCAGCTAGAGGTGGAACCCTGGGAGGCATATTGCCAATTCTGGCCAATAAGTGGCTGCTGCCGAGGCCGCTGTCACAATTAAGGACTGTGGCCCATTCCCACAAGCTGCCAGCCTAATCAGAGTGCTGGCAGTTCAGCAGCCTTAGCAGTGCCAATGCTAACACCAGGGAGAGGGCACCTCAATGGCCAGGCACTTTTGAGGAAAGGTAAGTGGAGTTGGGGCCACCAGGGCCAGAGAGGCAGGCAGGCCCTGGCGATGGGGAGTGGGGGGTGTCGCTGAACGCCGGTACTGCAGTTGCCATGAGGGGGTTCACATTGCCACTGGGGAAGCCCCCTCTGAGGGCCATGGAGTGCCTTTATAGGTGGGCCAACACCTCCACCTCGCCCTCCCCCCCCCCCCCCACCCAACTGGGTGATCACCCCACGTGGCAGTGGGCTCTCCTGACACAGGCAAAATGCCCATGGGGCAGGAAGTTGACTTTAATTGGTCACTTAAGTGGCTCAATTGGCCTTCCGGCAAGCAGCCAGTCTGCCAACTTCCCCGCTGCTGGCAAAATGGCATGGCAGTGGGAGACATGGAAGACATTGACCATCCCCCTTGATGCCTTCCCATGCCGTTTTGCCAGTCTTCCCATCTCTCAGTCTGTCGCCAAACGGTCCAAAAAATTCCAGCCAATATGTGCAGTTGAAGCTCAGAGGCAACAATCAACAGCACCCTCTGGTGTGTATTTGTCAGTTCTGCACCTACCTGAGATCCATACAATAAATTCCTGTTCAACAGGACAGGCAAACAAGTGACAGCAAGTGTGATTTGACAATAACAGGTGAATTACTTATAGATTACTCTAATCAAAAATCAAGATAAATATTCCAGTAAAACTACCATGAAAGAAGATTAGATTTCAGAGGAATTCAGAGGGAAAGGTGAAGACATTTTTTGTAAAATGGCGACAATGGGTGGAAATTAATAAAACAAAGTGGGGTAAAATTATTTCTTGGCAGTAGTGAGAAACAGGCAACTGCAAATTGGCAGTTCCATTGGAAAGAAATCTTCAGTGCAGTGTAAAACAGCTGTCCTCTCACGATCACTTGTTTCACGGTGTTGCCAAAGACTAAGTTTACTACCTCAGTGTCAAGCATCGGGTAAAAGTTGAGCAGTGTGGAGTTAGCTGAGATTTATGGGGACATGGTCTAAAAATTACTCTCATATTATCAGAAAGAAAATGTATTCATATCACATCCTCTGTCGGCTGTTTTATAGAGGCACTAATTTGTTTCAAATCCCAGTTAATGCCTGCATTAAAATAGCAATTAGATGAACCCAATATGAATGTTTTGGCCTTTACAAATTGGAAATGACTGAATCAGACTAATTTATCTGAATGTTTTATTCCCTGAGTTACCTACTATTCATCTCTTATAGTTTTAGATGTGACCAACTGGGCATTGCAGGCAAATGCAGTGATAGATATATGCCACACGAAACTGCCTGTGAATATTAAAATAAAATATGAAATTACTCATCAGAGTCAGAGATCTGAAAGCTAATGGACTGAAGCGGGCAGTGAATCAAATCATCAGCCGTGATTTTAGTTCCCAGTGAGAGTCAGGCGAACTGAGACTGACGCAGGTGAAAAACTGAATATTTTAACTCCCTGGCCTAACCTGCATGGGTTCCGTCAGTCGCCAGCCTGAAGCTGTTGGATGCAGTAATAGGCAGGCGGGGGTGGGGGGGGGGAGGGCGGTGTGGGGAGGGGGCCTGATTTCAGGTGGCACGACAAAACCTCTCAGGACCCAAAGTAATGGTCCCTGGCAGTCAAGTAAATGGTTAGGGTGGTGGTCCAGTGGAGCTGGGTGAGGGTCAAGTGGGCATCACATTCCTGCTCCTCCTGGACCGTATGGAAACAAAAAAGTGATTCAAGTTAAGTACCTTTTCTGGGCCTCGACTGGCCCTGGATCCCTTTCCCACCATGGTTTCACAGTTCAAGCCTTGAGCAACTCACCACCACCTTCTCAAGGGCAGTTAGGGATGGGTAACGAATGCTGGCTTTGCCAGCGACACTTGCATTCCATGAAAGAATTTTTAAAAAGTTCAAAGTTCAGCTGGGCTCCAATAAAGTCAGTGGAGCCCGAACTGCATATTCAAAAAAGGGACCCCACTGCCTTCTGGCAGGTGACCCACTCACCTGCTCAAAAGAACGAGTTATAAATGCAACTTAAGGCAGGGGGATCAGAGCAGGTAAGTAACGACATTCATTGTAACTGTGCATCCAGGTGGTTTTGCCAGGCAGGCAGGGTTAAAGTAGGTCCATTGCTTTCTGGAATTGGATTCTTTAGATTTTTAAAAAATCTGTTGGGATCTTTGAGCCAAATGCATAATTCAATTAGCAGAGACTGTGACTAAAGCTAAAATGCATTATAAAACAGTTCCATCTGGGCTTGGTCTCCTTAGAGCAGTGAAAGTTAAGGAGAGATTAATTAGAGGTGTTCAAAATCATGAAACGTTTCGATAGAGTAAATAAGGAGAAATTGTTTCCACTGGCGGAAGGCTTAGTAAGCAGAGGACCAGAGATTTAAGGTAATTGGCAAAGAAACCAGGTGTGAAATGGAGAAATTTTTTTATGCAGTGAGTTATGCATCTGCAATGCACTGCCTGAAAGGGTGGTGGAAACAGATTCTATTATAACTTTCAAAAGGAAAGTGGATAAATAATTGAAGGGGAAAAATTTTCAGGGCTGAAGGGAATGAACAGCAGAATGTGACCAATTGGACAGCTCTGTCAAAGATCTAGCACAAGCAATGACACACTGAATGGCTTCCTTGTGTGCTGCATCATTCTACGATTCTGCTTTTTTGGCATATATTGTCAATACTTCATGTATTTTAATGCAAGACTATCTCTTGCTAATTTATTTCCCACCTTTCCCTTTCATTGTTTTACCATGGCGAGGAGCCTAGCTGTGTCTAGGCCCTAAGTTCTGGAATTCCTTCCTTCAACCTCCCTCCATCTCTACCTCTCTGTCCTCCTTTAAGACATTCCTTAAAACCTATTTCTTTGACCAAGCTTATGGTCATCTGTCCTAATATCTCCTTATCTAGCTTGGTATCAAATTTTGTTTGATAACGTCATATGAAGCAACTTGGGACATTTTACTACATTAAAGGCGCTATTTAAATGCAAATTGTTGTTGTTAAAGGGCAAAATAAAAGCATCTTAGTGATATTTTGGTAAGTCCTTGAACAAAATGCCACAGAAAATGGTGGGCTTAGATAACTTTTATGTGAAAGACCTGAAACCAGAGCCAGTGGCACAGGCTGGGTCCTTTGAATGGGGGGAGGGGGTAGGGTGGCTGAGTTGTTTGGCTATGAGTTTGCCAGACCTAACAAAAACTACTTGAAAAGCTCTACTTTAGGCGTTTCACAGTAAGGTTCAAATAGAAACATTATTACTTCCATTAATCTAACAATTCAGATAAAGCAAATAAAAAGAAAAAAACAATCCAGTTGGACAGAAACACTGGATTTGCTTTGTTGGTCTTTCAATAATCTCGCTACTATTCACTGCAATATCCTGGGAACGTTTAGAAGCATAAGATCCTGCTCAGTGCCCCTGACCATAACATGTTTATAATGTGAGGACATTCTACTTGCAAAATTGGGTAATGACTAATTTCTTAGTACATTATTGTTTATAAATTATATTTACAACTCAGTGCTACAAACTGGTGCCAATTTTGGGAACACCACCACCTGTAAGTTCCCCTCCAAATCACACACCATCCTGACTATATCACCGTTCCTTCACTGTCACTGGGTCAAAATCCTGGAACTCCCTTCCTAACAGTACTGCAGGTGTACCTACCTCACATGGACTGCAGCGGTTCAAGAAGGCAGCTCACCACCACCTTCTCAAGGGCAATTAGGAATGGATAATAAATGCTGGCCTAGCCAGCGACTCGCACATCCCATGAATGAATAAAAAAAAAAATCATCTTCAGGTTATCGCTCAGTTTTAATAAACATTTACTCTGTTTCTCTCTCCACAGGTAGTGCACTTTTGGTTTTACTTTTGGTTAGCACTGCTGCACCATCCATCTGAGACAAGGTAGCTCAGTAAGTTCCTACAAACAACAACTGAGATGAACAGTTAACCTGATGTCATTCGTTCAGGGAGGAATGTTGGACACTGGGAGAACTCTCTGATCTTCTTCCATGCTATGAGATCTTTATAGTCCACCCCTTCTGCGCTATAAGCATCTCTGTGTCCGTATAGTTTGCTACATGGCCTCTATGGTGCCCCAGGAAGTCGCAGAGATGTCATACAGCTCACGGCTCATGACTAACGTTCCCTCTAAGCCGTGTGGGTGCATGGCTGTGCAGAAATCAGTAATGTGCTGTGCAGGGGACAAACAGGCCGAGCGGTCCCTTTAAGATGCATGCATGTGCAGCAATTGTAAAGGGACTGTGCAGTGTAAGAAATAGGCCACGCACAACGAAGGGAAATTAGAGGGAACATTGCTCTTGACACCTCTGTGGTATTCCAGGACACCAGTTAAGCATGCATCCATCCAAGTAATCACCATGTTGACTCAACACTTTAAGTGCCTGTGTCGTCCTGTTATACAAGCCAGCCTCAGGTTTCATGGATTATGGTAGCATGCTCTAAGTTGTGCAACTTTGTCCTACGACGAGGCATAATAAGGAACCTCACAGGACGGAGACCCAGGTGGAGGAATGCCCCCAGTCACATCAGGAGACCACAAAGAGGAGCAGAAGGAGCCTGAAGAGGGTGCAAAACACAACCCGATGCCAACTGTGAGAACCATAAAACGAGCTCCCATCCAGGATACCTCTTAACTTGCTAATGTGACCACAGCATTAATATTCCTGTCTACATCTTCCCTATGCATTCCACAAATATGCTTTCAAATCTTCCAAGCAATTCACAAATATTCCTGGCACCAGGAGGACAATCCTACTTGCAAAACCAGTGCACTCTACAGGTCAAGTGGGTCACATTTCTGATCAGGCTCAACCCGCCGATCAGAAAATCTAGTCAATTGCATCCAAACAAGCTTTGCAGTTTTTTTCAATGAATCTTTAGAACAGTACATATATGCTCATATCACAGGATGACAATTCATGGTGATTTATTTCTCATGGAATGCACACAATCCCAAAGCAATCCTGAATGTGTTTGCATGTATTTCCCTGGTGTGTATCTGAATCTGGCGTTGCTGAAGGTTTTCCCAGTTGTCTAGAGGGGGTCCAATTACTGTTAGAATGCATTTACCCTATAGCTGGTATTGCCAGTATGTGTGCGGGAAGCATGTTTGCATTTTATTCCCGCTTTTGTAAATGTGTGCAAAATACTAGTAAATGTAGTGGGGGAGGGGTAGTGGTTGGGAAAGGAATGAATGTGTTGCAATTCCTAGCTGTTTACGAAGACTAATCTTTACTAATTACAAACTTTTCGACTGTTCAGGCCAAAACTGACGTTAATCTCAAAGAAGTCTGGATCTGTAGCCCAACAGACATTTTACAACAAATAATAGCAATCCTTGGGGAATGAGTAAGTTCCATGTACCTCTCAGTATGGATAAACACTCAGGAAAAATGGCTGAAATGTGTTCATGCTTTGTGGATACTCAAGAGATTCAGCATAAGGTCTGTGAGTTAAGCATCAGTACAAGTTTCCTGTGACAACCATACATACCACGCTGAGAATCATCTTCCAAAGCATCACTTCAATCCCTTTTCCATGTGATAAAGCTTTCCAGTATTAGTTAGCTTTAGAAGGATGAAGGTGGCAAATGGTGTTCCACTGTGTAATTATACAGTGAGAAATTCTTTTCAATAAATGATCAGTAAACTATACAGCTTTTTCCACTAAAAGGAATCCATTAGCCAATTCTCATGATGCTACCATGTGGGAATGATTACAACTTCATTACAGGGCTGGCTGGAGTCCATACGTTCAGGATGTGCTTTCTCCCATGTTTCTGAAGGAGAAATTCATTAAATATAATGTCATGTTGGATGCAAATGATGCATAAAGATTACATGTTTGCGTTAGGTGATAAGGGATGACAATTAGCTTTCACTATTTATGCAGCAATTTCTAAACGTGTGAATAAGATGTTGGACAGCTGGCGATTTCCTGCTGGCCGCATGCTTTAATGCTTTAGGCTGTAACCACCACAGGAAGGGTCTGAAGCAGCTGTGCAATACTTACTTTCATTAAATACTGAGTGTCAAGACCCAACAATGAATCCTGGCTGCACGGTCCGAGCATCTTTAAACTGACTGGTCAGAAATAGAGTGGGATGGATTTTTCACACGCCCCTCTCCCTCCACCATCCCCCACAGCCCACTGGCAACACAACATACTTTGGTGTCACAATTTTTGAAGCTGCCACTCTATTGCTGCTTACGCAGTAAAGTTAATTTAATAGGTAACTACAATGCTGTTTTGCTTTTCTTCTTATTTCTTCCTTCTTCTCCCGAAGGTTCAGATTCAAGCCTTCACGGGCACTAGCTGCCCCTCCATGTGATCAAATCTAAGCATAGAATCTGGAAGCCAGAGCAGCAGCCCCAAGTCTGAATCTGTCCTCACCCACAACATCCAACAGAGGCTACGGTATAACATCTCAATTAGGAACTCTGGCTAGTGCCAAGGCACTCTCCCTTAATTCTCTCCCTTAAAATGCTTCTTAAAACCTACCTCTTTAACAAAGCTGTCTTAATATCTCCATATGTGACTGAGTGTCAAATTTTGTTTGATAACGCTCCTGTGAAATGCCTTGGGGTATTTTATTACATTATAGGTGCTTGATAAATGCAGGTTGTTGATTATTTAATATCCTAATCTGGGGCTGTTTAGGTTAGTTGTACAATCTTAGATGAGACCAGCTAACATAGGAACATAGGAGCAGGAGTAGGCCATTCAGCCCATCGAGCCTGCCCCGCCATTCAATATGATCATGGCTGATCATCCAAATTAATGCCTTTTTCCCATACTATCCTCATATCCCCTTATGTCATTTATATTAGAAATCTGTCAATCTCTGCTTTAAACATACTCAATGACTGAGCTTCCACAGCCCTCTGGGTAGAGAATTCCAAAGAGTCACAGCCCTTTGAGTAAAGAAATTTCTCCTCATCTCTGTCCTAAGTGGCTTCCCCCTTATTTTGAAATCGTGTCTCCTGGTTCTAGACTCTCCAACCAGGGGAAACATCTTAGCTGCATCTACCCTGTCTATCCCTTTCAATATTTCGTAGGTTTCAATGAGATCACCTCTCATTCTGAGAATACAGGCCCAGTTTCCCCAATCTCTCTTCATAGAACAGTCCCGCCATCCCGGGAACAAGTCTGGTGAACCTTCGTTGCACTCCCTCTATGGCAATAATATCCTTCCTAAGGTAAGGGGACCAAAATTGCACACAGTACTCTAGGTGCAGTCTAACAGAGCACCATTTGCTAAATTGAGACCTATGGCTCAATACCACACAACTTGATAATTTGCCTATAATAAAAGCCAAATGCTGCGGATGCTGGAAATCCGAAATAAAAACAAGAAACACTAGAAATACTCAGCAGGTCTGGCAGCATCTGTGGAGAGAGAAGGAGAGTTTACATTTCAGGTCAGTGACATTTCATCAGAATTGTATTGATAATTTGCTTGTTGGAAAGGATTGGATAGGGCCTTATTAACATATTTTGCCGCTGCATATGAGATTGATACGCGTCAAAAAAAATGCTTTGGCAGTTCCTTGAGGAAAACGTAAAGCAATGGCTGGATATTTCCCTCAGAGCTCCTCCCACTCTGCTGTTATAAATTTGCTAGATGGGGTGTCAGCTACATTTCTGGCAAAGTTATGCCAGTGGAGGAGGAGCAGCTCTGAGGAAATTCCTGGCCAATGTGTGGGATTCCTACTGACTGTATAAAAAATGTTGTAAAGTGCACATGAACAGGTTTAAGTAGTGCTGGCTGGATTGGTCAATTAGATCACACCCGAATCTGGGCATGATCTGGGTGCAGCCATTGCTGCATGTGCCTAAGGAAGCCAACAGCATGACCATGGCAAATTGGGGCAGCTGGCCTCATTTGTACATTACCTGCATTCTGTGGGCACCAGTCCCAGTCAAGGACCCAAAGGCCTGGTTGTGAAGGTTTGGGAGATGGAGCCAATTGGTGGGAGGTGGGGGGGTTGGTGGTTTAGATTTTTTTAGATTTAGAGATACAGCACTGAAACAGGCCCTTTGGCCCACCGAGTCTGTGCCGACCATTAACCACCCATTTATACTAATCCTACACTAATCCCTATATTCCCCTACCACCTACCTATACTAGTGGCAATTTATAATGGCCAATTCACCTATCAACCTGCAAGTCTTTTGGCTGTGGGAGGAAACCGGAGCACCCGGAGGAAACCCACGCAGACACAGGGAGAACTTGCAAACTCCACACAGGCAGGACCCAGAATTGAACCCGGGTCACTGGAGCTGTGAGGCTGCGGTGCTAACCACTGCGCCACTGTGCCGCCCTGGTGCATGCAAACTGATAGTGGTCTACAGTTGGTTATATTTATTGTTAAAACAAGAGCAGCTCCACATTCAAGTAAATTAAAAACAAATTAGCTTACCTTTCTTGACGGTAGCTTCCAGTGGTTCTTTTAAAGACTTTTGGTTTGGCTGCTGTATGCCTGAGAAAACTTATTGCAGCTTGCAGCTGTCAGGCAGAACCAACATCACAAAGAGGCCAGAAGTGGCCATTAGGCCCCTGATTTGCATAAACGATGCGCCCTACTGCCAGTTTTGGGCAGGTGCTCTGAATGAATACACGGTGCCTTGAGCATATTTGACCCCACAGAGTCTGACTTGTGCAATCAAATTTCTGGCTGACTATTTTCAAGATGCAAGATAGCATTGAAAATTCACCTGGAATGAATATCACCTCTCTTCAGAGGTCTTTGACTGGTACAATTGAAATCCAAATGCTTTTAGATCTGACTTCAGGGAGTTTCAAATTCAGATCCAGTCAATCAGTATTTTGAATTTTAAGACAACATAAGTGGCGAACAGGGAAACACATTTCCTTGGTAGGCCTGAGAGCCAGACTTGACACATAAACCCATTTGGTGGTCGTTCTTACCTGTGCATCTAATCATAGATGAAATCTTATTATCGGACAATATTCTGACCTTTAAACTCAAAGACAAGAAAGTTTGCTTGCTTTCACTGACTACTATTTGGCTACAGGTGCTATTTAAATGAAAATAAAATTTGATTCCTCAACCTACAACTACCAAATGATCCTAAATCATTGCTTTTGGGTATCTGGCTGTGTGCACCTTCTACCACGGATCAGTTTGATGGAATATTGTAAAATGTCTTTCAGGAAAATTAAACCTCTTCCCCCTTCCCAATCTGGCCATGCATGACTCTAGCCCCACACTAGGTGGTTGACTGTTAATGCCCTCAGGGAATTGCGGGATTAGCAATACATAAATGCACTTACCAACACCATGTACTTTCCAAGAACAAACAATGAAAAGTGGAAATAGGTGGTCTTTGTGGTAGAGAGCATATGAGGTCTGAAGCACAACTCAGGGTTGAATAAGAGCAGGGTGGAATTGATGGCAAGGCTATGGATTTGGTGGTAGCACCCAAATGGATTTGGTCTTCCCAATGTTGAACTGGGGCAAAATGCAGCTCATCCAAGACTAGGGCAGAATTTCCATGGGGTTTCTCACAATCCCCTACCATAATCAAAATTTACGGCACTTGATAGGAAGATCCACTGTGGAAATTCTTCCCCAGAGGTCTGACAAGCACAGAGGCAGTGGAGGATCTGGATGATGTTTCAAAGAGACATCTCATCCTATCAGCATATCATTCTGTTATTTTCTCCCTCATGTCCTTATCTAACATCCCCTTAAATGCATCAATGCTATTAGCCTCAACCACTCGATGTTCCACATTCTCACCATTCTCTGGATTTATTAGTAACTATTTTATATTTATGACCCCTAGTTCAGGACTCTGACACAAGTGGAAACGTATTCTCTACATCTACAGTATCAAACACTTTCATAATTTTCCATAGTGTTCAGTACCATTCCTCTGATACTGAAGCAGTCCGTGCCCACATGCAGCAAGACCTGGACAACGTTCAGACTTGGGCTGATAAGTGGCAAGCAATGTTGTATGATTGCCTTTAAGGGTGATGTCCCTTTAAGATCTTAGTATGCTAATGAGCTAAGTACCAGGACACAGTCATGTGACTACAAGCCTGAGTCACTCTGCAACTGTAACACCTGGGGCGCTTCCCACCTGGAGTAAGGTTCTGTAAATAGTTAGCTCTGTACTGTATTGTTTAGCTGTAATAAAGCTGTTTGAGATTTTCAACAAGCTGGACTCCACACATCTCATTTATGTTGCATCAGACAACATAAACAACGCATTACATGGTGGCAGCTGTGGTGATAAGACAAAGTCTGAGATTGAAGACCACACGTAAAACAACTGTAAAAACTTTTTACAGCTACTGGAGAGAAAGTGCCACAGAAATACTGGCCCAAATAGTAGAATGAATTAAAAAACTTACCTCCAGCTATAGAAGACAGAGCACAGAACAACAGGCTGCAAGCAAATCAGAGGAGTCACTTTGCCAGTGGTCGAGGAATCCCAGTTAGAAATAAAAAACTCTGAAGTGCTTATAAATTGATTTTTTTTTTCAAATGCTCCATGTAAAAGACAAAATGGGGGTGACCTGACTCCTTTCCCAAGCTGATCAAGGTCAGCGCCATTACAGGAGGTGCCTGATGACAAAAAGTGCCGGAATCCTTCGATCACTGCAGAGCTTCATTCATGCAACCAAAGTTTTTAAAAACTCATTAAATCACTTGAGTGTGAAGAGCTTTCATTCATGCAGCCACAGCTATAAAATACCATGAAACCACTTGAACGTGAACAACATAAACAAACTCTGAGTAGGCATTTGAACTGCCTAGTGAACAGCTGTGTAAAAAGACAAGCTTAAGTGTTACAAGCAAGATAAACACACAGCGCTGTCAAACACCTGCTCCTCCCAATCCAAGCAGCGAATATAAACAGCAGAATTTCTTAAAGGGGAAACAACGTAGAGTCATAGAACAAGTCTTAAAAAAGTTTTAAGCAAAAGAATAGCAGGAAGATGGAAACCAAATTTCCCAGCATGAACTGCAAGCCCATTGTTACAACCGAGGTGGGAGGAGTGCACTGTTTCTTCTAGTTCCACTTCTCCATAGGTCACAACATATATTTAAATGTTTACCCAGTTACGGATACAGTCGATCACAGACTGTAGTTTTATCCCAGAATAAAATATACCAACGAGGTTTCTTTAATAAATAACAAAATTATCAGTTAATTATAAAACAAGACTTCATCAGTAATGAAGCAAAGCATGAACACACATTGAAATATGAAAGTTCCCTTTTTACCTTAGCCCCTCACACACACACACACACACCCATTGGTTAACTGAAAAATAGAGATTTTCTTTTTTGAGCTCTGTTACAAAAAAAAAAGACAAAAAAGAATACTTTAGCCAAATATTTGCTAATTCATGAAGAAAAAAAGAAGACATGGAAAGATGGCAGTTGTCCCTTTTTGGTTTGCTGTCCCAACTATGCAAAGACGGCTGTCACTGGGATCTTTCTAGAACAGTTATTTTCAGGCAACGTTGAAGATCAGTTTGGTAGGCTTTCCAGGAGAATTGCAGCAACAAGGGATTTTACCAGGCTTTGCATAAGAAATGCAGCATCAGTTTCTCTATTTCTTACATTTGATTCTCAAAGAGATGGAAAAATAGGCAGGCTTTTCAAAGAGATGGAAGAGGGTGCTGATGGTGAATGCTGCCTTATCTGATTTTCTCCAACGGACTTCAAAACAGTTCACACTCCAACACACAGTCCAAAGCAAAACCAAAATATCTCAAGAGTCAAGCCTCCTGATCCCTATAAATCTTGACTTGTCACTTCTCCTTAAACATGGCCCCAATCAAAAGCCCTGCTGAGTAATTATCTGAAGACAGGTGACTTCCAGTAAGGGTTGTTTATAAACCAAGACTAAAAGACCTTCTGATGACCCCAGTGCAAAAAAAATCCATGGAATCCTATTCGGTTTTCCCAAATAAAACAATGTCCATAATGTTAAAATACATGAGTCCTCAAAAACCTACTTAGCAAAAAATATAGAAATACTGTCATGACACCATGGATATCCTGTCCGAATTCCAACTTTTGAAACAAAGAATGCAACTATGCTTTACAGACCAAGTGATTGCAGAACCAGAAAAACAGTCTGTAAAAAGACTAATAGCAGTTGGAAATGAGGGATTACACAGAATCAATACCTCTGGCTTATCTGAAGAGGACCAGAAAGATCCTGCAAAATGTGGAAAGTGCTAGAAGGTGAGCTCCGATTAACAGTGAATTTTCGAATTCACCACCTGGAATTGATGTCCTGCAGGCAACAGCCACAGGAATCAATAAACCAATTCATCATTAGATGCCGTAGTAAGGGCAATGAGTGTGACTTCCCAGAAACTGAGCTGTCAAACTGAATAATGGAGCTGATGATTGTATCAATACGCATTGAAGCATCTCAAAAAGACGTCTTGTGTCTTGGGGAAAAAGAAAGATCACAGCATTGATGTGCTGCTTGAAGATGGCAGGAAATATGAAGCCATTGTAGCTGTACAACAGCACCTGCAAGCACTAAGTACAGCCAACAGTATCAGCATGATAACCAGGCCAAAAAGAGCAAGCAAGCTGTGCGGTAAGTGTGGTTTGTCCCAATCACCGAAAAGTTTGTTCTGCATTTTGAAACCTGTGCGATGCATGCAGTGCAAAAGAACACTGGACCCACCTGTGCAGGAATTCTGGCTCCAAAGATGCAGCCAGAAGTCACAGTAGGCCACAAGCAAACGGACAACAGGTACAGCAACAGGACAACAACAGCAAGGAGAGCGCCAGAGACTTGCATAAACGCAAGTCGATACACGAAATCCACAGCAAAACAGACCTGAAACAAGACGCAGAGAGAAGTAATTCTCAGTCAGAAGATGATCAGGTGTTCCACATTGTTAACAAAGTTAAACAACTGGAAGCTTTTGCTACCATTAACATCAAGTGCCCAAAGAAAGCTGGCAAATATATACTCGGGGTTAAAATTGACACCGGAGCTAGTGCAAATATCCTACCAGTCTGAATCATCAAGGATATGCATTGGAGTCGTTGGAAATCAATGATACAACAGACAACTGCAAAGTTATCTGCATACAATGGGTTACCTATTCTGTGCAGTGCCACACTAACAATGCAATGCAGCTATGGCAAGTCGGCATGGAAACCGCAAATATTTTACCTGGTAGACATGAGTGGACCAGCAGTGGCAGGACTACCAGTCTGCAAGGACCTCGACATCATAACCATCCATGAAGTCACCAAGGTACCCATTAGAACAGAAGAGCCCAAGAGTACCCACATTGAGCCACAGTTCCTTCAGGATCTCAGTAGTTCTGGTTTAGAGGGCACCAGCCCCTTCTCAAAGATGCCACACCAAGACAATGAAGATGCAAACTCAGATGGTGAAAGTGCTTTGTCAACAGGCAGTGTTTCTTCACGCTCCGGTGTGGCAGTGAGGCGCATTGCCAAAGGGAAATCTCCAAGAACCTGAGCCCGCTCGCAGCCTCTGGCCAGCATCAAACAGTGCAGTCTGGAAATCCAGCAACTGCAGAACTATGCTGCGCCTTCACTTCTGCTTTTTAGAGAACCGCCAGCACCAAAACGAGATGGAACAGAGAGGTACTTCCATGAGGCCACAGACTTCTCCACCAATAAGTCCTCAGCCTTGAGCCCCAGGCCTTCAGATGTGGAGGATGAGGAGAGGCAAAGGACATGGGTGGTTGATGGTCGGCACAGACCAATGAAGCATTGTCTGTTGGCTCTTCAAGATAAGGTGCCGGAATTTTCCAACAATGACAAGGCCTAAAATGTGGCCATCTTGAGAAAAGCAACAGAGTATGTTAACAGGCTGAAGGCAGAGCAACAGAAACTGAATATAGAGAGACAGAAACTTCAGAAGAAGCAGCAACAGATGAGACGCAAATTCTCCGAGCAAGAGTCATCAAACCACCGAAATGCTATATGGACTTTTAAGCCTCTACGCTTGTAAACTTCACAATCCCTATCCTTGTGCGGGTAATTTTATAGTCTCTACCCATATAACTAGTTTTGATGTGATCCAATGTTAAATGTTTTTTTATTGTAGCATTCGAGACTTATCTTTGGAAAGAAAGGGGATGTTGTATGATTGCCTTTAAGAGTGATATCCCTTTAAGATCTTAGTATGCTAATGAGCTAAGTACTAGGATGCAGTCATTTGACTATAAGCCTGTGACACTCTGCAACTGTACCACCTGGAGTAAGGGCTTATAAATAGTTAGCTCTGTACTGTATAATAGTTTACTTATAATAAACCTGTTCGACATCTTCAGCAAACTGGACCCATTTATGTTGCATCAGACAACATAAAGAACTCATTACAAGTAATATTCCTGTCACACAAATGCCAGGCAATAACCATCTCCAACAAGAGAGAATCTAACCATCTCCTCTTGATGTTCAACGGCATACCATCGCTGAATCTCCTACCATTAACATTCTGGAAGTTACCATTGATCAGAAACTTAACTGGACTAGCCACATAAATACTATGGCTACAAGAGCAGGTCAGAGGCTGAGAGTTCTGACTCCCCAAAGCCTCCTCAAAGCATCATCTACAAGGCACAAGTCAGGAGTGTGATGGAATACTCTCCACTTGCTTGGATGAGTGCAGCTCCAACAACACGAAAGAAGCTCCACACCATCCAGGACAAAGCAGTCTGCTTGATTGGCACTGAATCCACCACTTTAAACATTGACTCCCTTCACCACTGACTCACACTGGCAGCAATGTGTACCATATACAAGGTGTACTGCAGCAACTTACCAAGCTTCCTTTGACAGCACCTTCCAAACCTGTGACCTCTACCACCTAGAAGGACAAGGCTAGCAGACGCATGGGAACACCACCACCTGCAAGTTTCCCTCCAAGTCACACATTATCCTGGCTTGGAACTATGTCACTGTTCCTTCACTGTCATTGGGTCAAAAACCTGGAATTCACTCCTTAATAGCACTGTGGGTGTACATGCACATCATTAACTGCAACGGTTCAAGAAGGGGTTCAGCACCACCTTCTCAAGGGTAATTAGGGATGGCAACAAATGCTGGCCAAGCCAGCAATGCTCACATCCCATGAATGAATTTTAAAAAGACATCTATCAGGTCACCCCATGGCCTTCTATTTTCTATAGAATAGGGCCCCAACCTGGTCAATCTTTCCTGATAGGTATATAATCTATCACTTCTGATTTTGTTCTAGTGAGTCATTTTTGCATCTTCTTCAATGCCACTTCTTCTTCTTTGGCCTCCTTGTCTCGAGAGACAATGGGTAAGCGCCTGGAGGTGGTCAGTGGTTTGTGGAGCAGCGCCTGGAGTGGCTATAAAGGCCAATTCTAGAGTGACAGACTCTTCCACAGGTGCTGAAGAAAAAATTGTTTGTCGGGGCTGTTACACAGTTGGCTCTCCCCTTGCACCTCTGTCCTTTTTCCTGCCAACTGCTAAGTCTCTTCGACTCGCCACACTTTAGCCCCGCCTTTATGGCTGCCTGCCAGCTCTGGCGATCGCTGGCAACTGACTCCCACGACTTGTGATCAATGTTACAGGACTTCATGTCGCGTTTGCAGATGTCTTCAAAGCGGAGCCATGGACGGCCGGTAGGTCTGATACCAGTGGCGAGTTCGCTGTACAATGTGTCCTTGGGGATCCTACCATCTTCCATGCGGCTCACATGGCCAAGCCATCTCAAGCGCCGCTGACTCAGTAGTGTGTATAAGCTGGGGATGTTGGGGTCAGCACCAGCTTCTCAAGGGTAATTAGGGATGGCAACAAATGCTGGCCTAGCCAGCAATGCTCACATCCCATGAATGAATTTAAAAAAGACATCTATCAGGTCACCCCATGGCCTTCTATTTTCTATAGAATAGGGCCCCAACCTGGTCAATCTTTCCTGATAGGTATATAATCTATCACTTCTGATTTTGTTCTAGTGAGTCATTTTTGCATCTTTTTCAATGCCACTACATCCCTTATATAATATGGACATCAGAATTGTTCACAGTACTCCAAATGTGGTCTAAGCAAGGCTCTGTACAAGTTGAACATAACTTCTTCGCCTTTTTATTCTATCCCTCCAGAAATGAACATCAGTGCTTTGTTTCCTTGTTTATGACCTTATTAACCTGCATTGCTACTTTTAGTGGTTTGTGTTTGTAACCCCACATCTCTCTGTTCCTCTACCCCATTTAGATATTTATTGTCTCATGAGTACGTGGCCTCATCCTTTTGACTGAAATGTATCACCTCGCACTTATCTTTATTGAAGTTCATTTGCCAATTACATGTCCATTCTGCAAATTTATTAATGTCATACTCTATTTTGTTACAGTCCTCCTCTGTATTAATTACACCCATCAATATTGTTGTACTTTCCTCTACAGCCTGTTACAAGTAGAGTCTCCTAGAGTTTTTTGAGGAGAACACACCCCGCACTTCACACTTAGTCATCAACATAGGAGGGGGCAGAGATGTCAAAGTTTCTCATGTATTGGGCCCTCAATGGGACCTGGCGTATGGTTGCAGGCAGTGTGCCTCCTTAAAAGTGGGGTCCACCTGGGGGTTAAGGCTGGGACTGTGACTTGAACCCTTGAATACAAAGTCTTTCCACAGCTGCTCCTGGTATACAATCTCCTTTTGATCCCGGAAAGTCCTCCAGGGCCAAGATGTAAGTATCCAGCAGCTGTAACTTGGTACTGATGCTAAGATGCACCCATCGTAGGTTTTTGGGATGAAGATATTGCACCACACCTACCCATACAAACCAACTGATTATAAAAGCAAAATAGACGCTGGCCAGGGAAGTGGTCACAAATAATCCAGTCAAACCGTTTTGAAAAATACCACAAACATTTGGGTCAGGAGTTTCTGCTTTGGATGCAAATTGTGCTCAAAATTGCACTAGTTCTGTGAGGTTTGTAAGGTGCAGCCAAAGGAGGCATGGTGAGTTGCTGCAGTGCACCTTGTACATAGTACACGCTGCTGTCACTGTGCATCATGGTGGAGGGAGTGAATGTTTAAGCTGGATGGTGTCGAGCTTCCTGAGTGTTGTTGGAGCTGCACTCATCCAGGTAAGTAGAGAATGTCCCATCACCCTCCTGACTGGTACCTTGTAGATGGTGACCAGGCTTTGGGGAGACAGGAGGTGAGTTACTTGCTACATAATTCCTAGCCTCTGACCTGCTCTTGTAGCCACAGTATTTATATGGCTGCTCCAGTTCAGTTTCTGGTCAATGGTAACCCCCAGGATGTTGATAGTGGGGAATTCAATGATGGTAATGCTGTTGAATGTCAAGGAGAGATGGTTAGATTCTCTCTTGTTTGAGATCGTCATTCCCTGGCACTTGTGTGGTACGAATATTACTTGCCAGTTATCAGCCCAAATCTGAATGTTGTTCAGGTCTTGCTGCATATGGACACAGACTGCTTTAGTACCTGAGGATTTGCAAATGGTACTGAACAATGTACAATCATCATCCAACATCCTTACTTCAGACTTTCTGATGGAGGGAAGGTCATTGATGAAGCAGCTGAAGATAGTTGGGCCTAGGATACTACCCTGAGGAACTCCTGCAGTGATGTCCATGGGCTGAGCTGATTGGCCTCCAACGACCACAACTATCTTCCTTTGTGCTAGGTATGACTCGAACCAGCAGAGTGTTTTCCCCCTGATTCCCATTGACTTCAATTTGGCTAGGGCTCCATAATGGTGATTAATTCGATCTGGTGCTTCGCCAGTTTTTGTGGGTGGAGCCACCTTCAAATGCTTTTTTCAAATCAGTGCAAATGATCAAAAAAACTCAATTTGCACTGAACTTAATTTGTACTTAAAATTCTTCAATCTTTTGCATGGCTTTAGCTAATTTTGGACGAATTGCATTGGAAGGTCCAGCACAACTGAGTGGAAACTCCAGGCCTGGATCATTTAAACAATATTTTTTAATCGATTTTCTTTGGTAGATATGTTTATGATTTATTTCAACAAGTGCACAGCGCACCTTTCCCCCTATGCAAGCTATAAGTGAGACCCAAAGCTAAGCGTTTCAACATTGCAAGGTCCAGCTTTGAAAATACTTTATATTTGTAGCTGTAAAAGCAGAGGGTTTTCAACATAAATCTCCACTTCGGGATTAGCACTTTGGCAACCAACCAATTGCTGCAGGGGAAAGTGGCAAATATAGTTTTCAGTATGGTGCTTAATCAGTGAAAGTTATTCTGGTCAAATAATTGTGGAGGATAATTCTTTTTGGAACAGTTTCAAAGACATGATCTTCACGGCAAAGCATTTGTGTCACATTTTACAGTGAATGCTGAGATGGGGGTGGTGAGCTGGATAGAGGCACCTTTAGGGATTGTGCAAACCTCTGCAGTTGCACTGGGCCCCAAGCCAATCAGAAGGGCCCTGAGTAAATCCAGAGATTAGACACCTATGCTCCATGGGATAGCTGATGGCCAATATCGAACACAATTGAAGGGTTGTTTAATTTTTTGGCCAGTTCGTTTTCATATATTAAAGAAGAAACCAGTCTTTATTATTATTATTTTTTTAAAAAAACTATTTATTTCTGTTGAAGGAAAGAGAATTATAGGCATAAAAGCAAAATACTGCGGGTGTTGGAAATCTGAAACAAAAACAGAAAGTGCTGGATATACTCAGCAGGTCAGGCAGCATCTGTGTTGAGAGAAACAGAGTTAACATTTCAGATCTGTGACCTTTCATCAAAACTGGCAAAGGTTAGAAATGTAATAGGCTTTCAGCAAGTGAAAGGGGGCGGAGGGGGTGGGGGTGCGGGGGGGAGAAGAGGAACAAAAGGGAAATGTGTGATAGGACAGAGGGAAGGAGAAATTAAATGTCAAAGATGTTATGGAACAAAGGCAAAGGGAGTGCTAATAGTTGTATTAAGAGACAAAGCATTAGTCTAGAGAGAGTGTTAATGGCAGAATAATGAATGGCACTGCCCAAAAGCAAAAACATGAAAAACAAGTAGACAGACAGATGGTTAAAAAATAAATAAAATATAGTAAAGCAAAATTTAAAAAGGCAGTCATGCTGTGATGTGTTTGGTAGTGGCATCATGCTGGAGGTGGCGGAAATAGTGGCAGATGATCCTTTCAATGTGGAGGCTAGTGGGGTGAAGACAAGGGAACCCTGTCATGGCTCTGGGAGGGAGGGGAAGGGGTGAAGGCAGAAGTGCGGGAAATGGTCGGACATGGTTGAGGGCCCTGTCGCGAACTGAGGGACATTGTTGCCATTTTGGGCTGTCAATTCATCTCTGTATGCCAATACGTTCTTGTGACCACAGGAGTGGCCTTTCAGGCCATCCTTTCATCACTAGTTCTTGCAACACTTGCATCTTATTGGGTAGTTTCCTTGATTTGAGCAAGGCGCTTGTCTGTCAGATTCAATGTCTCTGCTGGATTGATGACTTCCAGAGCATGTTGAGCTGCTGCTTCATGTTGGATCCGGAAGATTTCACACTCTGTCGTAGCATCCTCTACTTTCTTTATAGGGAGTGCATTCTTTACAGACACTTTGGAGCAGATAGCAGTGGCTTGAGGAAAATGCTTTGAAGTGGCTTGTGGTCGGACTCGACTGTCACTTTGTCTCGACCAAGTAGGTATTGATGAAAATGTTCACAAGCAAAGACAATGGCCTGCACTCTTTCTCGATCTGAGCGTAGTGTCATTCCGTTAATGCCCTGGATTCAAATGCAACTGGTTGTTCTTGCTGCATTAGGGTTGCTCCAAGTCCTGACTAGCTGGCGTCACACTGCAGGGTGACTTCATCATTTATGTCATAGTATTTCAGAACCTGTGTTGCCATCACTAGTTGCTTGATTTTAGTGAACGCTGCTTCTTGTTCTGTGCCCCAATATATCCTTGGCAGTGTGCTGGCGTAATGATCCACACTCCGACGACAAATTTGCAAGAATTTTTCTAAATAGTTGACAAAACCAACAAATTGTTGCACTGCTTTTACATCTGTTGGTCGCTGCATCGCTGTTACCACTCTCACCTTTTTGGGATCTGGGAGAAGACTTTTGCTGTCAGTACATGATCTATACTTGACTTCAGGTATCTTTAACTGCAATTTTTTCTTGTTCAGCTTTAGGTTCATCTGGCGAGCTCTGTCTAGCAGTCACACTAGATTTTGATCGTGATCAGCAATGACTTCTTTCATTGTGTCTCTGCATACGTAAACTAGCAGATCATCCACTATAGCTTTCATTCTGGGAAGATCACTAACTATCTCATGCTGTCTGCGTTGATACTCCTCTGGAGCCATGGGAATGGCAAACGGCATGCATAACCATCTGTACCTCCCGAACGGCATCCAGAATGTAGTTAGAAAGCTACTGCTTTCATCCAGCTTCATTTGCTGGTAACCATCCTTTGCATCTATGGTAGTGAAGATGTTTGCCTTTGTAAGTTGTGACAAAATTCCTTCGATGGTAGGCAAGGGATAATGAACGCTTTTCAGTGCTTTATTTAGATCCCTTGGGTTGATGCATACTCTCAGCTTTCCAGGTAATTTCACTGCTACCATGTGCTAATCCATTCTGTAGGTGTTGTCACTTTCTTGATGACTCCCTTTTTTTCCAGCTCTTCTATCTTGTCTTTCAGGCTGGTCTTGAGGGCAGCTGGAACTTTCCTCGGCAGATGCTGAATTGGTCTTACCCTCTCATCTACTTCGAGATGATATTCTCCAGGAAGGCATCCTAAACCTGTAAACACATCATTGTACTCCTCTAGGATTTGTTCTGTGCTGTGACACATTGTAAATCTCTTTTTGCACGTTGAGGGATACCAGTCCAAGCTTCAGACTTGCTCCGGCTGAGGTAAGTGGCTTTTGCTTGCTGTCTCTGATTTGGAACTCCAGATCTTCGTTCTTATAATTGCATTGGGCTCTCAGAGTAAGTTGTCCTCTCGACACTAGTGTGATGCCATCATATAGCCTCAACTTGACTTTCAGCCACTTCATTTTTGGATCGTCACGTTGATCCACGTCGCACAGGTCTGTGAAGTTCATGATGTTGCATGATGCACTGGTGTCTATCTGACACTTTATGTTGACCTGATGTTCTCCTTCTGCAGTCACCATTCCAACAGTCACAAACCATTTATCACTTATCGACCTGACTGAACCAAATCCTGCTGTATGGTGTATTGTGATTTGTCAGAATCTTCGGCTGATATCTCTCCAGTGGCCATCTGTACCTGCATATTGTGCTTCCTTTTAGCCAAACACTTGTGTGCAAAATGATTTGGCTTCTTGCAGTGAGAACACTGCTCTCCCCACCCTGGACATGCCTTCTTTTCCTTTGTGTGATGTCCTCCGCAGTATTTGCAACCTGCCCTTTGTCTGTGATCTTTCTGCTCTTTCGGTCTGAAACGTCTATCAGCATAATGCAAGGCCTGGTCTGTTCTGCCATGAACATGCTCTAGCTGCTGATTTATAACCTCAGCGTTTCTGCACAAGTCGATCGCTTTCCTGAGAGTATGTTTCTCCTCTCTCAGTAGACGTGCTCTCACTGCGGGATTTCTTATGCCTAATACCATCCTGTCTTTAATTTGATCATCTTTTAGTTATGAAAATTCACAGGATTCTATGAGCTGTGTTAATGCAGTCACATATTGATCAATGGACTCTTTTTCACCTTGGGGCCTAATATTGAACACATACCATTCATTAAGTTATGTTTACTTCAGGTTCAAAGCGTGCCTTCAAGGCTTTCAAAATTTATGATTTTTTTTTGTTCTTCAGAGAGATTTAGGGGGAATACATTTGTAACAGTCTCTCCCCAACAGTGATAGAAGTGCAGCTACTTATAGCTGTTCTGGTTTGTTAATTAAATTTGTCGTAATTTTGTAATTTTGCCATTACAAGTAGAAAAACTGCCAGTTCTGCTTCATATCACCTTTTATTTCAACCAGCGCTGGAAGGGGAAGATTTGCAGCCATTGTGTCTTACACAGTACTTTCAGCACTTCTTTGTTCCTTTTTCTGTGACTTTCTCTGGCTTTTAGCAGCTTTCAGCAGCTCTGAACATTCCTGTGTTCCCCTTTTAGTAGCTGTGCTTCGATACAGTTCTTCGACACTCAATCTCAGCTCCACTATGACACCATGTTACAAGCTCACAGGAGAACAGTCTTGCTTGTACTGTGCTTTTATTGAACTGCCTTCTGATGGATGCCTGCAGTGTGCTTCATGGTAGAGGTCACATGACTATGGCAAGCCAGGAGGCGCATTAGTTATAGTATTGCATTTCTCTCCCAAACAGTGCACAATGTGAATGAATTTCTCTTTTTACTTTAAGTTGACTAACATAAGTTTTAAAATAATACAGGGAGAAAACCCAATAACCAATAGGAGGGTAATTTCACCTCATTTCAATCCGAAAGTAGATGGCCATCAAAAGCCAGTTTTTGCTGATATGACCAAGGATGTCGAATTGAAAATGTAGACTCTGAATCTCCTTGGATTTTCTGTTGAGGTAACTTTGCTGGAAGTCCTGTTTATAAACATAAGAAGTGGTTTCCACAGCATGGCTGACAAATTTCTAGCAGTTCAGTAGTAGAAAGTCAGGGCCATAATGTTATATATGTAAAAGTATTCCTAGGACTATGTAGGATTGTCAAAACTCCAGGATTGCCTTGGAGGCTCCAAAATTGAAGATTAATCTCCTGGACACTGCTGCAAGCATCCCGGGAGAAAAATTAGAGGAGTATTTAAAAAATTGTGCTATAAATTGTTTTTGAACACTTTTGTTTATTAGTTATGGGCGGTGGGGTAATGGCTGTTTTACTGGGTGGGGCAGTTGGAGGTGAGAGGTCACATGCGTATTCTGATAACTATTATGGCTTACTACAGAATATCTAAGAATCTGATGGTTACAGGAACAGGAGTTTATTTAAACACATCTTGCATCTATGGCTGCCATTTACACTCGACACAAGGTTCTGTACAAGTTCTATTACATCACTTCCTGTGATGATGCTCACAGACTATTTACATGTTCTGCCCAGTAACAACCCTGTATTACATTATATTGCAATGTGATGAAATCTCTGGGATTACGTCCAAGCAGAGTTGGTAACTTGGGGGTTATGGGGGAGGGGATGCACTGAAATCCAGGCAACACACTTCTGTTTGATCTTATATCTGCTGGTTTATTCTGTTTGAATTTGTGCACCTGGAGCTTTGGAACGGGCTGTTCTTAGCACTGCTGGCTCATTGGTTTTTGAATCCTAAATTGCAATGCTAAAGTATGTTCGTCGCAGCAACTCGAGATAGACACAAATTCATGGAGACATAGATTTAAACTTTATACATGAAAGTAAAAGTAAACCCCTGATCAAGGTAATAAGACCAGTGAACTAACTTCAACCTGGATTTCCATGTCAGTTTAACCTCAGTGACCTCCGTCTGTCTAACTGGTTGTTTAGCACGGATGAATACTTTCAGCTTCACTCCAGATTTTTTACAGGTGTGGATTTCAAGTTCTTGCTAAACAGAATGGTCTCTTTAAAAGATATCTGACTGGAACTGATTACGGTGCCGCTGGAGTTTGGACTGAGGGCACATCACACAAGTGGGTGTTTTTAACTTTTTAGCCCAGTGCTGTGTCAAACTCTGATAGATACTGTTTGTTCGTAAACCACCTTCATGATTTTATTTTTATTACCACTTTCCTCCCTGCTTGCCCTGAAGGTGGTGCTGATCTATAGTGAGTATGATTCCATGTTCATTGACTAGCCCGCAGGTAAGTAGCTATTCTTCATGTCTGACTCAAGTAAGTGAATGTTCACCCTTAGGATCATTATAGCTGACAGTATGACTTAGAAACACAACAGGCAGGGCATGTAAGTATGAAATCATAAGCGGACCTATCCCTCTGCGTTATAGCTACTTGCTGATAGAGTAACAGTCTACGTGTATTACTGCCAAAGAAAGAAAGATCTTGTATTTATATAACACCTTCGCATCTTCAGAGAATCATAAAGCATTTCATAGCCAAGGAATCAGTTTTCAAATGTTGTCACTGTTGTTTTGTAGGCTAAACTGCAATCAGTTTTCATACTGCAAGGTCCCACAAGAAAAAACAATAAGATAAATAATCAGTTTTCTGGTGATGTTGAATGAGGGATAAATGTTGAACAAGAAACTTACCATGTTTTTCTGCAAATAATACAGGGAGAACATTCATGGGATCATTTGCCTCCACCTGTTGAAGCAGGCCTTTGTTTAACAATCTATCCCTGGCTCCCTCCTATTTCTCATCTACTCATTGCCCCTCAGTGACATCATCCAAAAATACAGCATCAGATTTCACATGATGCTGACGACACCCTGCTGTACCTCGCCATCAGCTCTTCGATGTCTCCACTGCCTCTAATTTGTCATGTTGCTTGTCCGAAGTCTAACATTGGAAGAGCAGAAATTTTCTGCAATTAAATATTGGAATGACCAAAGCTCCCACTATAAATTCCGTTCCCTAGCCGCCAATTCTGTCATCCTCCCAGCCACTGTCTGAGGCTGAAACAGACCATTCACAACCTCAATGTCCTTCTTGGTCCGAAGCTGAGCTTTTGAACCCATACCCTCTCCATTACCAAGATAATCTACTTCCATCTCCATAATATCTCCTGGATCCACCTCTGCCTCAGCCCATCCACTGCTGAAACCTTCATCCATGCTGTTTTTACCTGTAGACTCGACTATTCAAATGCTCTTGTGGTCAGCTTCTAACTTTCTACCCTCTGCAAACTTCAGCTCATCCAAGACCCTGCTGCCTATATCCTAACTGCACCAAGCCCCATTCACTCATCACCCCTGTGCTCGCTGGCGTAAACTCTCGGTCCAATAGTGCCGCAAATTTAAAATTCTCATCCTAGTGTTCAAATCCCTCAATGACCTGAGCCACGAGGTCATGCTGCAGCTGTACAAAACTCTGGTGAGACCGCACCTGGAGTATTGCGTGCAGTTCTGGTCACCGCATTATAGGAAGGATGTGGAAGCTTTGGAAAGGGTGCAGAGGAGATTTACTAGGATGTTGCCTGGTATGGAGGGAAGGTCTTACGAGGAAAGGCTGAGGGACTTGAGGTTGTTTTCGTTGGACAGAAGGAGGAGGAGAGGTGACTTAATAGAGACATATAAGATAATCAGAGGGTTAGATAGGGTGGATAGTGAGAGTCTTTTTCCTCGGATGGTGATGGCAAACACGAGGGGACATAGCTTTAAGTTGAGGGGTGATAGATATAGGACAGATGTTAGAGGTAGTTTCTTTACTCAGAGAGTAGTAGGGGCGTAGAACGCCCTGCCTGCAACAGTAGTAGACTCGCCAACTTTAAGGGCATTTAAGTGGTCATTGGATAGACATATGGATGAAAATGGAATAGTGTAGGTCAGATGGTTTCACAGGTCGGCGCAACATCGAGGGCTGAAGGGCCTGTACTGCGCTGTAATGTTCTAATGACCTCACCCCTCCCTATCTCTGTAACCTCCCCTAGCCCTACTACCCTCCAAGATTTTTTAGTTCCTTCAATATTGGCCTCTTGCACACCCTGATTTTTTTTACCTCACCACTGGTGGATGTGCCTTCAGCTGCCTTGGCACTAGACTCTGGAATTCCTTTCCTAAGACTCTCTGCCTCTCTACCTCTCTCTCCCCCTATAAGATGTTCCTTAAAACTTACCTCTTTGGCCAAGCTTTTGTTCACTTGTTCTATAACTCTTTATGTGGCTCAGTGCCAAATTTTGTTGAATAATGCTTCTGTGAAGCACCGTAGGACATTTTATTATATTAAAGGTGCTATGTAAATGTAAGTCGTTGTTGTCTCATCCAAAATATAATATTGCTGATAATATAGCACTTACACATAGGGGTTGATGTGTTTGACTAGTGCGGGGGAGGGGTTAGGAGCAGTCTGCATCCAATGACTGGCCTAAGGCTGCAGCATCCCCTACTTTATCTTCACCGACTTTGAAGTCAGCTGAGGCTTCCGCTGCTGGTTAATTTAAGTGGAAAAGTCATGGCCAGATGACATTATCAGTGCTGTCGTGATTCTTTTCCTAATACTCGGGGGAGGCCCCCCTGGTGTCAAAGCCGCCACAGAAACCAAATGGAACCAGAAGAGGCCAAGATAAGTAGAATTTTTGAATTATAAGAGGAGCAGGATGAAATCCCTGGGCCTCCCTTGCCCCGGCCCTCAGCTTCCCTCTATGCTAGAGCTGGTTCTCTCCTTCTTCTTCTTAGGCAGTCCCTCGGGATTGAGGATGACTTGCTTCCACTCCGGTTCGAAGGGTTCTGAGATGGCTGATAAGTCCAATGTGTGATCTGCAGACTCTGCCGCATGACAGACAGGTGGTTCTTGAAGGATCAGGTAGATGAATAGTTTGGAGGTTTGTGCACCCCCTCAGATGTCTCGACTTTGCCTCCGCATGTTCCCAATGAAGTCGCTCGAGGTGTATGATGCCTTCCTGAATGAGCTATCTATTTCTAGAAGGGTCATGAGGCAGAGACTCCCTTGAGTCGATGGGGATGTTTGATCTCTTCAGGGGTGTTTTGAGGACATCTCTAAAGCATTTCCACTATCCTCCTGGGAGTCTCCTGCCATGATCAAATTCTGAGTAGAGCAGCTGCTTTGGGAATCTGGTGTCAGGCATGTAAATGACATGGGTGATTAGCGCCCTAAAGCTGGGAAGGTTGTCTTGGGAGAGGACGCTGCCGTTGGACTGCCTTTTTTGCCACCGGATGTAGAGGATCTTGCGGAGGGCTCAGTGACGGCTGCTTCCTGACTCAATTCCTACTCTTGCCCGCTGGCCATAACATTGTTCCCGCTAGCTTCGAGCAAGGCACTGAAGTTTTGTGACCCTTCAGTTAATATCAGTCGGACTCGCTTCCTTCATAACTTCCAGATGCACGTCCCATGCACTGTACCTCCCACCCCTACCCTTTATTATTGAGGCTTTCGCACCAGTTTCATTTAATTGAACCCAGCCCTTGGAATGGCGCTTGAACCCAGTCCTCAGACAGAGAGATACGAGTCCTGCCACTGGGCCATGCTGACAATCTTAAGGGGTGTTACTCTACGAAGTACGGTTACGCACTGATGGGTGTAACTCTGTGAAGTATTGCTACACATTAAAGGGGTTTTGTTCTGTGTATTACAACCACAGGCCAAAAGGGTATTACTGTCTGTGTGACACTGCTACACACTAAAGAGATACTACTCTCTTTAGAACTACTTCAACTAGGGAGCCAATCCTGAATCAGGACACTGACAATTTTATTGACCTATTTGGAAGTCATTGCTAAGTATGAAGAACACATTTCAAACTGTTGAATGACATCAGACTTCTGGGAGTCCAGTAGATGGAAGAAACAGAGAAATTAGCTTTACAGTTCATTCCTGTTAAGGCAATAGCCTGCTTACCATTAAAGTGAAAGAGCCACGAAACATAATAGGAATTTAACATGAAATATTAGAATACATGTCCTGTTGTAGAAAGTTCTGGGATGCTTTAAACTGTAGCAATATTCATAGAAGTTGAATCCATTGGAAATCCATTTGCAAATCTGCTGTCTCCCAGAAACATCAATTTAATTATTGAGATTCTCATTCATTAAACTTTAGTTTGCTCGGTCTTGCTATTTTCTGCAGCTTGTATCTTCTTTTTCCGTATTGCCATATCTTGAAGAGACCATTCCTCGAGAGCACATTTCTTTTTTGTATTTCTCCTATTTTTTTCTTTCTGCTTGGAACATGTTCTACTTGCACACAAGGAAAAATAAACTAATAAGCATACTTGAGCCTGCCACATTAATCTGTAAACATATAATTTATTCAAATTAGATTTCTTTTTCTACTAAAAGGAAAGATTCACGAGAATGGTTCCAGGGATGAAGAATTTCAGTTTTGAAGATAGATTGGAGAAATTTGGACTGTTTTCCTTGGAGAAGAGAAGGCAGAGAGGTGATTTGATAGAGGTATTCAAAATCATATGGGGTCTGGACAGAGTAAACAGAGAGAAACTGTTCCCACTCATGAAAGGATCGAGAACGAGAAGGCACAGATTTAAAGTAATGGGTAAGAGAAGCAAAAGAAACTTTTTCACGCAGCGAGTGGTTAAGGTCTGGAATGCGTTCCCTGAGAATGTGGCTGAGGCAGGCTCAATCGAGGCATTCAAAAGGGAATTAGACTGTTATCTGAAAAGGAAGAATATGCAGGGTTACGGGGAGAAGGCGGGGGAATGGCACTAAATGAAATGATCATTCGGAGAGCTGATGCAGAGATGATGGGCCGAATGGCCTCTTTATGTGCTGCATCAATTCTGTGATTTTAACTGTGGCTTTAACACATTAACATTAACAGCATCAGTGTTACAACAGCAAACAAATAAATGTCTTTGAAACTTGTTTAGCATTCATCTGCTGATATTCCCAGGAGCCATTTCGAGATTAATTAAAAGGTCTTTCTTTACCTGGGGTAAGTTTTTGTCTTTAGCTCCCCTGCGTAGATCTTCAAATACTGTGTAAGCGTATTGGGACTTCAAAAGTGTGCCCCCCCCCCACCCCCCGCCAATAAAATTAGTGAATGGAAATGTATAATCTGCCATATGAAGTTCTATGCCAGTGCCATTGGAGACAAAATTGTCTGTATATCCACAATTTCCTGTTTAGTCAGAAATTGCGGGTGTCATTTTCTGTTGAAGTGACATTCGTTCCCAGCGAGTAGGAAAGAAGTTATCTGGTTCAGATGGGATGCATCCTAGGTTGCTGAGGGAAGTCAGGTTGGAAATTCTGGAGGCTCTGACACAACGGGGGAGGCGGTGGCGGAGTGGTATTATCACTGGACTAGTAACCCAGAGACCCAGGTTATTGATCTGGAGACATGGGTTCGAATCCCACCACAGCAGAAGGTGGAATTTGAATTTAATTAATAAATCTGGAATTAAAAGCTAGTCTAATGATGGCCGTGAAACCATTGTCAATTGTTGTAAAAACCCATCTGGTTCACTAATGTCCTTTAGGGAAGGAAATCTGCTGTCCTTACCTGGTCTGGCCTACATGTGACTCCAGACCCACAGCAATGTGGGTTAACTCTTACATGCCCTCTGAAATGGCCTAGCAAGCCACTCAGTTGTATCAAACTGCTACAAAGTCTAAGAAAAGGAATGAAACCGGATGGACCACCCGGCATCGACCTAGGCACCGGAAACAACAACGGCATTGTCGACCCAAAGTCCTCCTTACTAACATCTGGGGGCTTGTGCCAAAGTTGGGAGATCTGTCCCACAGACTAGTCAAGCAACTGCCTGACATAGTCATAGTCACGGAATCATACCTTACAGACAATGTCTCAGACACTGCCATCACCATCCCCGGGTATGTCCTGTCCCACCGGCAGGACAGACCCACCAGAGGTGGTGGCACAGTGGTATACAGTAGGGAGGGAGTAGCTCTGGAAGTCCTCAACATCGACTCCGGACCCCACAAAGTCTCATGGCATCAGGTCAAACATGGGCAAGGTAACCTCCTACTGATTACCACCTACCACCCTCCCACAGCTGATGAATCAGTACTCCTCCATGTTGAACACCACTTGGAGGAAGCACTGAGGGTGGCAAGGGCACAAAATGTACTCTGGGCGGGGGACTTCAATGTCCATCACCAAGAGTGGCTCGGTAACACCACTACTGACCGAGCTGACCGAGTCCTAAAGGACATAGCTGCTAGATTGGGTCTGCGGCAGGTGGTGGGGGAACCAACAAGAGGGAAAATATACTTGACCTCGTCCTCACCAATCTGCCTGCCGCAGATGCTTCTGTCCATGACTGTATTGTTAGGAGTGACCACCGCACAGTCCTTGTGGAGACGAAGTCCCGCCTTCACATTGAGGATACCGTCCATCGTGTTGTGTGGCACTATCACCGTGCTGAATGGGATAGATTTCGAACAGATCTAGCAATGCAAAACTGGGCATCCATGAGGCGCTGTGGGCCATCAGCAGCAGCAGAATTATACTCAACCACAATCTGTAACCTCATGGCCCGGCATATCCCCCAC
Source organism: Heterodontus francisci (assembly GCF_036365525.1). Lineage (NCBI taxonomy): Eukaryota > Metazoa > Chordata > Chondrichthyes > Heterodontiformes > Heterodontidae > Heterodontus > Heterodontus francisci. The sequence goes on along the minus strand of NC_090373.1, from coordinate 148,707,522 downwards.
TCTAACATTACCATCAAGCCAGGAGACCAACCCTGGTTCAATGAAGAGTGCAGGAGGGCATGCCAGGAGCAGCACCAGGCATACCTCAAAATGAGGTGTCAACATGGTGAAGCTACAACAAAGGACTATCTGCGTCCCAAACTGTGTAAGCAGCATGCAATAGAGCTAAGCGATCCCATAACCAACGGATCAGATCTAAGCTCTGCAGTCCTGCCACATCCAGCCGTGAATGGTGGTGGACAATTAAGCAACTAACTGGAGAAGGTGGCTCCACAAATATCCCCATCCTCAACGATGGGGGAGCCCAGCACATCAGTGCGAAAGATAAGGCTGAAGCATTTGCAACAATCTTCAGCCAGAAGTGTCGAGTTGATGATCCATCTCGGCCTCCTCCTGAGGTCCCCAACATCACAGATGCCAGACTTAGCCAATTCGATTCACTCCGCGTGATATCAAGAAATGACTGAAGGCACTGGATACTGCAAAAGCTATGGGCCCTGACAATATTCCGGCAATAGTACTGAAGACCTGTGCTCCAGAACTTGCCGTGCCCCTAGCCAAGCTGTTCCAGTACAGCTACAACACTGGCATCTACCCTGCAATGTGGAAAATTGCCCATGTATGTCCTGTACACAAAAAGCAGGACAAGTCCAACCCGGCCAATTACCGCCCCATCAGTCTACTCTCAATCATCAGTAAAGTGATGGAAGGTGTCATCAACAGTGCCATCCAACGGCACTTGCTTAGCAATAACCTGCTCAGTGACGCTCAGTTTGGATTCCGCCAGGGCCACTCAGCTCCTGACCTCATTACAGTTTTGGTTCAAACATGGACAAAAGAGCTGAACTCAAGAGGTGAGGTGAGAGTGACTGCCCTTGACATCAAGGCAGCATTTGACCGAGTATGGCATCAAGGAGCCCTAGCAAAACTGAGGTCAATGGGAATCAGGGGGAAAGCCCTCTGCTGGCTGGAGTCATACCTAGCACAAAGGAAGGTGGTTGTGGTTGTTGGAGGTCAATCATCTGAGCTCCAGGACATCACTGCAGGAATTCCTCGGGGTAGTGTCCTAGGCCCAACCATCTTCAGCTGCTTCATCAATGACCTTCCTTCAATCATAAGGTCAGAAGTGGGGATGTTTGCTGATGATTTCACAATGTTCAGCACCATTCGTGACTCATCAGATACTGAAGCAGTCCGTGTAGAAATGCAGCAAGACCTGGACAATATCCAGGCTTGGGCTGATAAGTGGCAAGTAACATTCGCGCCACACAAATGCCAGGCAATGACCATCTCCAACAAGAGAGAATCTAACCATCTCCCCTTGACATTCAACAGCATTACCATCGCTGAATCCCCCACTATCAACATCCTAGGGGCTACCATTGACCAGAAACTGAACTGGAGTAGCCATATAAATACTGTGGCTACAAGAACAGGTCAGAGGCTAGGAATCCTGAGGCGAGGAACTCACCTCCTGACTTCTCAAAGCCTGTCCACCATCTACAAGGCACAAGTCAGGAGTGTGATGGAATACTCTCCACTTGCCTGGATGGGTGCAGCTCCAACAACACTCAAGAAGCTCGACACCATCCAGGACAAAGCAGCCCGCTTGATTGGCACCCCATCTACAAACATTCACTCCCTCCACCACCAACGCACAGTGGCAACAGTGTGTACAATCTGCAAGATGCACTGCAGCAATGCACCAAGGCTCCTTAGACAGCACCTTCCAAACCCGCGACCTCTACCAACTAGAAGGACAAGGGCAGCAAATACATGGGAACACCACCACCTGGAAATTCCCCTCCAAGTCACACACCATCCTGATTGGAACTATATCGCCGTTCCTTCACTGTTGCTGGGTCAAAATCCTGGAACTCCCTTCCTAACAGCATTGTGGGTATACCTACCCCACATGGACTGCAGCGGTTCAAGAAGGCAGCTCACCGCCGCCTTCTCAAGGGCAATTAGGGATGGGCAATAAATGCTGGCCTGGCCAGCGATGCCCACATCCCATGAATGAATAAAAAAAAATCATCCTTAGGCATGGAGTGGTGCCAGAAGACTGAAGGATTTCAAGTGTTACACATTTGTTCAAAAAGGGGGCGAGAGATCCGGCAGCTGCAGGGCAGTCAGCCTAATGGTTTTGATGAAGAAATCTTTACAGACAATAATCCAGGTTGAAGTGGATTGGCCTTTGGAAAAATCTGGATTTATGGATGAAAGCCAGCATGGATTTCACAAAGGTAAACCTTGTTTGAATAACATGATTAAGTTCTTTGAGAAAGTAATGGAGAGGATTCATGAGGGTAGTTCGACTGATGCTTGGAATATGGACCTTCAAAAGGCTTTTGATAAAGTACCATATCATCAGCTTGTCAACAAAATTGAAGCCCATGGGATTAAATAGGCAATGGCTGTTTGGATACAAAACTGACTCAGGAGCAGAAAAAGAGAGCAATTTCAGACTGGAGAGAAGTGTGCTGAGGTATCCTCCAAGGATGGGTGTTGGGACCACTGATCTTTTTGATATATAATGACCTTGACTTGGGTCTACAGGCATAATTTCAAAGTTGAAGCTGCCATGAAACTCAGAAATGTAGTAAACAGTGAGGAAGGTATAATAGACTTCAGGAGGGCATAGACAGACTGATGAAATGGGCAGACACATGGAGGATGAAATTTAATGCAGAGATGTGTGAAGTGATTCATTTTGTAAGGAAGAATGAGGAGAAGCGATATGAATGAAATGGTACAATTTTGAAGGAGGTGCAGGATCAGACAGCCCTGGAGGTATATGTATACACGTTGCTGCAAGTAGCACGACAAGTTGAGAAGGCTGTTAAAAAGGTTTATGGGATCCTTTGCTTTAGAATTGCGACGGAGTACAAAGGCAAGGAAGTTATACTAAACTTTTATAAAGCACTAGTTAGGTCCTAGCTGAGGTATTGTGGCCATTTTGAGCACCACACTTTAAGAAGGATGTCCTCTTAGAGAGGATCCAGAGGAGACTTGCTGGCATGATATCAGGGATGAAAAACTCCACCGACACTGAGAGACTGCAGAAACTGGTGTTTTTCTCCTTAGAGCAGAGAAAGTTAAGGAGAGATATGATAGAAATTGAAGGATTTTTGATAGTGTAAATAAGGAGAAACTGTTCTCACTGGCAGAAGGGTCAGTAACCAGAGACCATAGAATTTTGGTAATTGGTAAAAGAACCAGAGGCGACATGAGGAAAAAATGTTTTACCCAGAAAATTGTTATAATCTGGAACGCACTGCCTGAAAGCTTGGTAGACACAGCTTTAATAATAACTTTCAAAAGGGAATTGGATAAATTGTCTAAGGGAAAAATTTGCAGGACTTTGGGAAAAGAGCAGGCGAGAGTGACAAATTTGATTCGAGTACAGGAGCAGGGCTGTAGGAGCAGTAGAGAGTATCATGGATAGCACGTCTAGAGAGGTGGTCACACCGCAGGCTCAGATTCCACAGGCAGAGCAAGAGGACCAGGCAGGCAGTGTAGGAATCTCCTGTGGCTATTTCCTTGCAAAACAGATATCTCAGAGCAATTACAGGACATTCTGAAGGGGGAGGGTGAACAGCCAGTGGTCGTGGTACACATTGGTAGAAACGACATAGGTTAAAAAAAGGATGAGGTCCTAAAAGCAGAATATAGGGAGTTAGGAAGCAAGTTGAAAAGTAGGACCTCAAAGGTAGTGATCTCAGGATTATTACCAGTGCCATGTGCGAGTCAGAGTAGAAATAGCAGGATATATCGGATGAATATGTGACTGAAGAGATGGTGTAAGGAGGAAGGTTTTAGATTCCTGGGACATTGGGACCGGTTCTGGTGGAGGTGGGACCAGTCCAAACTGGACGGGTTACACCTGGGCAGGACTGGGACTGATGCCCTGGGGGGGTATTTGCTAGAGTAGTTGGGGAAGGTTTAAACTAAAATGGCAGGGGAATGGGAACCTTTGCAAGGAGTCAGAGGATGGGGGAGCAAAGACAAGAACAAATGACAGTAAGGGGCAGAGAAATCAAGGGCCAGAATCAAACAGGGCCACAGTGAAAAATAGTGGGAAGGGGACAGGTAATGTTAAAAAGACAAGCCTTAAGCTTTGTGCCTTAATGCACGGAGCATTCGCGATAAAGTGGATGACTTAATCGTGCAAAGAGATGTAAACAGGTATGATATAGTTGGGATTACGGAGACGTGGCTGCAAGGTGACCAGGGATGGGAAATAAACATTCAGGGGTATTTAGGAAGGACAGAAAAAAAGCAAAAGGCGGTGGAGTTGCATTGCTGGTTAAAGAGGAAATTAACGCAATAGTGAGGAAAGATATTAGCTCTGCTGATGTGGAATCTGTATGGGTAGAGCTGAGAAACACTAAGGGGCAGAAAACATTAGTGGGGGTTGTATATAGACCCCCAAACTGTAGTGCTGATGTTGGGAATGGCATTAAACAGGAACTTAGAGATGCCTGCGATAAAGGAACATCTGTAATTATGGGTACTTTCATCTGCATATAGATTGGGAAAATCAAATTAGTCACAATACCATAGAGGAAGAAATCTTGGAGTGTATACGGGATGGTTTTCTGGACCAATACATTGAAGAACCAACTAGAGAACAGGCCATCCTAGACTGGGTATTGTGTAATGAGAGAGGAATAATTGACAATCTAGTTGTGCGAGACCCCTTGGGGATGAGCGATCATAATATGATAGAATTCTTCATCAAGATGGAGAGTGACGTAATTGATTCTGAGACTAGGGTCCTGAATCTTAGTAAAGGAAACTGCGAAGGTATGAGGCGTGCGTTGGCGATGATGAATTGGGAAACATTACTTAAAGGGATGACAGTGGAAAGACAATGGCAAACATTCAAAGAGCGCATGGATGAACTGCAACAATCGTTTATTCCTGTCTGGCGTAAAAGTAAAACGGGAAAGGTAGCCAAACCATGGCTTACAAGGGAAATTAGAGATAGCATTAGATCCAAGGAAGAGACATATAAATTCGCCAGAAAAAACAACAGACCTGAGGATTGGGAGCAGTTTAGAATTCAGCAAAGGAAGACCAAGGGATTGATTAAGAAGGGGTAAATAGAGTACGAGAGCAAGCTTGCAGAGAACATCAAAACTGACTGTAAAAGTTTCTATAGGTATGTGAAGAGAAAAAGATTAGTGAAGACAAATGTAGGTCCCTTACACTCAGAAACAGGGGAATTTACTATGGGGAACAAAGAAATGGCTGACCAACTAAATGCATACTTTGGTTCTGTCTTCACAAAGGAGGACACAAATATCACACCAGAAATGTTGGGGAACACAGGGTTCAGTGAAAGAGAGGAACTGAAGGAAATCAGTATTAGTAGAGAAATGGTATTGGGGAAATTGATGGGATTGAAGGCCGATAAATCCCCAGGGCCTGATGGTCTGCATCCCAGAGTACTTAAGGAAGTGACCATAGAAATAGTGGATGCATTGGTGGTCATCTTCCAAGATTCTATCGACTCTGGAACAGTTCCTACAGATTGGAGGGTAACTAATGTAACCCCACTATTTAAAAAGGGAGGTAGAGAGAAAGCAGGGAATTATAGACCAGTCAGCCTGATGCCAGTAGTGGGGAAAATTCTAGAGTCCATTATCAAAGATTTTATAGCAGAGCACTTGGAGAACAGTGGTAGAATTGGACAGAGTCAGCATGGATTTACGAAAGGAAAATCATGCTTGACAAATCTACAAGAATTCTTCGAGGATGTAACTAGTAGAGTTGATGAGGGGGAGCCAGGGGATGTGGTTTATTTGGACTTTCAGAAGGCATTCGCCAAAGGCCCACATCAGTGATTATTGTGCAAAATTAAAGCACATGGGATTGGGGGTAGTGTATTGCGATGGATAGAAAATTGGTTGGCAAACAGGAATCAAAGTGTAGGGATAAATGGGTCTTTTTCCGAATGGCAAGCAGTGACGAGTGGGTACCGCAGGGATCGGTGCTAGGACCCTAGCTATTCACAATATACATTAATGATTTAGATAAGGGAACTAAATGTAATATCTCCAAATGTGCAGATGACACAAAACTGGGTGGGAGGGTGAGTTGTGAGGAGGATGCAGAGAGGCTTCAGGGTGATTTGGACTAGTTGAGTGAGTGTGCAAATGCATGGCAGATGCAGTATAATGTGGATAAATGTAAGGTTATCCACTTTGGTAGCAAAAACAGGAAGGCAGATTATTATCTGAATGGCTATAAACTGAGAGAAGAGAATATGCAACGAGACCTGGGTGTTCTTGTACACCAGTCGCTGAAGGTAAGCATGCAGGTGCAACAGGCAGTAAAAAAGGTAAATAGTATGTTGGCCTTCGTAGCGGGAGGATTCGAGTACAGGAGCAGGGATGTCTTACTGCAATTATGCAGGGCCTTGGTGAGGCCACACCTGGAATATTGTGTGCCATTTTGTTCTTCTTATCTGAGGAAGGCTGTTCTTGCTATAGAGGGAGTGCAGCAAAGGTTTACCAGACTGAATCCTGGGATGGCAGGACTGATGTATGAGGAGAGATTGAGTCGATTAGGATTATATTCGCTGGAGTTCAGAAGAGTGAGGGGGGATCTCATAGAAACCTATAAAATTCCAACAGGACTTGACAGGGTAGATGCAGGAAGGATGTTCCCAATGGTGGGGGAGTCCAGAACCAGGGGTCATAGTCTAAGGATACTGGGTAAACCTTTCAGGACTGAGATGAGGAGAAATTTCTTCACCCAGAGAGTGGTGAACCTGTGGAATTCGCTACCACAGAAAGCAGTTGAGGCCAAAACATTGAACATTTAGATATACCTCTTGGGTTTAAAGGGATCAAAGGGTATGGGGCGAAAGCGGGAACAGGTTACTGAGTTGGATGATCAGCCATGATCATAATGAATGGCGGAGCAGGCTCGAAGGGCTGAATGGCCTACTCCTGCTCCTATTTTCAAAGATCTGAATGTCCTTCTTCTGTGCTATAAGATTCTATCATCAGCTCCCTGTGGCCCATTGCAACGTCTGGGATTTTCTGCTGGAAGTGTTGGGGATTACTGAATGTGAACCCTAATATGGGCCAGCACATTTAAATGACATTTAAAAAAAAAACTTCTTTAGCTGTCCCAAAGGTGATCTCTGGCTGGAAATTGTCAACAGTTTAAGAATTGCCATTGTCTTTCGCTGCCCAGGAGGCAGCCAGTCATCTGATGGCTGAGGCCAATTGCAGCAATTCGTCTCTGTCCCTCTGAGGCAGTCTCCCTGATGCTGGTGGGAATCCCAAATTTTCCAATGTGAAGCTGACTCCCGGGAAACTGGATGAACAACAATAGCTATAAACGTTACTCTGAAATATATTTGAGATACTCTGTAGGAGTTTAAGCATTTTTTGTTACCCATTGTTTTCTTTTTTTAGTTGAGGTGGTCAGTTCACCAATCATTGTGCATCAACATGTATAAAACCTTATCAAATTGCTTTCCATGTTATTTTATCATGATGAGTGATAGCCCCTCAAATTTTGAAATGCAGTGGAACCATAATGTAGTCTCAATTCTGAATTCTAGCCCATCAAATATACTGTTCAAAGTTAATATATGAACAATGAAAATCTTTGTCTGTTATTATTTCATTACATAATTTCTGGACAAACTCTTCAAACACAATAGCTATAAACATTCATGAGCCTCCTGGAGAAAATATTCTCTTATCTGCAGCACTGCTAACCTTTCCTACAGCAACATATTTCTCTAAATAGCATTGGTCAAGAATCTTAAAGTGGTAAGGCACCTGAGAATTGGTTTTATTAATAGTTTGCTGTCAACAACAGAAACCACTCGCATTTATATAGATGGTGAAAGAACCAACATGAGGGAAAAACCCATTTGATTTCATCCTTGCCAATCTATCTGTCGCAGATGCATCAGTCCATGACAGTATTCATGGGAGTGACCACCGCCCAGTTCTTGTGGCGAGGAAGTCCAGTACTCCCACTGAGGACCACCTCCATCATGTTGTGTGACACTACCACTGTGCTAAATGGGATAGATTCAGAACAGATCTAGGAACAGATCTGTAGACCATCAGCAGCAGTAGAATTGTTTTCCGTTACAATCTGTAACATCATGGCCTGGCACATCCTTCACTCAACCGTTATCATCAACCAAGGGACCAACCCTGGTTCAATAAGGAGTATAGAATAGCATGCCAGGAGCAGCACCTCTAAGAATGGAGCACCAACCTGGTGAAGCTACAACACAGAACTACATGCATGCTAAACAGCAGAAGCAGCATGCTGTAGACAGAGCTAAGCAATCCCACAACCAACGGATCAGATCAAAGCTCTGCAGTCCTGCCACATTCAGTAGTGAATGGAGGTGGGCAATCAAACAACTAACAGGAGAAACAGGCTGCACAAACATTCCCATCCTCAATGATAGTGGAGCCCAGCCTATGAGTGCAAAAGACAAGGATGAAGCATTTGCAACCATTTTCAGCCAGAAGTGGATGATCAATCTCGGCCTCCTCCTGAGATCCTCAACATCACAGAAAGCAACCTTCATCCAATTTGATTCACTCGAGTGATATCAAGAAATGGCTGAAGATACTGGATACAGTAAGGGCGATGGCTCCCGACAACATCCTGGTGTCGTGCTGAAGACTTGTGGTCCATCCTAGCCACATCTCGAGCCAAACAATTTTAGTACAACCACAACACAGACATCTACCCAACAATGTGGAAATTTCCCAGGTATAACCTGTCCAGAAAAAGCAGGACAAATCCAATCCGGCCAATTGCCGACCCATCAGTCTACTCTCAATCATCAACAAAGTGATGGAAGCTGTTGTTGACAGTGCCATCATGTGGCACTTACCAATAACCTGCTCACAAAAGCTCAATTTGGGTTCCACCAGGGCCATTTGGCTCCAGACCTCATTACAGCCTAGGTCCGATCCTGGACAACAGAGCTGAATTCCAGAGGTGAGGTGAAAGTGACATCAAGGCAGCATTTGACTGTGTGGCATCAAGGAGCCCAAGTAAAATGGAAATCAATCAGTATCGGCGGAATATCTCCATTAGCTGGAGTCATATTTAGCACAAAGGAAGATGGTTGTGGTTGTTGGAGGCCAATCATTTTACTCCCAGGACATTGCTCCATGAGTTCCTCAGGGCAGTGTCCTAAACCAAACCATCTTCAGCTACTTCATCAATAATCTTCCCTCAATCATAAAGTCAGAAGTGGGATGTTCACTGATGTTCAGTTCCATTTGCAACTCCTCTGATAATGAAGCAGTCCGTGCCCACATGCAGCAAGACCTGGTTAACATTCAGGCTTCGGGTGTAAGTAGCAAATAACATTCGTGCCACTCTAGTGCCAGGCATTGACCATCTCCAATAAGAGAGAGTCTGACCACTGTCCCTTGATATTTAACAGCATTACCAATGCTGAATCCCCTACACCATCAATATCCTTGGCATCACCATTGACCAGAAACTTAGGTGGATCAGCCACATAAATACTATTGCTACAAGAGTCAGTCAGAGGCTGGTAATTCTGTGCTGAGTGACTCATTTCCTGACTCCCCAATGCTTTTCTACTATCTACAAGGCATAAGTCAGGAGTGTGATGGAATACTCTCCACTTGCCTGAATGAGCGCAGCTCCAACAACACTCAAGAAACTCAACACCACACAGGACAAAGCAACCCGCATGATCAGCATCCCAGTCACCACCCTAAACATTCACTCCCTCCACCACTGGCAGACCGCGACAGCAGTGTGTACCATCTACAAGATGCACTGCAGCAATTCGCCAAGGCTCCTTTGACAACAACATCCAAGCATGTGGCCTCTACCTAGAAGAACAAGGACAGCAGATGCATGGAAACACCACCAGCTGTAAGTTCCCCTCTAAGCCACACACTATCCTGACTTGGAACTATATCGCTGTTCCTTCACTGTTGCTGGTTCAAAATCCTGCAACTCCCTACCTAATGGATACAAAATTGGCTGAGTGACAGGAAATAGAGACTAGTGGCAAATGGTTGTTCTTCAGACAGGAGGAAGTTATGTAGTGGGGTTCCCCAGGGGTCGGTGTTAGGACCCCTGCTTTTCTTGATATGAAGTAATGACCTAGACATGGGTGTACAGGGCACAATTTCAAAATTTATGGATGACACAAAACTTGGAAGTGTTGTAAACTGTGAGGAGAATAGTGATAGACATCAATAGGACATAAACAGGCTGGTGGAATTGACGGACAAGTGGCAGGTGAAATTTAATACAGAGAAATGTGAAGTGATTCATTTTGCTAGGAAGAATGAGGAGAGGCAATATAAAATAAACGGTAACATTTTAAAGGGGGTGCAGGAGCAGAGGGACCTGGGGGTATATGTGCACAAATCATTGAAGGTTGCAGGGCAGGTTGAGAAATTGGTTGATGAAGCATATGGTGTCCTGGGCTTTAGAAATAGGGGCATAGAGTACAAAAACAAGGAAGTTATGCTGAACCTGTATAAGATACTGGTTCGGCTTCAACTGGAGTATTGTGTCCAGTTCTGGGCACCACACTTTAGGAAGGATGTGAAGGAATCAGAGAGGGTTCAGAAAAATTCATGAGAATGGTTCCACGGATGAGGAACTTCAGTTATATGGATTGATTAGAGAAGCTGAAGCTGTTCTCCTTGGAGAAGATTAAGAGGAGATTTGATAGAGGTGTTTGATATCATGAGGGTTCTGGACAGAGTAGACAGGGAAAAATTGTTTCCATTGGCAGTAGGATTGAGAACCAGATGACACCAATTTAAGGTGATTGGCAAAAGAAACAACGGCGACATGAGGAAAAACCTTTTTAAGCAGCGAGTGGTTAGGATCTGGAATGCACTTCCTGAGAGTGCGTTGGAGGAAGATTCAATCATGGCTTTAAAAAGGGAATTGGATAATGATCCGAAGAGAAAGAAATTGCAGGGTTATGGGAAAAAGGTGGAGGAGTGGGACTAGGTGACTTGCTGTTGCAGAGAGCCAGCATGGACACGTCGGGCTGAATAACATGCATCTGTGCTGCAAGCATTTATTGATTCTATCATTCTATTAGCACTATGGGAATACCTTCACCACATGGAAGCTCATAACCACCTTCTGTAGGACAATTAGAGATGGGCAATGAATGTTTGCCTTGCCAGTGATACTTACATCCTGTGAATGAATAAAAAATAGCATCACAAGGCACTTCCAGACCCATATTCAGACAGAAATGGACATCGAGACAAAGTCTAGTAACCCTCTCTGTAAGTTTCTCGTTCCGTCCCTGGCTACCTCATCCCCTCCCATACCTGCAGCTATGTTAAGTAACATAGATTGTTCATACTGACCAATGACTGGTGCAACTGTTATTTTCTACCAGCACTTCAGAGAATCTTGCACACTGTTTATGTAGTTTCCTTGGCACAGAGAAACCTCGAGATCATTCTCTGGAATTCCTAGTCTGCACCTATATTGCTATCTGAAATCCTTTGAAAGATAGCTCCTACCAAAAGATAGCACTGATTCTTGGGGTTTCTAATATACATGCATGAGAAAGATTTTCCAGCCAAATCATATTACCTTAGTTAATGTGATGGGTGATGTGGCGACAGCATGGGCCGAATTTTCATTCGGCTGCAGAGGCGGGGCCAGAGGCAGGCGAGCAGACAATTTTTTGCTTCAGGCCAGTTTAGGGGGGATGACAGCTACCCACCTGCTAGTAGCAGGTAGCCATTTAAGCCATTTAAAGGGCCTATTAAGGCCAGTCTCCCGACACCAACTGGAATTTTCCAGTTGGCATGCAGGCCCCCTGCTGAGGCCATTGCCCAGCAATGAATGGAGGTGGCCTCCCGGTGGCAGACTAGATGGGCCAGCACTCCATCATTAAAGTTAACCCACACCCCTGCCGCAATTGCCAGAGGGCTACAGTTGTGCCCATAGGCGATCCCGCAAATGGGGCTCCCCCTCCACAATGACAGTCTAGCAACTGTGGCCACTTTTTATTTTTATTCTTTGAAAAATTCTTCAGAGAGTGCCTCCATCTTGTGGTGCCCTCTCGTTCCCCTACATACATCAGCAGCTCCCACCTCTGATGGTGAGGCTGCCAATGTTTTAGTGCTGGAGGTCCTGCTATTGGCCCTCCAGCCTCGGGAGCCTGCCCTTCATCCTGAATTGCATGGAGCTCCCGGAGGGGGCCACTTCATTGGCTGCCTTCTTGAAAGTTGCCCTCTGGGTCCTTGAACTAGCATTTGTGGGTTCCTGAGTTGCATTTCCTCCTGACAACGGGAACGGGATCCAAGAATGAAAATTCCACCCCGTTACTGTATTCAGCTGCTAACCTCAAGTAGGGAGGAACAAGTAATGATCAAATTAAGGCAATCAGGGTCAGCACCTAAACTCCACTTCCTTTTTTCAGGCAAATAAGGGGGCATTTTTCAATACAATTGCAGTTCCTTCTGAATCAGCATTCTGCCACCAAGAGGCCAATCTTTGCTGTAACTTGCTTGCAGAGTGATAATTTGCAAACTGGCTAATTGTCTGAGTGAATGCAGTGAAGCTCAACATCCAGCATTATTATAATACAGCATTATATATCACCCCACACAGCAGGAGCAGGCATTTTTTTCAGTAGTGGTAAAGGAAACCCAGGACAGGAGGTGAAAGAGTACCCAATGCTCACACAACGAAAACCTATACAGCAGATGGCACATTGAAAAGAAGCTCCTAATTATCTGTGTACAGATTTACAGAAGTCATTACAAAGTGTGCCTTCAAGTTCCATTCATGTCTGGGTTATCGACTTCCTCGTCTAAGTAATGCATTAATTCAAGGGAATGGCCATTCAGTACCAATAAAATTATAAAAATGTAATATTGCTTCACATGGACATTTAGGCCAATTTTCCCTGAACTCTGACTTTCACTGAAGATAAACAATATGGGAAGAAGGCAGAAATAACACTGTTTTTACAGTTCTTGCCCTTGAGCCATGGAAAGAGCTGGGTTTTTTATGAGGTACGCAAAACACTAGAGTCTTGCAAAATCTTGCATCCGGTTTTGATTAAACAATGTCTAGCCTTAGCAAACATTGTTAATATGTATTATGTTTTAAAGATTGATTGTTTTTAGTTTATTTCCCCCTTCCTGCCAGCACCCTAAAGGCACAGACGCAGCTGCTGTTCAGCGTACAAGGAATCTAATATTCAAGCTCACTCAAATGCGGTTTCTTTCCTACTTGTTAGTTACCCAGTGCCTAAGATTTATTTATGCAGCACCCATCTGCTGAAAAAAATGCTGTTAAATCTTGTTATTTTGCAAGATGTTGTAGTTCCACATTCTTTTGAGCTTTTTGAGTGTTACTAAAATGAAAATTGGGAAAACAGCAACATGCTTCCAACATATCTTTAGTTAAAGATCAATTCACTCCAGCTTCCACAAATACTGAATAATAGAGACGGCCAGCTTCAGAGGAGTATAGACCCACTTAACTCTAATGATGTTTACATTTGTCTTTTGGGTTGTTTTCCCCTGCCCCGCACACCTACTCTTCAATCAAGACGGCAGGGCAGTTGATTTGTCAGGGTATCCTTGAGTCAGCATTAGCTCTGGTTGAGAAAATCCATCCATAAGAACATAAAAAGGCATGGAATCCTTGTTTGTCCTCATATTCAAATCTCTCCACAGCCATGTATCTCCCTACATCTGCCGCCTTCTCCTGTCATCCCCTCCTATACACTTTATTTTTTTTTTATTTAGCGATACAGCACTGAAACAGGCCCTTCGGCCCACTGAGTCTGTGCCGACCATCAACCACCCACAATCCTACACTAATTCCATATTCCTACCACATCCCCACCTGTCCCTATATTTCCCTACCACCTACCTATACTAGGGGCAATTTATAATGGCCAATTTACCTATCAATGTGCAAGTCTTTGGCATGTGGGAGGAAACCGGAGCACCCGGAGGAAACCCACGCAGACACAGGGAGAACTTGCAAACTCCACACAGGCAGTACCCAGAATTGAACCCGGGTCGCTGGAGCTGTGAGGCTGCGGTGCTAACCACTGCGCCACTGTGCCGCCCATGGTCCTCCAAACCATGTGCACCCCCTCCTTTGCCTAATGGTAGAGTTTTCAGTTACTCTTTAAAGCCCTCCATCCTTCATTAAAAATCTGCTCAAACGAAACTTCAGTTATCTCTCCTAATTTCTTTCCCGGAGCTTAGTATCCGTTCTCCCTATTATTACTTTGACAAGCACCTTGGAATGTCTTACATAATTGCTTTGTCTTCATCTTCTTGTAATGGTAGAAGTGCAACCGAAAGCTCCCAGACACTGACACAATGGGCAAGCAAGGCAGCGCACACTGTCACTGGCATTACTCCCTGAAATCAGTCTGCAGGGCCACCTATAACTCTGAGTAAAGAAGGAAGAAAGAACTTGCACTTTTATGGTGCCTTTCATGATCTCAGGCTGTCCTTTACAGCCAATGAACTACAATGTAGTCCCTGTTGTAATATTAGAAAAGCTCACTTATTAGAACATTACAACAATGTACCATAAATACCATAGTATGCGAATAGATTGTGATGTACTGCTAGCATATTTTCTCTTTCAGATACTGACAGGTTTCCTGTGTATTTCCAGCATTTCATGTTTTTATTAGTATCAACTGCATTCAGTTAAAATCAATTCATTTAACAACTTTAGGAGAAAATGTCTTTGACTCTCTATTCTAACCTATCATCTGTGGTCTGAAATATCACCACCTCAAATAAAAATAATTTTTACTTTGGGGGATGATGCCAAAAAAGCGTTATCAATTCTGACGCCCTCTACACATCTCACCTACAATTGGGAGAGACATATAACGGGCAGCTGAATCGATATCACTAGTTTTATATCATTGCCCTAAGTCAAAATTACCCCCAAAATTTTAGCCTCTAGATCCATTCAGGAAAACATTTTTCTGGTGCTTTGCTGTACATTTTTCAATTTTATTTAATTTTATATCTTTGTTCTTGTTTGCATAGTATATGTGTCAAGTTCAAACTGTTATTGTACATTGTTCTTGCAAATTGACAGGTGTGCATCGGTTTAAAAAAGTTAATGATCCCATAAGTAAGTAAAACAGTGACAGATTTATATATTTTGCATGTTTTTGGTTTTCTATTATTCTTGGATTATTTTTTAGTGAATATGCTAGACCTGCACTGTCCACTGTCATTTCTGACATGCCAATGTGACCCTTTGAAGGTATGTTATTATTTTCAGGTACAAATACTTACCTAAAGCATGATTTGTTCTTAAGATTAACAGACTTCTGTGTATTTGCCAGAACAAAGGCTACTTTCTATCATCAACAATTGGAAAATACAGTTAATGCAACATTACACATCAAGTTTTCTCCATCAATTTTATGAGCTATCAGTTCCTTGCCCCTTTTCCTTTCCTTAACATCTTCCCAAACAAGAACTTTTCCCCCTTTTAAACACATCAATTGACTTTGCACCCATGACCTCCTTTCACATCTCTTTTGAGAAAAAAGTTTTCCCGAGATTTACTTTTAACCAGTTTAGTTTAAATTCTAACCTTCTGTCTCTTTATTTTGACTGCTGTTATAAGAGGGAAGAATTGCCTGTTAATAGCCTGTTAATTTTTTCATTATTTAAAAAATGGTGAATATTTTACTATAAGCAGAAATATTGTAATCATACGTTCACTGTTGCAACATTATCTGATGGGAAAAGACAGTTAGAAACCAGGGCGAGATCAATGCAAGGTTATCGACCTGAAATGTCAAACACTCTGGACTTGATTTTTAGCCCCCGCTGGGGCCAGGATCGGAGGCGGGTGGTTCCCATGGCTCCATCCTGCCCCCAGGCCATTTTCACGGAAGTGGGATGGGGGGGAGGGTGGCAGCAGGGCTACCCTCCTGCACGCAATGGGTAATCGACATGGCTCATTAAAGGCCACTTAAGGCTCATGAAAGGAGGCCGACTGAGATTTTCCAGTCGGGATCCAGGTCCTGCAGGTGGCAAGGGCCAGTTTAGGTGTCTGGATGCGGCCTCCCAGTGGCAATACGGGGTGGGTGGTGGGGTGTGTGGGGGGCAGTACTCCAGACAGGCCTAGAGACCCTCCTGCCTGCTTGGTTGCTGCTGCAGCCACCGGCTGCTCTGTAGACAGACTCCCTCCCCCAATCCCCCCCCCCACCCACTCCCAACCCCACAGTGGTGACCAGACTGCAAAAGCAAAGGCTTCTGATTGGCCCTCCAGCTTTGAGAGCCCATCTGCCGTCCTTAAATGGACGGCGAGCTCGCCTTCTGGCTATTAATTGGCCGCTCTGGGGAAAATCACAATGAGTGACTGTTTGCCACACAATGCAGCTTCCGACCCACCTTTCAGTCTGACAGCGAGATTCAGAAGCCTGCAGGGGAGGTCCTGCCCTCTGTTTCTTTCTCTGTGGATGTTGCCTGACCTGCTGTGTATTTTTTGGTATTTTCTGTTGTTATTTCGGACTTCCAGCATCTTAGGATTTTGCTTTCATTTTAGATTATCTAGTGTTTGCTGTATCTACTTCCATGTGGAATTTTTTTTTTAAGAAGGTAAATTCAAACAGAGTTAACAAGGTTTCAGGCTTGATTTGGTTCATTGGGATTCTTGATTTGCAGAGGAGTTCAGATTTTTGTTCTGGTTGATACTCAAACGTGGCCACACATAATGATGTAACTGAAATGCTATTTAAGAACTAGGCCATAATTTAACGTTGGGTGGGAGGCCCCATACGTCAGCCGAAAAGTCGGGGGTGAGCCCGCCTCCACCAGGCCTGGGGAGCCACATCGGGATTTTTCGCTCCCCAGGCCTGTAATTGGCCTTGGGCGGGACTTCCACCTCCTTGAGGAAGCAAGTCCCGCCTAATGGAGTGCCGGTCAATCAATGAGCCATCAGCTCTTAGTCCCAACAGCGCCACGAGAATGGTGGCCACTGCTGGGACTACACCCAGCTTCAGCAGGAAGAGGAAGGTGGGCCCGGAAAGAAAGTAAGTTTTTGGGGCCTTGCAGGGGACTATCGTCTGGGCCCCGATGAGGCAAGGGGGGGGTCGGTTGGGGGTGGGGGTGGGGGTGGGGGGAGTGTTGTGTGTTGGGGGCGGTTGGGGCTTCGGGGGGAGGCCCTCCGAGGGGCACAGGATGCCCGATTGTGAGGGCCACCACCCAGCGTGCAAGAAGGCCGCTAAGTTTTACCTGGCGGTGTTCTTGGGGCCTTTGATGCATTTGTTTGGAAAAAGCATTGTTTATGCCACACATGTTCCGTTAACACTGTTCCTTCCCTGCAAAGGAAAGGTCATGGATGATCAGTGCCATGTAAAATGAAACCAGCGAAGGAACAGCAGTATTGAAAATAAAAGCAAAATATTGCAGATGCTGGAAATCTGAAATACAAACAAGAAATGCTGGAAATACTCAGCAGGTCTGGCAACATCTATGGAGAGAGAAGCAGAGTTAACGTTTCAGTTCAGTGACCCTTCATCAGAACTGGCAAATGTTAGAAATGTAGTAGGTTTTAAGCAAATAAAGTGTGGGTGGGGCAAGAGATAACAAAAGGCAAGGTGTTGATAGCACAGAGTGTCATGGAATAACTGACCAGAAGTTCATGGAGCAAAGGCAAATAGTATGTTAAGGGTGTGCTGAAAGACAAAGCATTAGTGCAGAGAGGGTGTTAATTGACAGAAAAATGAACAGCACTGGCCCAAAGCACAAACAAAAAAAAACAGTGGGCAGGTACATGGTAAAAAAATGAATGATGAAACATACTAAAATAAAATAAATAAATTAAAAAAATAATAAAAAAGAAAAAATAACTAAAAATAAAAAGGGGGCCTGTCATGCTCTGAAATTATTGAACTCAATGTTCAGTCTGGCAGGCTGTAGCATGCCTAATTGGTAAATGAGATGCTGTTCCTCGAGCTTGCACTGATGTTCACTGGAACATTGCAGCAAGCCCAGGACAGATATGTGGGCATGACAGCAGGGGAGTGTGTTGAAATGGCAAGCAACCGAAAGCTCGGAGTCATTTTCTCGGACTGAGTGGAGGTGTTCCACAAAGTGGTCACCCAACCTGCGTTTGGTCTCCCCAATGCAGAGGACACCACATTGCGAGCCGCGAATACAGTACACTAAATTAAAAGAAATACAAGTAAATCGCTGCGTCACCTGAAAGGCGTGTTTGGGGTCTTGGATAGTGAGGAGAGAGGAGGTAAAAGGGCAGGGATTACACCAGCAGGTACACCAGTACTGAAAACCCTGTGACAGCATGAAGAGGAAATTCTACAGATAACAGAGACAGACAGGAGACGCTGTAGGAAATGGTGATGTTGGATACATAATGGTAAAGAAGAAAGATGGTAAAAAAGATTGGTCAAAGTTGATCCTATGTTATGCAGAAATAGGAGGAGTCCACTACAAACATCTACAACACATTACAGGACATCACTGAAGACCTGCAGATCATGCTGGAGAAATTGACAGTCCAGGATATTTTTGTGAAAAAATGCCAGGTGGAGCTTCAAAGGACATTGGTGGCTTTGGGATTGACAGCTACATTCTTGGAGGGTTATTCTGAATGTAACACTTATGCAGGGCGTCCAAGATTTGATTGGGACTGTTAGGTCTGTTACGACACCACCAGTAGTTTGTGCCCTGCATCTGTAGGCAGCAAGAAGTGGTCACAGATGTTGCTGATTCTCTGGAGAGTGGCAATGAGCCTGCTTTCTTAAGGCTCCACCAACGTCTGCACACAATAAAGTTTCAGACATGGGCCTGGCACTCTTTGATGCTACAAGAGAAAGATTGTTGGAACCTGGTCCCCCTGCTTCATTGAGGTGAGTCACCTCAGACCTCGAAGTCTCGAGGAGAACTATACCATTGCTAACCTGGTGTCACTCATGTAGCATCTCACTGAGATAAAAGAACAAGAGCTGGAACAATTAAGGTAGCGAGTACCGAGGGTTGACTTGGTAAGAAGTAGTTCTAGATAGGGCGTATGGATTTGTTGGCACATTTTGGTGAATGTTGCTCTGCAAAGTAAACAAGGCTTGACCACAAACATCTGAGTTCATTTGTGTATTCTTGCAACTATTTGGAGTTGAACGATGATGTGTAAAATGCATGCTTTTGTCTCATAAAAGGAAATAGGCAGAAGTCTTTGACAATAGGAAAATTTGTGAAGGTGGGTGGGAAAGAAAAGGCAAACATTAAATAACTTTACATTGCATAGAATTATATAGGATATATGGCACAGAAAAAGGCCATTCGGTCCAACCAGTCCATGCCTGCACTTATGCTCCACTCGAGCCTCCTCCCATCTTTCCTCATCTAAACCTATCATTATAATCCTATATTCCCTTCTCTTGTTGGTCAAGCAAGATTTTCTCTTTTGAAATCCTGCTGACTATTCATTATTTTTCTTTTTTGATGTGCTTTTTTTCTCTCTTTTAGTAGGAATTCCATTATTTTTCCTGCCACCGATGTTAAGCTCAGCATGTTTTGTCTCCCTTCTTAAATATCGGAATTATGTTAGTTATCTGCCAGACCTCTGGCACTACACCTTTTTCAAACAAATTATTAAATATGTGTAGTAATGCATCTGCTATCTCTTCCCTAGATTCTTTTAAAATGTGTGGATGTAATCCATCCAGAACAGGGGCTTTATCCTCTTTGTGTTTGATTAGTTTATTCAATACACTTATCGCATTCCTCACCTTACCATTCAAAGTCATGTAAATCTGTTCTATCTTCCTGGTAAATACCAAAGCAAAATAATTATTTAATAATTCTGCCATCTCTCTATCGTTACCTGTGGTATTACCCTGCCTATCCCTTAATGGTCATATTTCTACCCCAGCCTTCCCTTTTTTTATTAATGTGTCTGTAAAATATTTTACGATTTTGTTTCATGTTCCTTGATAATTTAATTTCATAGTTTCTCTTTGCCTTCCTAATTCGTTTTTACTTCTCTTCTAATCTCTTCATATTCTGTCTTATCATGCACTCTTCTGCTGTCTATGTACTTAATGTATGCTTCTTTCCTGTTCCTTAATTTTTATTCATCCATGGAGTTTCACTAGTGTTTAGTTTGTACTTTCCTTTTAGTGAAATATATATTTCCTGCATACTGTTGAACGCAGTTTTAAATGTTTAAATTAAATATTGGGAAAACTGACGCCATCATTTTCGGTCACCACTCCAAACTCCATTCCCTAGCTATTGACTCCATCCCTCTGTCTGGCTACAGTCTGAGATTAAGCCAGTCTGTTCGCAACCTTGGTGTCACATTTGACCGCGAGATGTGCTTCTGACCTCATATTTGCACCATCATTAAGACTGCCTATTTCCACCTCTGTAACATCCCCCGACAGCACCCCATCTCAGCTCATCTGCTGCTGAAATCTTCATTCATGCCTTCATTACTGTTAGACTTAACTATTCCAATGCACTCCTGGCTGGTCTCCCACATTTACTCTACGTAAACTCATCCAAAACTCTGCTGCCTGTGTCTTAACTCGCAACACGTCCCATTCCCCTATTACCCCTGCGCTTGCTGACCTACATTGTCTCCTAGTTAAGAAATATCTTGATTTTAAGATTCTCATCTTTGTTTTCAAATCCCTCCATGGCCTCGCCCCTCACTGTCTCTGTAATCTCTTCTAGCACCACAACATTCTGAGATATCTGCATTCCTATAATTCTGGCCTCTTGACCATCCCTAATTTTAATTGCTGCATCATTGATGGCTGTGTCTTCAGTTGCTTAAGCTCTGGAATACTCTCCCTACATCTCTCCGCCTCTATCCCTCGCTTTCCTCCTTTAAGACACTCCTTCAAACCTACTTCTTCAACCAACCTTTTGGCCATCTGACCGAACATCTCCTAATGTGGCTCAGTGTCATATTTTGTTTTATAATGCTCTGTGAGGCACCTTGAGATGTTTTATTACATTAAAGTTGCTATAGAAATATAAATTGTTATTGTTGTTGGTTCCCATTTTTGTTCAACATTGTTGTTTGCCAATATTGTTGCTCATTTTATTTTCATTCTCAGCCCCTCAAAATCAGCTTTTCTCCAAACTATTAACCTGGTTTTCATCATACTTATGTCCTTCTCTATTATCTTAGGGCCTATTATATTATGGTCACCATTGCCTAGATGTTCCCCTCCTTTTACTTCTCTTATCTGCTCTCGTTCATTTCCCATGACTAGAGCCAATGGCAAATCTTCTCTTGTTGGGCTTATTACATATTGGCTTAGAAAGAAGTCCAGTACATACAATAGGAACTTCATTCCCTTATCCCTTTTAATTACCTCTTCAGTCCAATTAAAATCGGAGTAGCTGAAAACCTCCATGATTATTATTCTATATTTTTAACTCAATTCCCTAATTTATCTGCATATTTCTTCCTCCACCTCCCTTCCACTTGAGGTGGTGTGTAGACCACACCTGTTAGTGTCATTGATCCTTTATTATCATTTATCGCTATCCATATGGATTCTATTTTTGTCTTGCTGTTAGCAGCTTCCCTTTTTCTCGACTGCCATTTTTATTCCTAAGAAGTACAAGTACTCCATCTCCCTTTTTCCCTCTCTATACTTTCTAAATATGTTACACCCTGTAATGTTTAATTCCCAGTCCTGATTTTCCGTAGCCATTGCTGGGATTTTGCCGCAACGGGGTAAATGCCAACATTGGGACCCAAATTGGGACTGCAGCTTCCTCTTAATTGGCCGCCACCGGGACCTTGTCTAATTGAGGAGGGCGGGCTGCCTCTCCGAGGTGCCGGCTCAATCAGCAGCACTGCCGATAGAGGTGGCCACTACCAAGGTTGCAAGGGGAAACAGAGGGTGTCTCCATATTGAGGTGCCCTCACAGGCAAGTAGAAATATTTATTTCTGTGTCAGGGCCAGGCAGGCAGGCCCCGGCGATCAGAGGGGTAACCCCTCCAGCAGTGCATCAGGGCCACGGGCGCAGTCATTTCTGCCAGGGGCCCTTCTTCGGGACTTGAAACCTTCCAAAACCAAGCCCGTCCCCCAGGAAGCCGCTGGGAGGCCACCTCCATGCAGCTGGCAGCCTCCCCACGTGGTGAAGGGAGGGTGCATGCCATCGCCAGCAAAACGCAGGTTGCCCTGGAAAATGGCTGTCAATTGGCTTTTTAATAATGTAAATTGGATAACTACTTCCGGCCAGCAGGCAGCCGAGCTGCTGCCTTTCCCACCATTGGGAATATCCCCAGGCAATGTAAATATATGGGGCTTCCCTCCCGCACCTTTCACCACCATTTACACGCTCCTCCCGCCTTCCTGCCTGTCTCCAATGGGCAGGTAAAATCCCCACCCATATCTCAATAATCTCTATTTCTGGTTCCTTCCAATGCATGATTGTCTCCATGTTTTATTACGGACACTGTGTGCATTGCTGTGGAAACATTTAAACGCATTTTTGATATGATTCCCTCTTACTTTATGTTTAACCATCTTTTCAGACTCCTATAACTTTATTTATTCTCTTGACATCAATATTCTCCCTTACCTTATTCTTTCCTGTGCTCTGCTTCCCTGTTTTCTTTGCATTTAGGCTGCTTACATTTCTTGAAGATCCCTTTCCCCCATCTTACGTTTAAAGCCTTTGCCATCTCTCTATTTACCCTTTCTGCTAGGCCATGGTTCCCATCCTGCGTCAGGTGGAGCCCGTCCCATTGGTACAGCTCCTTCCTGTCCCAGAATTGGTGTCATTGTTCTATGAAAAGGAACCCCTCTTTCCCACACCAGCACTTTAGTCATGTGTTAATTCTCCTGATCTGTCTGCTCCTATGTCAATTTGTACGTGGCTCGGGCAATAATCCTGAGATTATTACCCTCAAGGTCTTGTTTTTTATTTTCGAGCCTATCTATTTATATACTTGCAGCAGGACCTCCTCCCTGTCCCTACCTATGTTGTTTGTTCCAACATGGACTACGACAACTGGATTTACCCCCTCTTTCTAAGTTCTTCTCCAGCTGCCAAGAGATATCCCTTATCCTGGAATCAGGTCGGCAACACACCATTCAGGATTCTCATTCTTGGCTGCAGAGGATGCTGTCTATCCCCCTAATTATAGCGTCCCCAATTACTGCCATATTTCTATTCTGCTCTTCCATACCATGGACAGCCTTCTGAGCCACAGTGCCTTGTTCTGCAGTGTGGCTGTCCTCCCTGCAGTCTTTTCGCCCTCAACAGTGACTACACTTCAAAAGTACTTTGTTGGCTGTAAAGCATTGTAGGGCATGTTGAGGTTGTGAAAGGTGCCATATAGATACAGGTCCTTTTTTTACTTGGTGTAAGTTACAGAACTTGAAGTTCTGTGACCAGTGCCCACTCAGAACCATTTTTTTACCTTCTGTCTACAATCTGCTGACTAAAGTGTACTTTGACAGTTAGCCCTGTAACCGGGAGCTAGACTTTCTGAGTCTAAGTTTGACAGCCTTCTCTCAGTTCATCAGCTCTTCTCATGCCAGTGCCGATATGGAGAAAGTTCATGGAAACTCCATGAATTGTAGGTGAAAACACATGTCCAAAAAGCTCTGTAATTAAGTTAAATCTGCTGCATTGATTTTTTTTTACCTTATTTGATGTCCCGCCACATTGTGGTGAGTAGTCCGCCCTCCTACTGTCTACTTTTAATTTGTAGTTAATAACCTAAAATCACACGATCTGTGAGTGTTTATTCTTCTGCTATGTGAAGAATTGGAAAACAGGAAAGGGCCTCTGTCCATGCAGTGAGTTAATTAGTCATACAGATTTTTGGTTCAACCCCTAGGCAAGGCTACTTTATTGCAGGCGCCAGATGTAGTCACTTCCATCCACCTGCAGCTAAGTATTCACAAGTTTTTAACAGTTCATTTGCATCAACAATCTGCTCCTCATCATCACACCTCCAGGTATACAGTGATTCATGGAGGAATATTCTGTGATTCATCCATTCACACCATCATTCAGCCTGATTTATCACACTGGGAATTATATATTCTTTAATTTTCCTCTATATAACACATATTTAACATGGTAGAGTTTCTGCATGTGCTTTAGTGCTGCGGGGTGAATTCTCCAATGTGCATACACCACCAGCAGGTACAATGTTCGGGGGATTGGTATGCACCTATGGTTCACGCATCCATTTCCACACAGCTTCCAATCTGAGGGTAATTACTTTCTCTGACTGGAATTTTACTGAGAGTGTGGTCAACAGCGGTGGGTGGGGGTGGTCGTAAAATGTGGTCGTAAAATGTGGTCAGGACATGTTTGCCTGGAAGTCCAATGTTGTGATGTCACTTCTGCATTTTATGTGCAGCAGGAACCATGGAGGGCAGACTACTCACCAAAATGTGGCGGGACATCAAATAAGGTAGGTTAAACGGCAATTAACTCAATTTTTGCGGTGCTTTTAGAATTTTATGAACAGCGCATGGTTCACCATGGGGCTTCAGAGCCCCACTTGGTTAAAGGAGGTGGCATGGAGGTGAGAGTTCAGAGCTGCCTCTGCCAGCTAACCATACTGAGAGCCAATGAGCGGTGGAAGGCCGTGGGGGCAGTGGGGGGGGGGGGGGGGGGGTGGTGGGGTGGTGGTGGTGGTTGGTGAATGTAGCAGCACCAGTGGGGAGGGCA
Source organism: Heterodontus francisci (assembly GCF_036365525.1). NCBI lineage: Eukaryota > Metazoa > Chordata > Chondrichthyes > Heterodontiformes > Heterodontidae > Heterodontus > Heterodontus francisci. The sequence continues at coordinate 148,682,791 of NC_090373.1, read as the reverse complement.
TGTGAAGGTGGCAGAACTAACAGGGAGTTTGCTGTGTGGGTGACAGAGGTGCAGTGTCATTTGCTGCCAAAGGACTAACCAAGGAAAGGTCTTGGAGGAGGTGGTTTCAAAGAACGTGCAGAACCAGCAGACAGTCCACCTACCATGGGCCTGATCTACCCAGTGTTCATGGCCCTCCTTGAGGAGGAGGAGCAGGGCAGAAGGAGGGAGATCCAAGCACTAGTGGGGGCACAGCATGAAGGGCAGGAGCAGCAAGAGGGCCAGCCTCTGGGTGGCACACCGAAGAAGGGTGCAGAGGGTCGTGTCAGCAGTCTCGGAAGAGAGTCTATTGTACACAGCTCAACTATCTCCAGATGCCCAAGCGGCCATGCTAGCACAGACTGATTTTCGCGCCATGCTTCAAGACGAGCTGAGACCCATGGCGTTTGTTGGACACCCAATGCTAGTGGCCCTGAAGATGACCGTGGCTCTCAACTTCTGCATCTCTGGATCTTTCCAGGAATCCAGTGGGACATGTGTGGGATCTCACAGGTTGCAGCCCATTGGTGCATGAAGGAGGTGACCAAAGCCATGTTCAAGAGGCCTGGCTACTTGTGCACTACTGAACTGATCTGGACAGTCAGGCGGAGAGGGCCATAGGCTTCGGGGCCATCTCTGGATTCCCCCAGGTGCAGGGTCTGATTTGACTGCATGCATTGTGGCCATCAAGGCTCCCATGGACCTTCATCAACAGGAAGGGCTTCCATTCCATCAGTGTAAAATAGTCTGCAACTATGTCTTCATGGCTACTCACGCCTGTGAGGAACCCTTGCACTGCAGGACAGGAAAGTTACAATGCCTGCCATGGATTCATCCAAGTGACCATCGAGCAGGCCATTAGGCTGCTTAAGGTGAGTTTCAGGTGCCAGGATTGATCGGTGGAATCCGTCAGTATGCCCCAGCAAGGGTCTTGTGCATTGTTATGGTCTGCTGTGCTCTACACAATCTAGCACTGCAGAGGGGGGAGACCTTGCATGAAGAGAACAAGATTGAACGCCACTCTTCATCCAACAAGGAGAATGTGCAGGAGGCTGCTGAGTGAGGATGAGGAACCCCTTGCAATCAGAGGCAAGGGGAAATGAGAAATGCACAATGGAGGCTTGGGACAATCTCATATATACCCATTTCTTGTGAGCCTGTTGCACTTTCACAATCGGTGCAATAAATACTCACCTTTATGCAGACATGCTGTCATTTCCTTCATCTCGCAGTCCATTGCCTAGTGCCCAGGCTCAGAGCGCACACTGACAAAGCTGAGGAGAGGCGATCTACTCCAACACTAGCAGCCCATTGAGGGACTCAGGCTGTAGATGAGTTCTAACTAGGCAGCAAGAATGGAAAGGATGGCCAACAGCAGTGCACAACATTATAAAGTCTTAACATATACAAAGTCTATACACCCAAGTTCATCTATGTGCTTTTCTTAATTTGCTTACGAGCGTTTGCAGCTGTAGTGGAGGCAGCCTGCTGATCGAGCTGCCTCATGGCTTGGGATGACCTTGTCAGCCATCATCTGTTATCGCAGCTACTGGGGGCGCTCAGGTCACTGGCAGAAGGGCTGAGGAGCCACTGTCCACACCAGGTGAACCCTGAGAGGAGCCCCCAGATTCAGAAGGCAGCTACTCATCCTCCTTTGCAAAGCATACTTGCACCTTCCTAACTCCAGGCCCCTTGTTCCCCTGTTGTATTGCCACTGCTGCATAGAGCTCATGGGCAAAGCGATGGGCATGTAGATCTGCGTGCATCTCTGGCATCCACTGAGCGGTCTGCTGGATCAGGCTCTCCATGACGGTCACCAACCTCGTGATAGAGGAAGCCATGTGTGCACATGCCTCTGGCAGCTCCGCCAGATATTCCCTTACCTCTCGCTGCACCTCCTGCAGGTGCCATGTTGCCGATGACTCCAAAGGCACAACATCAGCCTGGGGATCAACATGGGCCTGGCCTCCCATAGTCCTCTGACTGTCAGTAACCTCAGCTGTTTTAGCCTCTGTCGGCTGCACGGGTGCTATGATGTGCTCACCAGCTGGTGACTCTGAATCTAATCGTGAATTCATTCTCAATGATGTGAGAGTGCCTGCACTGGTGGAGGGTGCATGGGAATGATGTGACAGTGCACCCTCTGAGGATCCCTCCTCCTCAGAGGTGGGCAATGGTCCCCGGTCTCAGCAGCTGCGGATCTTTCGGGATGACCAAGACCTGCATGAGAGAAAACATTTTGGGATTAAGGGTTTCACATTTTCTTATCCCAACCCTGCCTGATGTGGAGTTCCACATGTCCAGTGTTGGAGACTGAGTGCATGAATATAGGGGCACAAGGGTGCAACTGGCCCACACGTGAGGCACCCTTGTGCCCTGCACTCATGTCCTCACTCTCCTGTGATGGCACTCAGATTTCACATCAGCAATTGCTTGACCGCCCTGAGACCCAACCAGTTGTAGGACTGCCTCCTATGCTGGAGTGAGGATATGCAGGTCTGGGAGGCCTGTGCTGGTCTTGGCCATCTCTTTATTGTTGCGTGGCCATTTCTCCTGCAAGCAGAAGAAGGAAGACTGCCAGTTTCCCCACGAAGACTCGCACAACACTTATGCTGGTGGCTGCCCTTTGATCCATGATGGGGGCTCCCGAATGCCTCCTACACACACCCACTTTCGAGAGACCTTGTGGGGGTTGGCAGAGACAGACTGATGCTTCTCACCTAGCTGGCGTCATGCATCTGACAGGATCTGCTGCTGCCTGAACCCCTTGCATCCACCTGGGTGCTCATTCCCTCCCCACCAAGTGCACCCTCTCAGATTGCCACATGCAAGCCCCAAAGAGGAGAGTGGAATGGAGAACTCAGTTTGGCGGAGCAGAGAAGCTCATTGACCTGATTGCAGCATTGCACCCATTTCAGGGGGTGACCCCATGACTGCTGACCTGCTCTGGAATTTCCATTCAGGCTTTCTTGGTCAGGTGGGCCGGTCTCTTCTTCCCGTACTTTGGGACGAGGACCTCCTGCCTTGCCCTTTCAGCCTAGAGGAGAACCTTCAGGGTGGCATCGCTAAACTGCAGGGCCACCCAGTGTCTTCCCTCTGCCATAGTTGCAGAAGGCTCCTGATCAGCTCCTTTAGGATCTTCTGGGATGCTGGTCAGGAGGATGGGTCTTCTGCACTTTTGGTCAGGAGGAGGGGTCTTCTGCACTGTTGGCCAGGAGAAGGGGTCTTCTGCACTGTTGGTCAGGAGGATGGGTCTTCTGCACTGTTGGTCAGGTGGAGAGGTCTTCTGCACTGTTGGTCAAGTGGAGGGATCTTCTGCACTGTTGGTTCAGGAGGAGGGGTCTTCTGCACTGTTGGACAGGAGGAGGGGTCTTCTGCACTGTTGGTTAGGTGGACGGGTCTTCTGCACTATTGGTCAGGAGGAGGGGGTCTTCTGCACTGTTGGTTAGGTGGACGGGTCTTCTGCACTATTGGTCAGGAGGAGGGGGTCTTCTGCACTATTGGTCAGGAGGAGGGGGTCTTCTGCACTGTTGGACAGGAGGAGGGGTCTTCTGCACTGTTGGTTAGGTGGACGGGTCTTCTGCACTATTGGTCAGGAGGAGGGGGTCTTCTGCACTGTTGGTCAGGAGGAGGGGGTCTTCTGCACTGTTGGACAGGAGGAGGGGTCTTCTGCACTGTTGGTTAGGTGGACGGGTCTTCTGCACTATTGGTCAGGAGGAGGGGGTCTTCTGCACTGTTGGTCAGGAGGAGGGGGTCTTCTGCACTGTTGGACAGGAGGAGGGGGTCTTCTGCACTGTTGGTCAGGAGGAGGGGGTCTTCTGCACTGTTGGTCAGGAGGAGGGGGTCTTCTGCACTGTTGGACAGGAGGAGGGGGTCTTCTGCACTGTTGGTTAGGTGGAGGGGTCTTCTGCACTATTGGTCATGAGGAGGGGGTCTTCTGCACTGTTGGTCAGGAGGAGGGGGTCTTCTGCACTGTTGGTTAGGTGGAGGGGTCTTCTGCACTGTTGGTTAGGTGGAGGGGTCTTCTGCACTGTTGGTTAGGAGGAAGGGGTCTTCTGCACTATTGGTCAGGAGGAGGGGTCTTCTGCACTGTTGGTTAGGTGGAGGGGTCTTCTGCACTGTTGGTTAGGTGGAGGGGTCTTCTGCACTATTGGTCAGGAGGAGGGGGTCTTCTGCACTGTTGGTTAGGTGGAGGGGTCTTCTGCACTATTGGTCAGGAGGAGGGGGTCTTCTGCACTGTTGGTTAGGTGGAGGGGTCTTCTGCACTATTGGTCAGGCAAGCATTTCGAACAAGGCAGCAGTTTATGCAGGGCTGGCAGCCCTTCAAATATGGTACCAGTACCTGCTTTGAGTCATTTGTTGCCACCATCAGTGCCTTGTCACCTGCCTCTTTCTTCAATTGGATGGGACCCACGCCTCCCCTAAGTTAATTGACTGGCTACCACGTGATCACGTTTGCCTGGCCACATAATGCTTGGGTGGAAGTGGTACCCATCCGGACCTATGGCCTGCGAACAAAATTCAGCCCTCTATGTGAGCTCCCAATACTCAATCCACATGGTTGATGCTCAAAAGCAGAATGCCCTGGGTGGGGGAATGACCAATAGTGCAGAAGACCCTTCCACCTAACCAACAGTGCAGCAGCCATTAAAAGGCAAGCGTACTTTTGTCAAGGAAAATTTTATATTCAGCCTGAGATTTTTTTCTAGCCAGTCATTGCAGCCTCAGAGAGCACTCCAAGAGTTTGTCGAGGAAGCATCCTTGTTCCAACTATCTTAAGTTATTTCGCCAATGGCTTTTCCCTCAATCACAAGTTTAAGAACAGAACTATTTGCTATGATGATTCCAAAGTGTTTGTCTCCATTCACAATTCATCCAATAATAAAGCAGCCAATTCCAGCCTACAGCAAAGCAATAGTTGCAAACTGAATGTGTGGCATCCTATAGCATGTCCAGGCATGGTATGGAAGGAAAGAGCTGTTATCTGTAACTATGTAACAGGTTGAGAGGAAGTATTTTGCGGCACTCATACTTGGGTTATTTACTTTGTATAGGGAACTGATTGATAGCCTTACGTTAACATCTTTCCTCAGATCTGCTCTCTTTCTCAAATGTATTTCTCAAATTAAGTTTGTTGTCAACCTGCTACCAAGCATTCTGAACTGCTGTCTTCTAGGCATGATGCCTCATAGTGCCAAATAGGGTAGCTCTTCCAAACCCACTGCATCCAGCAGCATCTCCGCTGGTGCATCTGTGAACCTTGAAGATCTTCTACTGAGCACTCAAGTCGTAAACAATCCGCAACTTTCCTTCAGAATTTGTTCTTCCACAATTTTATCATAATTTACTTGGCTTTTCAGAGGGCATTACACGAAATTCCTTGTATGAGGCTGCTAAAAACAAAAGGTTGAGACATAAGGAATGAATAAAAGGTTATCCTGATAGATTGAAAAGTGGCTTTGCAGTTGAAGCTATGTACATGTAGCATCTCATATAACTTGGATTTTTTGCCAGATAATAACGCCTGATATTGAAAATTAGATGTACAAAGTACAAGTCATTTATTCATTCTATTTAGCAAGGTTCCATGTTAGGGTTGGAGCCCTGCACCATTACCTTCTGATAAGGAACTAGTGAGATAAGAAACTGCCCAATTTAACCCCGCCATGTCAACCAAACTAAATAGATGCTGACCTTTTAACATCCCCCTCAAAGTCCCAGGTCATATGGGGTATGCACCTGCTGAAGAAGGCCATGAACAATATTCAATGCGATTGTGCCACCTAGAAAGAGAGAGAGATGCACACATAATGAGACTCATTCATATATACAAACGGGACAAACATACCAGTCTCCTAGTCAATCTTCTCAACCCATTAATGTGAAATCATCTGCTCTTGGCACATTACTCTAGAATCTAGCCATTCAGATGTCTTTCAAGGCATCTAAAGACTTTTCAGAAGGGAAGGCAGGGGAATTGGAGGGGTAGGATTAGTCATGACTGTACCTGTGGCTCACAAGTCTGTTTCACTATCCAAGGTACCAGCTTGTGAGGCATTTGTCAAAGAATAGGTCTACCCATTGGAAATCATTGGATGGAGATCAGACGGGTTGCATAACGGGAGAGAGAGCCACTCACTAGGTTACTATTCAGGTGGTAAAGTTGAAAATTACCCCACATATGGATTGATTAGGTCTGATTAGGGATAGTCAGCATGGCTTTGTGCGTGGGAAATCATGTCTCACGAGTTTGATTGAGTTTTTTGAGGAGGTGACCAAGAGGATTGACGAGGGCAGGGCGGTGGACGTTGTCTACATGGACTTTAGCAAGGCCTTTGACAAGGTCCCACATGGTAGGCTGGTCCAGAAGGTTCGAACACATGGGATCCAGGGTGAGCTAGCCAATTGGATACAAAATTGGCCTGGTGACAGGTCGCAGAGGGTGGTAGTGGAGGGTTGTTTTTCAGATTGGAGGCCGGTGATCAGTGGTGTACCACAGGGATCGGTGCTGGGCCCCCTGTTGTTTGTCATATATATTAATGACTTGGATGTGAATGTAGGGGGCATGATTAGTGAGTTCGCAGATGACACCAAAATTGTTGGTATAGTGGACAGTGAAGAAGTTTGTCTAAAGTTACAACAGGATATAGATAAACTGGGAAAGTGGGCAAGGGATTGGCAAATGGAATGTAATGCAGACAAGTGCAAAGTGATGCATTTTGGGAAGTTAAACCAGTGCAGGACACATACAGTGAATGGCAGGGCCCTGGAGAGTGTTGTAGAGCAGAGAGACCTTGGGGTGCAAGTACATAGTTCCCTGAAAGTGGCAACACAGGTAGACAGGGTGGTGAAGAAGGCGTATGGCATGCTTGCCTTCATCGGCCGAGGCACTGAGTACAAGAGTTGGGACGTCATGTTACAGTTGTACTAAACGTTGGTTAGGCCGCACTTGGAGTTCTGTGTGCAATTCTGGTCGCCGCACTACAGGAAAGATGTGATTAAGTTAGAGAGGGTGCAGAAAAGATTCACAAGGATGTTACCTGGTTTGGAGGGCTTGAGTTATAAAGAGAGATTGGATAGGCTGTGTCTGTTTTCCCTGGAGCGAAGGAGGCTGAGAGGTGACATGATAGAGGCATATAAAATTATGAGAGGCATAGATAGGGTAGATAGCCAGAGTCTGTTTCCCATGGTAGGGGTGACTAAAACTATAGGGCATAGATTTAAGGTGAGAGGGAGGAGGTTTAAAAGGGATCAAAGGGGTACATTTTTCACACAAAGAATAGTGGGTATCTGGAATGAGCTGCCTGAGGAGGTGGTGGAGGCAGGAACAGTAGCGACATTTAAGAGGCATCTGGACAGGTACTTGAATGAGAAAAGCATAAAGGGATATTGCATTAATGCAGGCAGGTGGGATTAGTATAGATAGGCATTATGGTCAGCATGGACGCGATGGGCCGAAGGGCCTGTTTCTATGCTATACGACTCGATGACTCTATGACTATATTTTGAAATTAAATGCTCATGCAGAATGCTCCTAGACATTGATATTGCAACATTAATCATTGATGATCATTATTTTTATTCTGTATGTAATCTTTCACTGAATTATGACGATATGGCAAACACTGCAAGAAGATTTATTGATTTACTTCAGATCACAGATTCAGTTAAACTAATTAACCCAGATTGTAGTGGTGATAATTACAATTAATTCCATGCATAACTTATCAGCTTGTTATTAATATTGAATGTATTTGCAATTGTCTTAGTTCAACTTCTGGTGCTGCCTCCGGTCCTTCATCAGGTACGCCATTTAGTCATTCAAAGTCGTAGAGCTTCGATCCGTTTGCTGACATCGGTAACCTTGGTTCCAGTTTACCAGGTAATGTTCTGAAGCCATTAATACAAAACTTGCATTTCATCTTGGATCCAGTTACTAAAATCATCCTTGTTTCTTTTGGTGCCTTGCATTTATTCATTCACAGTTAACAAGTTAAGAGTAAGACAAGGGTCATGCAGTGAAACTTGTTTTGACAAGATTGATCTGTTTGTTGGATGATCACAGATTTTATTCTGATTTTATTCCCCCCTTGTTCAGATGTACCTTGGATTTTGACAATGCTCTAAACCAGGGTGTCCAAACTACAGTTCGTGGGCCCTGTGACTCGCAGACTCTGGCATTGTGGGCCAGACAACTGCATGCATTTCTGCTCATATTTCTGTATCATCTACACACACAATGTCTAGGGCACAGAAACGGGCCCTTCGGCCCAACTGGTCTATGCCAGTGTTTATACTCCACAGGGGGTTCCTCACACTCTTAATTACCTTTTCTCACCTTGCTCTGTCTCTCTCTCTTCCCTTCTCCCACACATTGCATCAAACATCCCCTTAAGAGTGTCAATGCTATCTTCTTCAACAACCTCATGTGGCAGTGAGTTTCACATTCTCACCAGTCTCTGTTTAAAGAAATAATTAAATTATTACATGTTTGAATTTTGTGGAGCTGGAAGTATGGAAAGAGTGGTTCTTAACTCTGTTGCTTCACTGTTGGAAAAATCTGAAATCAGAACCTTAAGATCCATTACCTGAAGCTTGAAATGTATGCAGATTATTGGAATATCGATTTAAACTTTAATCGTAGACAATGCTTATAAGTGACCCATAAGAGCAAAAAGATTGTACGCTTGCATTTTAAACTTGGTAAACTGCTTGAGCTACTCTGTAATGTATTCCCAGACCAGTTTGCTGCATTAATTGTAATGTCTGTGTTTTATTGAACTGTTATTTTCCATTGTTATCACGACTGAATCTTGTTATGCTACTTTACATTGTTATTTTGTAAAGTGATTTTGATGGACCAGGGTTATAATAAGTGGAATGCTTGGTTTCAACAAAAAATAGTATTTATATAGTGCCTTTAATGTAATAAAACAACCCAAGGCACATCACAGGAACATAATCAGTTGAAAATGAACACCTAATCACTTATGGAGACGTTAGGACAGGTTGCCAAAAACTTAGTCAAAAGTTGTAGGTTTTAAAGAACATGGGAAATAGGAGCAGGAATAGGCCATTTGGTCCCTCGGGCCTGCTCTGCCATTCAACTAGATCATGGCTGATCTTCTACCTCAATGCCATTTTCCCACAATATCCCTTGATATCTTTCATATCTAGAAATCTATTGATCTCTGTTGACTATGCTCAGTGCCCTCTGGAGTAGAGATTTCCAAAGATTCACCACCCTAACAGATTAGCTAACAGGAAATGAAGAGTGGGCATAAATGGGTCATTTTCTGGTTGTCATTATGTAACGAGTGATGTGCCACAGGGATCAGTGCTGGGGTCTCAACCTTTTACAATCTATATAAATGACTTGGCTGAAGAGACCAAAGGTATGGTGGCTAAATTTGCTGATGACACGAAGATAGGTAGGAAAGTAAGTTGTGAAGAGGACATAAGGAGGCTACAAAGGGATATAGATAGGTTAAGTGAGTGGGCAAAGATCTGGCAAATGGAATATAATGTGGGAAAATGTGAAATTGTCCATTTTGGCAGGAAGAATAAAAAAGAAGCGTATTATCTAAATGATGAGAGATTGCAGAGCTCTGATATGCAGAGGGATCTGGGTGTCCTAGTGCAAGAATCGCAAAAGGTTAGTATGCAGGTACAGCAAGTAATTAGGAAAGCTAATAGAATGTTATCGTTTATTGTGAGGGGAATTGAATACAAAAGTAGGGAGGTTATGCTTCAGTTATACAGAGCATTGGTGAGACCACATCTCGAGTACTGTGTACAGTATTGGTCTCCTTATTTAAGTAAGGATGTAAATACGTTGGAAGCAGTTCAGAAACTGGAATGACAGGTTGTCTTGTGAGGCAAGGTTGGACAGGCTAGGCTTGTATCCGCTGGAGTTTAAAAGAGTAAGAGGTGACTTGATTGAAGCATATAAGATCCTGAGGGGTCTTGACAGGGTGGGTGCAGAAAGTTTGTTTCCTCTTGTGGGAGAATCTAGAACTAGGGGACAGTGTTTTAAAATAAGGAGTCGCACATTTAAGACAGAGATGAGGAGAAACTTTTTCTCAGGATCGTGAGTCTTTGGAACTCTCTTCCTCAAAAGGCGGTGGAAGCAGAGTCTTTGAATATTTTTAGGGCAGTGGTCGATAGATTCTTGATGAGCAAAGGGGTGAAAGGTTATCGGGGGTAGGCGGGAATGTGGAGTTGAGATTACAGTCATATCAGCCATGACCTTATTGGGGGGCGGAACAGGCTCGAGGGGCTGAGTGGCCTACTCCTGCTCCTAATTCATATGTCCGTATGTAGCCACCTCTTTCAGCATTCTGGGATGTAGATCATCAGGTTCAGGGGATTTATCAACTCTCAGTCCCATTCCTTTCTCCAGTACTCCTTTTTAATTAATACTAATTTCTTTTAGTTGCTCATTCTCCCTAGTCCCTTGGTTCTCTAGTATTCTTGGGAGGTTTTTTGTATCTTTCTCCTTGGAGACAGACACATAGTATTTGTTTAGTTTCTCTGCCATTTCCTTATTCCCTATTATAAATTCTCCTGTCTCTGCCTAGAGTCGGACCACATTTGTCTTTGCAAATCTTGTCCTTTTTACATACCTATAGAAGCTTTTACAGTCCGTTTTTATGCTCTTGCATAGGTTGAGGTTAAGAGGGAGGATGTGCTGGAAATTTTGAATGATATGAGGACAGATAAGTCCCCGGGGCCAGACGGGATATACCCAAGGATATTACGGGAAGCGAGGGAAGAGATTGCTGCGCCTTTGGCGATGATCTTTGCGTCCTCACTGTCCACTGGAGTAGTACCGGATGATTGGAGGGTGGCAAATGTTGTTCCCTGGTTCAAGAAAGGGAATAGGGATAACCCTGGGAATTATAGACCAGTCAGTCTTGCGTCGGTAGTGGGCAAATTATTGTAGAGGATTCTGAGAGACAGGATTTATGATTATTTGGAAAAGCATGGTTTGATTAGAGACAGTCAGCATGGCTTTGTGAGGGGCAGGTCATGCCTCACCAGCCTTATTGAATTCTTTGAAGATGTGACAAAACACATTGATGAAGGAAGAGCAGTGGATGTGGTGTATATGGATTTTAGCAAGGCGTTTGATAAGGTTCCCCATGATAGGCTCATTCAGAAAGTAAGGAGGCATGGGATACAGGGAAAGTTGGCTGTCTGGATACAAAATTGGCTGGTCCATAGAAGACAGAGGGTGGTAGTCGATGGAAAGTATACAGCATGGAGCTCGGTGACCAGTGTTGTTCCTCAGGGATCTGTTCTGGGACCTCTGCTCTTTGTGATTTTTATAAATGACTTGGATGAGGAAGTGGAAGGCTGGGTTAGCAAGTTTGCCGATGACACGAAGGTTGCTGGAGTTGTGGATAGTGTGGAAGGCTGTTGTAGGTTGCAACGGGACATTGACAGGATGCAGAGCAGGGCTGAGAAGTGGCAGATGGAGTTCAACCTGGAAAAGTGTGAAGTGATTCATTTTGGAAGGTCGAATTTGAATGCAGAATACAGGCTTAAAGACAGAATTCTTGGTAGTATGGAGGAACAGAGGGATCTTGGGGTCCATGTCCATAGATCGCTCAAAGTTGCCACCCAAGTTGATAGGGTTGTTAAGAAGGCGTATGGTGTGTTGGCTTTCATTAACAGGGGTATTGAGTTTAAGAGCCGCGAGGTTATGCTGCAGCTCTATAAGGCCCTGGTTCGACCACACTTGGAATATTGTGGGCGGCACAGTGGCGCAGTGGTTAGCACCGCAGCCTCACAGCTCCAGGGACCCGGTTTCGATTCCGGGTACTGCCTGTGTGGAGTTTGCAAGTTCTCCCTGTGTCTGCGTGGGTTTCCTCCGGGTGCTCCGGTTTCCTCCCACAAGCCAAAAGACTTGCAGGTTGATAGGTAAATTGGCCATTATAAATTGTCACTAGTATAGGTAGGTGGTAGGGAAATATAGGGCCAGGTGGGGATGTTTGGTAGGAATATGGGATTAGTGTAGGATTAGTATAAATGGGTGGTTGATGTTCGGCACAGACTCGGTGGGCCGAAGGGCCTGTTTCAGTGCTGTATCTCTAATCTAATCTAATCTAATTGTGTTCAGTTCTGGTCGCCTCATTATAGGAAGGATGTGGAAGCTTTAGAGAGGATGCAGAGGAGATTTACCAGGATGCGGCCTGGACTGGAGGGCATGTCTTACGAAGAAAGATTGAGGGAGCTAGGGCTTTTCTCATTGGAGTGAAGAAGGATGAGAGGTGACTTGATAGAGGGGTACAAGATGATGAGAGGCATAGATAGAGTGGATAGCCAGAGACTTTTTCCCAGGGTGGAAAGGGCTCTCACCAGGGGGCATAATTTTAAGGTGATTGGAGGAAGGTTTCGGGGAGATGTCAGAGGTAGTTTCTTTACACAGAGAGTGGTGGGTGCGTGGAATGCGCTGCCAGCGGTGGTAGTAGAAGCAGATACATTAGGGACATTTAAGCGACTCTTGGATAGGTACATGGACGATAGTAGAATGAAGGGTAGGTCATTAGTTTGATCTTAGAGTAGGTTAAAGGTTCGGCACAACATCGTGGGCCGAAGGGCCTGTACTGTGCTATACTGTTCTATGTTCTATGCTAATTTACTTTCATATTCTATTTTCCCTTTCTTTATCAGTTTCTTGGTCCTCCTTTGCTGAATTCTAAAATGCTCCTAATTCTCAGGTTTTCTACTTTTTTGGCAACATTATAAGCCTCTTCCTTTGATCTAATACAATCTTTAACTTCTCTTGTTAGCCATGGCTGGATCACCTTTCCTGCTGGGTTTTTGTACCTCAAAGGAATGTAAATTTGTTGGAAACCATTGTCAGGCAAGCACCCCCCCCCCCCTTTCCCACCTGCCAGGAATGAGGAAAATTAATTTCGCCACGTGAACATTGATTTTAAACTATTGTTGGTGAAGCAAGAACTTGCTTTAAAAAAACAATTGGAGACTTTGGCTGGAGAGAGACATTAGCATATCAACAGACAAGTGCTTCAAAGGACGAAGGCGCTATTCCCTGCTCCAATTTAATCCACAATGGACTTTTGATTACCAGACATTGAAGGTGGAAAGGCGAGCATTCTGCTAAGATGGCTGAATACACAAACTGACATGGTCTGACCAGTTTGGTTACATGACTGGCGGACTGTTGGAGTTTTTTGAATATCAACATCCAACAGGGATTTTGAACTCGGAAAGCTGTTTTCTCCTGGACTGAGAACACCTCTCTCCTGTCGGCTCTCATCTCTCTCTCACCAGCTTTGGAAACCATTGAAGACACATGAACACCAAGAGAGAAAGTCTCCTACAATAAACAAGGTTTAAGAAGAATACTGGAACCCAAGAAAAGCAAGACTACTTATAAAGGGACTACAGTGAGCTCCAAGCACAGTAAACAAGAAACTCCTCTGATATTGATATGTGACTTAATAGAGACATATAAGATAATCAGAGGGTTAGATAGGGTGGATAGTGAGAGTCTTTTTCCTCGGATGGTGATGGCAAACACGAGGGGACATAGCTTTAAGTTGAGGGGTGATAGATATAGGACAGATGTCAGAGGTAGTTTCTTTACTCAGAGAGTAGTAGGGGCGTGGAACGCCCTGCCTGCAACAGTAGTAGACTCGCCAGCTTTAAGGGCATTTAAGTGGTCATTGGATAGACATATGGATGAAAATGGAATAGTGTAGGTCAGATGGTTTCACAGGTCGGCGCAACATCGAGGGCCGAAGGGCCTGTACTGCGCTGTAATGTTCTAATTCTAAAAAATGTTAACTGCACTGTCATGGAATATTGGTGTGATTATCACTTACAAGCTGAGATGTATGTTCCATGTAATCAGAAAATATATAATTGCTAAAGTTAGTTGGACCTGCCCCACTCCAATAATTTGTTAAAGTTACATTTTTAAGCCAGTTGAAGCTTTACCTCCGGGTTAATCCTAAATCAGAAAATGTTAATTAGTGTTAATACCACCCAGATATGCACCCATAGCTAGAAAGCCATTATCTATGTGACATTGAATGGTCATAATTCACTGCTTATTTTCTCTGATGTGAATAATTATTTATTATGTCATTATATTTCCTGACTTTATTCCTTAAAAAACTTTAATCAATTGAGTGCTATTGATCAGATAAAAGGGTCAAATTTCTACCACCCATGATCTGGCATTTGCATAGAGATCACATTCATATGCCTCTTCTCCCTTGGTACTGATCTCCGACCTTACATTGGGTCGTATCCCTGTGATGCTAGGGCATGGGAAATCCCAGTTTAGGATTTCCCCCACAGTCCAGCCCAGTTTGACGCTGATGGCTGTATCAGATGACAAGAGGTTCTGTCCCTACATGACCATCCTAGAACTAGGCCCCATGGCTTGGAGTCAGCCTATCCAGGCCCTGGCTAAGTTCATGGCTGTTCTGGCAGACTCCCAAATTGTTTTACTGCACCAGAGGCTTTCTGAGTGTTATTCCAAAAATCACAATACAGTTTGATTTGCAGTAACAAGACAAAATCGAGGGGTTAAATATCTGACTTCTCATTCCAGGCAGGGACCTTTGCCTGCCAAGACTGCACACTGGCATTTCAGACATGTACTATCCACAATTTTCTGACCGTTATTTTAGATGCTCACATGAAAGATTGATACCCTTTAAGCCAAGAAGGTATTTAAGGCAGATTCTAAACTTATGCTTAAATTTACAATGGCATTAAAATTAAAATAATAAAGCAACTACAAATATCTAAGTAGCTTTGTTAAGCATATAGGAACATGTGTAGGCCCAGTCCCTCGAGTCAATGAGATCATTGTTGATCTGTACCTCAACTCCATTTAATCGCATTGGCAGAACCAGTGGGAAGTTGGGGAGGTGAGATCTAATGCTGCCTCTCTGAGACCTGACCTGAATTTTCCTCCCCTCGCCCATGCCGGAACAGCCATTGGCCACGCTGCATTTTTTCATATTCTCAAGTAATATAAAGGTTAATATCAAAAGTTTTATCTATCTATTAAGAGGGTAGTGCTAAGGAAGATCTGGGCCATTAAAGCCAGACGGAGGTGATACGAAAATAGATATCAGGTAATAGCAGATTTATTCAACAAGTACCTTGTATCTATTTTCATAATGGAAGAAGAGGATAAAATACCAATGAAAGAAGGACAAGTAAAAAATCAAGGGGAGACATTACTGTATTAATAGTTTAAAAAAAAGAACAGAAAAAATAATGGGACTTTAGGATAAGTAAAACTCCAGGTCCTGATGGTTTTCACCTCAGGGTATTAAAAGAAGTTGCAAAAGCATTAATTATAATCTTACAAAGCTTTCCTGATTTGGAACTAGAAAATTGTTACTGTTGCATTATTATTAAAGAAGGATGGGAGAGTGGATCCAGGTAACTACAGACCTGTCACTGTATAGTCAGTTGTGGGGAAGCTACTGGAATCTGTCATTAAGGTTAGAGCAACTGAGCACTTCAGAAAAAAATAAGCTGAGCAGAGAGATCAGCACAGCTTTGGTAAAGGTAAGTGATGTCTAACTAATGTTGTTAAATTCTTTTGAGGAGGTTACTAATAAGGTACACAAAATAGTATCAGGGGATGTTATCTATGTGAGCTTCCAGAAGGCATTCAATAAGGTTCCAAACAAAAGATTATTGGCAAAAATGAGAATGCATGGGATTGGAGGTAGCCCTTTGACTTGGGTTGCAAGTTGGTCAGTAGTTAGAGAGTGGGGATAAAAGGAATGCACGCAAATTGGCAGGATGTGACAAGTGGTGCTCCTGAGGGTGTTATTTGAATTTTGGAGCTAGTCTTATGGATTGCAATTGTCTTTTCTGCTCTGTTTTAAATTAGATCATAGCTGGTCTGTATCCTCTTTGGCCTCCTTATCTCGAGAGACAATGCTTCACAAACCACTGGTCTGTATCACAATGACATTAAGCCACGTTAACTCCATATAGCTTGACACCTTTGCCTAAAAAAAACTATTGAAAGTTCCAGTTGCCCCAGCATCCATCGTCTTTTGGGGTAGGGAGTTGCAGATATCTACTATACTTTGTATGAAAAGTGCTTCCTGATTTCCCTCTGAACTGACCTAAAGTTTATCTTGAAATTTTAAATTTTAAATTCTCATCCTTTATTTCAAATCAATCCATGGCCTTGCCCTTCCCTATCTCTGTAATCTCATTCAGCCCCCCAACCCAACTAGATCTCTGTGCTCTGCCAATTCTGACCTCTTAGGCATTCCTGATTTTAATCACTCCACCATTGGCGGCTGTGCCTTGAGCTTCTTAGACCCTAAGCTCTCGAATTCCCTTCTTATATCTCTGGCTCTCATCCCTTCTTTCCTCCTTCAGACCTACCTCTTTGATCAAGCTTTTGATCTGGTCTCCCGTGACTGAGTGTCAAATTTTGTTCCAGAACTCTCCTGTAAAGTACCTTGGGATGGTTTATTATGTTCAAGGTGCTATATAAATGCAATTTATTGTCATTGTAAATGGTCCTGTACACTCTATTCTACGTTGCAGCTAAGAGGGGATAACTGCAGCACTACAACAATAAGGAGACTTTTCTCCTCTTAAGCTAAAGTGAAAGCATTTTGAACATCTCTTGAGTTGGAGTTGGCACTGAGGCTGTGCTAGGCTCACAACTGTAACCATTTTTCACTGTGCCTACTGAGAGGAAAATAATAGTATGCTCCATTTAATAAAATAACAATTGATGTGGAGTTAATTATTGAACTGCTGAGCAAAATAAATAGAGTGGACTGTGATATTCTAGTGGGATAAAAACTGATCTCATTTGCATTTCACCCAGACTTCCCACCTGTAACTCAAGAAATATGTTTTCCCGTGTTAAACAATCTTTGAAATGTTCAGTTTGAGACTTGACTTCTGTTTTCTTTTTTCCCTTTTCTCTTTTTTTTCTCCCCTTTTTCTGCTAAATGAACCCACCTGATTCCTCACAACAGCTTGAAAATGAAGTGCTAACTGGTGTAGTTTTATTGAAGGGAAACAGAGTGGAACAGCATACCTTTTTGTCAGGATGTAAAAGGCCTTTAGTCATGTGGTGATCCTTGGGGTGAATTCTTTATTATGAGTTACAACCTGCTTACTGATGAGCTGTTAATAAAAAAAAGTAGCCCTGCTGTGGCAGCAGTTTTCTTTCCACACAGAATGTGCAGGCATTATTATTTTGAGGGGTGGTGTGTGTGTGTGAAAGTTTATTGTTAATGCTTTCAGCGTGAATAAATCTGCTTTTAATTTGTATGTAACATTTCTGGTTCATTCTAAAACTAAAACACAATCACCACACTTCAAAGCCATTCTGCAGTGTAATAATAACACACAGGCTGAAGATTTTTTTAAAAAGAGAACACGGGGGAATATGTTCTGGGGGAAGATAAACAAGCACACAGGAAAGACGACAAAACACATGAGGGAAAAATACAGCAGACAAAACGGATGAGCACAATTAAGGACAGAGGTTGCCAGATAACTCTCACCTGCTGGTGGCTAAATACTGAGCACTTGTCTCCCACTCCCCTGCCCAGTGAAATATCTGGTGATTAGCCACAAAGTAAAAGAGAGGGAAACCAATAGGCCTTAACTAACAACTCATTTTAGCTGCCAGCTGGAGTTGAATATGTTCGGCAAGATGGGATAAGGGAATTGTTCGGGAGAAAAACAAGAAACAGATGGAATCTTCTGTGACTCCACGGTTTTATTTAGAGCTGCAATTTTTGTACATTGGCATCTGTTCACACAGGGGAGTCTATACATTTTCTCATTACAACAGTTTGTCCCTGGCAATTGCACCTCTTATTTGCCCAAAAAAATTACTCAATTAACAGGGTTATGTGTTTAAATGGGACCTGTGGGTTGTACAATTAGACTCAAAAATCTAAGACTTCTGCAAAGCTTGGTGTTAAAGAGGCACTGTCATTACTGAAATCAAAGCATTTGCCTAAATGTTTTGTCTGTAGAAATAAAAGTTGGAAAACACTGGGAATCGGAAATGAAATATATTGGAAACACACTACAGCTGAAAAGGGAAAGGGTGATTCAGTGTTTTGGGTGTAGACACTTTGAGGCCTACTTTTGTCAGTTAATGGAGATTGGGAATAAAATCCACCAATTTACCTTCGAAGTCCTGCCCATTTGGATTTTAAGGTTGACCTCGATTCAGGCAGCTAGTGCTCCTGTTGGAAATCGGTGTTGTATGATCGCCTCAAGAGTGATGTCCCTTTCAGAACTCAGTATGCTAATGAGCTAAGTAACAGGACATTGTCATGTGACGAGAAGCCATAATCACTCTGCAACTGTAACAGCCTAGATGAAGGTTCTGTATATAGTTTTCTCTGTACTGCATATATTAGTTTAGCTGTTTATAACCCTTCTAGAGATCTTCAAGAAATTGGAATCCATGCACCTCATTGTGTTGCTTAAGATAACACAAAGAACACATGACAACAGGTGGGAGTCTCGTAAACAGATG
Source organism: Heterodontus francisci (assembly GCF_036365525.1). Taxonomy (NCBI): domain Eukaryota; kingdom Metazoa; phylum Chordata; class Chondrichthyes; order Heterodontiformes; family Heterodontidae; genus Heterodontus; species Heterodontus francisci. The sequence goes on along the minus strand of NC_090373.1, from coordinate 148,664,232 downwards.
TAAATAGGGGTTAACCGACATTATCAGGGTGTCCAATTCCATTTTAGTGTCAATCAGCGCAGCCACAGTAACTTCCTCCACACACCCACAAACCACGTAAAGGTTGGCATTGTACAGGCAAGATAGTGCTATTTAAAGGGTTGCTCATTTGCTGTCTGTTATGTTTACACCGGGAATATTTACATTCAGTTTTCGACAATGGGTGTGACATATAAACTATTGGTCGTTCATATCCTTCAATGGACTGTGAGAGTACAGCTCCAATTGCAGTTACTGATTTATCTGTTGTGACATATGTTTCCACATGTGGGCTGAAATGCACAAGGACTGTTAGAGATGCTATCTTCACCTTAAATGTTTCAAATGCAGTAGCCTCCGAAGAGGCTCCGTGATCTCTGCTTACTGAGGAGCAAATTTATGATAAAAGTTGGAAATACCAAGGAACGATGCCATGTCTTTCATGTTAGATGGCGTGAGATGCGCATGAAGGGCTTTGACTTGGTTGTGTGTAGGCTTTAATGCAGCTGCTGTCACTCTGTAACCAAGAAAGTCAATTTCAGGTGCCGCAAATGTACATTTGTCCTTATTTAGGGTCAAATTGTGTTTTACAAGTCAAGTGAGTACTGCTGATAATCATTGATCATGTTCAGCTTTGTCCCTTCCGTGGACAACAACGCCATCAAATAGATTGAGTGTCCCCTCAACATCCAACAAGACTGATGAAACTATCTTCTGGAATGCGCTGGTGCTGAACTTAGTCCATATGGCATTCTGCATTACTGATCACACCTTCGTGGGGAATAAAAGCGGTAAGTTATCGGATTTGTTCTGCTAGAGGTATCTGAAGATAACTCCGTTGCATATCACACTTTGTGAAGACTGTGGAGTCGTGAAATGATGCTGATAGTTTTTGAATTGTAGCAAAGTGAATACTTGTTTGGTATGATAGTGTTATTGACTGCCTTAAGGTTAATGCATAGTTGCAGATCACCATTTTTCCGTCGTGCCATTAATAGATTTGATATCCACGGTGATGAGTCGATTCGCTCAATGATACCGTCTGCTTCTAGTTGTTTCAGCTCCTGTGACACTTCAGCATGGTTTGCAAATGGCAACCATCTCAAATTTTGTGAATCTGGTCGAATTGATGTGTCAACATGAGGAGCATGACAGTGCCCTTAAATCTCCCCAAATCCAGTAAATAAGGAAGGATACTGGTATGTATAATCTGCATCATCAATTCCATTAATGTGTGCTCCGGTGGGGTCAGCAAGTTTAAATCCAAGCCTATCTAAAAGGTTTACCCCCATAAGGCTTTGGCCTGCAGCTACATAGAAAGTGACGCTGTCTAGGGTTACATTTTTGTGGCATACTGGAACTGTGATCATCCCCAGAACTGGAATGATAGTGTCGTCATAAGCATGATAAGTGTCTGTTGCAGGAGTGAGAGAGAATTGCGAAAAATACCAATGGAAATACTTTCGAGCCAACATTGATAAGAAGTGACACTGAGACGCCTGCAATCTCTACTGAGCACTCCCTAAAATGAGCGAGTGCTTTCAGGAAGAGACTCCCCCACATGTTGAACTGATGAAGCCTTTTTCTTTGACTACCAGCACATCTTTGCAAAATGGTTCCACTTTAAACATGAGTTACACTTTTTCCCTCAAACTGGACAGCCCATCTGGTTCACGAATGTCTTTTAGGGAAGGAAATCTGCTGTCCTTACCTGGTCTGGCCTATGTGACTCCAGACCCACAGCAATGTGGTTGACTCTTAAATGCCGTCTGAAATGGCCTAGCAAGCCACTCAGTTGTACCAACCCGCTACATAGAACCATAGAAAGGGTACAGCACAGAAGGAGGCCATTCAGCCCACTGTGTCTGCACCGCCTGAGAAAACTAGCTGCCCAACCTAATCCCACCTTCCAGCACCTGGTCCGTACCCTTGCAGCTCACAGCGCATCAGGTGCAGGTCCAGGTACCTTTTAAATGAGTTGAGGGTTTCTGCTTCCACCACCGATCTGGGCAGTGAATTCCAGACATACACCACATTCTGGGTGAAAAAGATTTTCCTCATGTTTCTTCTAATCCTTCTACCAATCACCTTAAATCTGTGCCCCCTGGTAATTGACCTCTCTGCTAGTGGAACCAGGTCCTTCCTGTCTACTCTATCTAGGCCCCTCATAATTTTGTACACCTCAATTAAGTCACCCCTCAGCCTCCTCTGTTCTAAGGAAAACAACCCTAGCTGATCCAATTGTTCCTCATAGCTGCAACTTTCAAGCCCTGGCAACATTCTTGTTAATCTCCTCTGCACTCTCTCCAGAGCCATTATGTCCTTCCTGTAATGTGGTGACCAGAACTGTATGCAATATTCCAGCTGTGACCTAACCAGCATTTTATACAGTTTCAGCATTACATCCCTGCCTTTGTATTCTGTACCTCGGCCAATAAATGAAAGCATTCCATATGCCTTCTTCACCACTCTATCTACCTGTCCTGCCACCTTCAGGGACTTGTGGACATGCACTCCAAGGTCTCTCACTTCTTCTATCCATTTCAATATCCTCCCATTTATTGTGTATTCCCTTGCTTTGTTTACCCTCCACAAAAGCATTACCTCACACTTCTCTGGATTGAATTCCATTTGCCACTTTTCCGTCCACTCAACCAAACCATTGATATCATTTTGGAGTCTACAGCTATCCTCTTCACTATCACAGGGCCAATTTTTGTGTCACCAAGTATAAAAAAAGGAATGAAACTGGATGGATCACCCAGCGTCGACCTAGGCACTGGAAATGACAACAGCAAACACAGCTCTATCGAATCCCTGCAAAGTCCTCCTTTCTAACATCTGGGGGCTTGTACCAAAATTGAGAGAACTGTCCCAGAGGCTAGTCAAGCAACAGCCTGATATGGTCATACTCACAGAATCATAACTTACAGACAACGTCCCTGACACCATCATCACCATCCCTGGGTTTTTCCTGTCCCACTGGCAGGACAGACCCACCAGAGGTTGCAGCACAGTGGTATACAGTCGGGAAGGAGTTGCCCTGGGAATCCTCAACACTGACTCCGGACCCCAAGCACTCTCGTGGCATCAGGTTAAACTTGGGCAAGGAAACTTCCAGCTGATTACCACCTAACGCACCCCCCCCCCCCACCCCGCCGCCTTGGTTGATGAATCAGTGCTTCTCCGTGTTGAACACCAATTGGAAGAAGCACTTAAGGGTAGCAGCAGCACACAATGTACTCTGGGTGGGGAACTTCAATGTCCGTCACCAAGAGTGGCTCGGTAGCCACTCTACTGACCGAGCTGGCTAAGTCCTAAAGGATATAGCTGCTAGACTGGGTCTGCAGGTGGTAAGGGAAACAAGAGGGAAAAACCTACTTGACCTCCTTCTCACCAATCTACTTGTCACAGATGCATCTGTCCATGACAGTATTGGTAGGAGTTAAGCTACAACACAGGACTACTTGCATGCCAAACAGTGGAAGCAGCATGCAATAGACAGGGCTAAGCGATCCCACAACCAACGGATCAGATCTAAGCTGTACAGTCCTGCCACATTCAGTCATGAATGGTGGTGGACAATTAAACAACAAACAGGAGGAGGAGGCTCCACAAATAGTCCCATCCTCAACGATGGGGGAGCCCAGCACATCAGTGCAAAAGACAAGGCTGAAGCATTTGCATCCATCTTCAGCCAGAAGTGCCAAGTGGATGATCCATCTGTGCCTCGTCCTGAGGTCCCCAGCATCACAGATGCCAAATCTTGAGCCAATCCAATTCTCTCCATGTGGTATCAAGAAAGGCACTGGACACTGCAAAGGCTATGGGCCCTGACAACATTCTGACAATAGTACTGAAGACTTGTGCTCCAGAAATAGCTGTGCACTCTAGCCAAGCTGTTCCAGTACATCTACAACACTGGCATCTACCCAGCAATGTGGAAAATTGCCCAGGTATGGTCTGTACACAAAAAGCAGGAAAAATCCAACCCAGCTAATTACCACCCCATCAGTCTACTCTCGATCATAGCAAAGTGATGGAAGGGGTCATCAACAGTGCTATCAAGGGGCACTTGCTCAGCAATAACCTGCTCACTGACACTCATTTTAGGTTTTGCCAATGTCACTCAATCCCTGTCCTCATTAAAGCCTTTGTTCAAACATGAACAAAAGAGCTGAACTTCAGAGGTGAGGTGAGAGTGACTGCCCTTGACATTCAGGCAGCATTTGACCGAATATGGCATCAAGGAGTCCTAGCAAAACTGGAGTCAATGTGAATCAGGGAAAAATCTCTCCGCTGGTTGGTTCAAAGGAAGATGGTTGTAGTTGTTGGAGGTGAATCATCTCAGTCCCAGCACATCACTGCAGGAGATCCTCAGGGTTGTGTCCTAGGCCCAACCATCTTTAGCTGCTTCATCAATGACCTTCTCTCCATCATAAGGTCAGAAGTGGGGATGTTCGCTGATGATTGCACAATGTTCAGCACCATTTGCGACTGCTCAGATAATGAAGCAGCCAGTGTCCATATGCAGCAAGACCTGGACAATATCCAGTCTTGGGTTGATAAGTGGCAAGTAACATTCGCGCCACATGGGTGCCAGGAAATGACCATTTCAAACAAGAAACAATCTAACCATCTCCCCTTAATGTTCAATGGCATTACCATTGCTGAATACCCCACTATCAACATCCTGGGGGTTACCATTGACCAGAAACTGAACTGGACCAGCTACATAAATACTGTGGCTACAAGAGTCAGTCGGAGGCTGGGAATTCTGCAGTGAGTAACTCACCTCCTGACTCCCCAATGCCTGTCCACCATCTACAAGGCACAAGTCAGGAGTGTGATGGAATAATCTCCATTTGCCTGGATGGGTGCAGCTCCAACAACACTCAAGAAGCTCAGCACCATCCAAGACAAAGCAGCCCGCTTGATTGGCACCCCATCTACAAACATTCACTCCCTCCACCACCGACGCACAGTGGCAACAGTGTGTACCATCTACAAGATGCACTGCAGCAATGCACCAGCTCCTTAGACAGCACCTTCCAAACCCGCGAGCTCTACCACCTAGAAGGACAAGGGCAGCAAATGCATGGGAACACCACCACCTGCAAGTTCCCCTCCAAGCCGCACACCATCCTGACTTGGAACTATATCGCTGTTCCTTCACTGTCGCTGAGTCAAAATCCTGGAACTCCCGTCCTAACAGCACTGTGGGTCTACCTACACCCCAATCACTGCAGTGGTTCAAGAAGACAGCTCACCACCACCTTCTCAAGGGCGCTTAGGGATGGACAGTAAATGCTGGCCTAGCCAGCGACGCCCACATCTCATGAACAAATAAAAAAATCAACTCAATGAGCATTTCCATAATTTGGGCACAGTTTTTAAGGCAACTGACCGTGATGGGGCACACTTTGATGAGGTTGCTGAGGTCGTCTTGTCCATAACCCTTGCACTGAAACTTGTTGGGCAAGCTGTGTCTGCAACCCTGAGTCTAAGAGTACATGTGTGTGTAACCTCTTTGAACCTAACATGGCAGATTCCATACGGACTGCAAAGGTTATGGCTTTTTCCAAGGGTAAATCATCATCCTCTATGAGGAGATGTTCCCTAATTCATGGAATTGAAGTCTTTTCAATTAATTGGTCACGAATTAGTTTGTTGGTTTGTGTGTCAAATTTACATGTAAACGCCAATTCTGCAATGCTGTCACGTATTGTTTAATAGGCTCACCATGTCCCTGGGATCTCTGGCAGAATGCGTATTGCTCTATCATCACACCTTTCTTTGTCCCAAAGTATTTTTCGAGAGCTTTACCGCCATAACAAACGTAAACATATCTTCTGTGAGCTGCTAGAATATACAATGGACTTTTGCTCTGTGACAATGTACGAGTATCGCTTTCTTATGGTTCACTGCTATATCTGGGCTGCCAATCCCCATAGTGAGCAAGTAGGTCTTGGAGCTGATAACAATAAATCTTGATGAATCATCCTCATAGCCACATTTTTGTTATATTTACACGGAGCTGCTGGATATATTATACATCTGATTTATCTCGGAGCAATGCAGATATCTTACGTGTATTAAATCACCAACTGGTTTATTTACAACACTTTAAAATATCTCAGTGCAACAAGATCTCAGTACAATGTCTTCTTCAGAACAGTCTGTGTTTTTCTGTAGAACATTCTAGGTCTGTCCCTTCTTGGTTTCAGTTTCAAACTCAAGCTTCAACTATAGCCTTAATCAAACACAGTACACACTGATAAGTGGACAGACTAATACAATCAAACCCAGATCAATCAAACACTACTGTCATGTAAAATGTTGGAAAGTTTGGTGAAACATCTTGCTTGTAGTTTCGAGTGACTTTTTTGCCGTTTTGTTTTTCATTTTAAAGTGCTTGTTCTGATTGTGCAACCTTCGAATGTCTTAAGGGACTTCTGGCAATGCACTTTCTTCTACCTGGGAAGCCTTCTGCATACAAAGTGCTTTGGGGCATCCTGAGGTTGGGAAAAATGCTATATAAATGTAAATTTTTCTTTTAATTCTTTTGCAATTCCATGCTGGCTAGAAGATGAGGAAGCAAAGGAACAGCAGCAACAAGAGGAAGGAGCTAATAGTGCTGCAAGTTTAAGGAGGTGTTAAGATAGAAAGAGATTGCAGGAATCCTTACCCTCCTAAAATAATGTGTAGGCCCAGGTCAACACCTTTCTGAGGAGCAGTGGATAATAAACCAGTGCTTCTCCAGGGAGGCTGTCCCAGAGTTGTGCCACCTCCTGCAACAAGGCCTGTAAACGTACTGCCGTTGCTAGCACTGTGTTGCCTGTTGTCGTCAAGGTCACTGCAGCCCTGAACTTGTTTGCCTCAGGCTCCTTCTAGGCTGCAACAGGGAATATCAGTAACTTCAGTCAGTCTACATTAAGCAGGTGTTTCAGACTAAAGCAATTACATCACATTTCCTGTTGCTAACTGGCAACGAGAAAGGATACTGGGGTTTGCAGGTTCTCCCAAGCATAGAGTGTTATTGACTGCACACACACCACCCTGCAGGCTCCTTCAGACAATCTCCCTGCTTTCTTGAATGACAAAGGCTTTTACTGCATTACTGTGCAAGTAAACACAAGTAGCACATCGTGCAGGTCTGTGCCCACTTTCCTGGCAACTGCCATGATGCATTTATATGACGATCTTCTTTGCCCCTGTACAGGCGGGCTGCTTGGGACATAAGGGTGATCCCCTGCATACTTAGCTACTCAGCTTGTGACTCAGGAAATCAGTGGCTGAACTGCACTACAAACAGATCCTTGGTCAATTAGAACCATCATCGAGCAGACCATTGGAGACCTCGGGCAATGATTCTGCTGCTGGGCCAGCTTTGGTCTTCCTGCAGTCAAGTTTAAGAAGAGTTTCCCATCTGATTGCAGTTTGCTGCATGCTGCATAACTTTGTTCAACAATGGGAAGAACACATGGAGTCACCATTGGACAAGAACCTTCAGCATTGTGACAGAGACAACATTGATGATACAGAAGATGCCCTTGTCCCCAGTAAAAGCATTACACCCTCTCATCATTGTTGTTCCCCCGGTATACCCCCATCTTCACTTCCTTAAGTCTGAAGGACGCAGATTTGAATTTCATTGGTGGAGAACTTGTTTAACAATTGATCGCCAGATTTGGCTGAATCCATGAAGCATTATTGGGTCCCACTCTCCATCACTAATACTGCTCACTGTTCAGAGATTATCCAGGAAGGCAAAGATAACATCCAGCTTCTCTACCACAAACTGTCTTCTTAAACCTCCCTCCACTGCCTCCTAAACCCTCGCCTCCAAAAGTAAGTGCAAGAAGCTCATGGACTTTCTTTACAAAGGTTGAGACCATCCATCCAGATGCCTCGGCTGCTTCCCTCCTTTCCCCAGCTCACCTAGACAAACTTCTTCTAAGGTTCCCCCTTACCTTAACCCTGAATTCAGCTCTTTCTCTAGTTTCTCTCCTATTTCCCCTCATTCCCTCTTCAAGCTTACCTTGTCAATAAAATCCACCTCTTGCCTTCTGTCTCCTGTTCCTATTAAACTGTGACCACCCAACTTCCCTTCCTGGCTCCCATGTCAGCTGTCATTGTTAATTGTTCCCTCTCCTCACTTCTGTCTCTCTCTCTCCTTCAAATCTGCCATCATTACCCCTCTCCTCAACAAACCAACCCTTGACACTTTGAAAATTACTGCTCCATCTCCAACCGCCCTTTCCTCTCCAAAGTCCTTGAACATGTTGTTGCCTCCCAAATCCATGCTGATCTTTCTAGGAACTTCATGTTTGAATTCCTCCATTCAGGTTTCCGCCCGTGCCCCAGTACTGACATGACTCTTACCAAAGAGACAAATAGTGTCCTATTAGACTGGGACAAAGGTAAAATATCCCTTTTTGTCCTTCTCGACCTGTCTGCAGCCTCTCCATTGTTATCCAGCTGCGTGGGACTGCATTCACCTGGTTCCATTCTTATCTATCCAGTTCCAACCAGTGAATCACCATCAATGAGTTCTCTTCCAGCTCCCTCACTCTTACCTCTGGGGTCCCCCAAGAATATTTCCTTGGTCCCCTCCTATTTCCCATCTACATGCTGTCCCTCGGCAACATCATCTGAAAGCACAGCATCAGTTTCCACATATCTACTGACGATATCCAGATCTACCTCACCATCACCTCTCTGATTCCTCCACTGTCTCTAAACTGTCAGACTGCTTGACCGACATCCAGTACTAGATGAGCAGAATTTTCCCCCAGTTAAATATCAGGAAGACAGAAGCCATTGTCTTCTGTCCCTGTTTCCTAGCCACCAACTCCATCCCTTTTCCCAGCAACTGTGTGAACCAGACTGTTCACAATCTTGATGTTTTGTTTGACCCTGAGATGAGCTTCCTATCACATATCTGCAACATCACTAAAATTGTCTATTTCCACCTCCGTGACATTGCCCAACTCTGCCCCTGATTCAGCACATTTGCTGCTGAAACCCTCATCCATGCCCTTGTTACCTCTAGACTCGACAATTTCAATGTAATCTTGGCCAGCCTCCCTACTTCTACCTTCCGTAAACTTGAGGTCATTCAATACTCTGCTGCCCAAGTCCTAACTCACACCAAGTTCTGCTGACTCATGTCTTCTGTGATCATTGACCAACATTGAGTCCCAGTTAAGTAACACCTTGATTTTAAAATTCTCATCCATGTTTTCAAATCCCTCCATGGCCTTGCATCTCCCTATCTCTGTGATCTCTACCAGCCTTACAGACCCCCAAGATATCAGTGCTCATCTACTCCTGGCCTCTTGCGTGTCCCTGCTTTTAATTGATCCAACATTGGTGGCTGTGCCTTCAGCTGCCAAAGCCCTAAGCTCTGGAACGTCCTCCCTAAATCTCTCTGCATTGCTAATCTCTTTCCTCCTTTATCACGTTCCTTAAAACTTACTTACTTGTCCAAGCTTTTGGTCCCCTGGCTTTGTATCTCCTTACGTGGTTCAGTGTCAATTTTTGTTTGATAATGCTTGTAAAGTGGCTTGGGCGTTTTGTTACATTAAAGGTGCTATATAAATGTAATTTTTTTGTTATCGTTCTTGTTGGAAATGGAAAAAAATGGGGAATGGTCAAATATTTGCCTCCAACCAGCACTCTTATGCAGCAGCTCGTTGAAGAGTGCTTCAACTGAATAATTTCTGCTGTCCTGCATTAACAGTCATGTCCAACATTTTTTCAGTCCTTCCATACTCATGTAAACTGCATTGATCAAAAGATTGCCATTTATATTCTTGTCATGCGACATTGCAGGGCCACTGTTACTAAAGGAACATTCTGCACACAATGGCGATAATTCTGACTTTGGGTGAGAGTGTAAAATGGGCAATATTGATTCAGTCACACGTCTTACATCTCTCTTGATTTTTATTTCCATTGAAGTCAGTAAAAATTGTTGTGAGGGCAATGCCACGAGTATAGTATTGGAGTACAATTAGAAGGTGATGCAGTGAAGTGCCCCACTGTGATTGGAGGAGAAGTCTGTGAAGTAAGGAAGGGAAATATTTGTAGTCTGTGTTGTAGGACTGTATAAAGAGTAAGAGACATATAAAGAGGAATCTTTTCTTGATAGCCCTGGTACGATCATAAAATTTCTTCCTGCACTATATCCAGGACTTAGAAATTATGTTGCTCCCTAACCACCTCTGCCTATTACTGCTGGCTATTTTTTCAGGGCTTCCAGTGCACATCTAAAGAAAAGAGAACCTCCATGTTATTTCTCATTTGCTCCACAAGGGCCTCTATGGCTGACATCATGCCTAGTACCTTCATAATGTGCTGTTGACAGACCACCTTAAAAAAATAAACCTCTCCTTCAAGAGCTACATTTACCTCTAAATGCCAGCAGGTCCACAGAATTCCTGCCCTCCCAAAGAGTGAGCAGCCTTTAAGGAGGGTGAATAGTCCTAGCAACTCATCTATTCCATTTAAATGAGGCCCAACCACTTAATTGATCAGGCGAGCAAAGTAGATACCCTCACTATGCCAGCCTGCTCTACACCACATATGGAAATTGCTGCATTCATCATTATACCAAAATCATAGAGCTGTTTACCTCTTTCAGATGCTGACAAGTCTGCTGTATATTTCCAACACTTTCTATTATTAACTTTGTTAATACTTACCAAAGCCTCAATAATGTAATTTGCAACAAAACTAGTGTGAAAACATTGAGGGAAATTCTCCTGTGTCAGGAAGTGCTGATAAAAGCCATGAGGTTTTCCAGTGGAGCGAAAGGGTTTTATAGCAGTTTCTTCTCTGTTCAGTCAGCTCCAGACACCTTGAACTGAATTTTCCTGACCTATTGGAGATGAGCTGGGAGGTGGGAGGGCTGGCAATATGGCAAGGGAAGGTAGCGATAGTGGCATATTGCCAGCGGCGGGAATCTTTGGGCAGCAAATTGAGCCACTTAGTGGCCCAATTAAGGACCACTTCCTGCACAATGGGCATTTTGCCTCTGTTGGGAGGGCCTGCTGCTGCATGGGGAAACTGCCAGATAAACCCTAACGGCTTTCCAGTGGGTTTCTGGGTGGGGCTGCCCATTTACACAACACGGTCTCCAAGACTCGGAAACCTCACTGTCTCCAATACCCAGAGACCATAATGTCTTCAACACCCGGAGACTTCATAGAGTCCAATATCCAGAGCCCTCACTGTCTCCAATACTTGGAGCCCTCACTGTCTCCAATACCCAAACCCTCACTGTCTCTACACAAGAACACTAGAATACAAGAAATAGGAACAGGAGTAGACCGTATGACCCATCGAGCATGCTCTGCCATTCAATACGATCATGGCTGATTTTAAGCTTCAACTCCACATTGCCATATCCCTTGGATTTTCTAAGACACCAAAAATATGTCTATCCCAGCCTTAAATGCATTCAATGATGGAGCATCCACAACCATCTAGGGGCAGAGAATTACAAAGATTCAAAATCCTTTAAGTAAAGTAATTTGTCCTCATCACAGTCCTAAATGATCAGCCCCTTATCCTGATTCTGTGTCCCTGTGTTTTAGATTCCCCCAGCCAAGGGAAACAACCTCTCAGTGTCTAGCCTATCCAACCCCTTTAGAATCATGTATGTTTCAATGAGATCACCTCCCATTCTTCTAAACTCCAGAGAATACAGGCCCAATTTACTGAGCCTCTCATCATAGGGCAACCCCCTCATTCCAGGGACCAATCTAGTGAACCTTCGCTGCACTGCCTCCAATGCAAGTATATCCTTTCTTAAATGTGGAGACCAAAACTGCACACAGTATTCCAGATGTGGTCTCACCAAAACCCTGTACAACTGTAGCAAGACTTCTTTATTCTTGTACTGCAATCCCCTTGCAATAACGGCCATTTGCCTTCCTAATTGCTTGCTTTACCTGAATGTTAACTTTCCGCATTCCTTGTACAAGCACACTGTTACAACCAGGTGAGAAAGGGGTCCAGGGGTTTCCTCTCAGCCCTTGCCTGGTTTAACTGTAACAGGGTTTTATTTTGAAAACACTGTGTTTTCGCTCCCTGCTCAGTGAATCCTTGTTCACCACTTTCCAATTGTAAGATGAAGAAATCAATTAGACACGTTTCCTTAGATGAAAACAAGAAAGGTGGAAGTTTATTAATCTTAAACTCTAATCTGGTTAACAACTACGAATATGTGATGCGACCACGCGATAAACACACAAGCAGATAGAGACAGAGAAAGTAGAAAGAATAACGGGGAAATGTTTGAGGCAATAGCTAGGTTGTAATTACAGTCCTTTGAGTTCAATGTGGAGTCTTTGGTTGCTGGTAAGTCTTGCTGCTCGTTGGGACCCAGTGTATGCTTTAACTTGCTTCGATGTAGGAGTTTTTTCTCTCTTGAGGTTTAAGCGACTTCAGTGAGTCCGGAGGTTTGTGAGAAAGCGAGAGAGAGCCAGCCAGGAGAGAGGCTGTCTTGTTCCAGGCTCAGTTGCAATCTGCAGTCTGTCTTCAAAACTGTTCTGTGAGCAGTTAAAAACCAGACCTGGGCCAGCAGGTTAGTCATGTGACTCACTGTTTGAACAAACTTCTGCGTTTGTGGATTTCAAAGCTCTTGATGGGGTGGGGTGTAGAGCTGCTCTTACACCAACAAGATGTGGATCACCATTGCCCAGACCAATCTCTGTTAATTGAATCAGTGAGCATTCCCATTGTCTTTTGAAGCACTGTCTCTTAGTATGCGAATGTCTGGTGAACTCTTTAAACAAGACGTTTCTTTACTCCAGCAAGAGTTTAAAACTAATGTTCATATGACAAAATTCATATGCCTCATTCTTGGCAGGCAGAGGTCTTCATAACACACACCCAAGTCTCTTTGAACATCAACACTTACAAGTTTCACACCTTTCAAAAAATATTCTGCTTTTCTATTCTTATGACCAAAGTGAATAACTTTACACTTCCCTATATTAAACTCCAACTGGCATCTTGTTGCCCAATCACTTAACCTGATTATATCTCTTTGCAACCTCTCTATGTCCTCCCCACAGTTTACCTTTTCATCTAGCTTTGTATCATCAGCAAACTTAGAGACAATACTCTCTGTCCCTTCTTCTCAGTCATTTATACAGATTGTAAATAGCTGACGCCCCAGCACTGATCCTTGCGGTACTCCACTATTTACTGCCTGCCAACTTGAAAATGCCCCATTTATACCCACTCTTTGCTTCTTGTCTATTAACCAATCCTCTATCCGCGCTAATATATTAACACCGATTCCATGAGTCTTTATCTTGCCTATTAATCTTTTGTATGGCACCTTTTGCCCTATTTTGTGTGCCCCAGCACCTGCTTCCTGACAGCTGTCAAAGAACACTTATCTGTCCCTTCCTATCCCATCCTGCTTGCCTTTTCCCACAATGCTATACTGTTCCGATGATTCGACCCTTCTCTTTGGATTTCTAAATCTCCCTTCACCCAAGCCCTGCCTCTGCACTCTACCCCCTCACCATTAGTTTAAAGCCCTCGTTATACGATTGGCCAGATCACTGGTCCCATCACGCTTGAATTGAAATCCATCCCAACAGAATAGCTCACTCTTCCCTGAGTACTGATACCAGTTCCCATGAATTGAAACTCCTTCTTCCACACTGCTCTTTGAGCCATACGTTTAATTCTCTAATCTGCTTGACCCTATGCCAATTGGCGCATGGTTCAAGTAACAGTCCAGAGATGATTACCTTTAATGTTCCGCATTTTAATTAGGATCCTAATTCCTCAAATTCTCTTAGCAGAACATCATTCCTGGTTCTACGTATATTATTGGTTCCGACGTGGACTACAACAACTGAATCATTCCCCTCCCACTCCAAGTTCCTCTCCAGCCATGAGAAGATGTCCTTAACCCTGGCACTGGGCATGCAACACAGCCTTCGGAGCTCCCGGTCGCGGCTGCAGAGAACAGTATCTATCCCCCTGACTATATTGCCTCCTATCACTACCATTCCTCTTGGCTCTCCCCACTTTAATGGCGTCCTTCACCATGGTGCCATGATCAATTGGCTCATCCACATTGCTGTCCTGGCATGCACATTCCTGTCAATGGCATAGGTGGGCACCTAATGGTACTGTATATACTTGTCTCCTCATATTACTCCAATGTTTTCAACCACATATTGTGGGTAGGGTTCCTGATCATTTGGAACCACCTGTACCATCAGCATTAGCCCTACCATCGTCAGATTTACAGCAACACATCCTTGAATTACAGGATACACTCTGGTTAGACCCTTGAGCCTGCAATCGTTCATATTGCCCAGGCACTGTGCCATTTCCCTTAGGTGGGTACTATTAATCCAATCTGGGATTTGTTGTTCCTGTATCTGTCTGAGGTTGTGCCTAACCTGTCCCACTATCCATGCTCCGTATGCATAGCATGCGGTGGTCTTTTGTTCCTCTTTCCGTTGCTCCTCCTTACGGTCTATCAGGGAGTTAATGGTATGGGCATGGCCCTCAATAATGGTAACCCCACCAATATTTCCTCTATGGTCTGCCTTCCCTTTCTAGCCCACATCATTGGCCCTAAGACTCAGCCGCCTCAAGTTTTCCTTGAGGGTCTGGGTCTTGGTGTTTAATCCTGCAATGTCTAAGGAGTTGATGATGGATGTGTTCTTACCCACCCAGTGGCGACCATCATTCACCAGGCCTTGTTTGGACCGGCTGAATGGGTTTCGCCTCCTCTTGGTGTGGTCATATGCCGCAGCTGCGTCCGCAGCATTGCTTACTGTTCTAGCTACCATTCTCTGGTATAACGGCCATATCTTGGGCCACTTGCACCTGTAGGAGGGTCAGTTGCATCAGGTCAATTACAACCGGTAGTAGCTCATGGTGTACATTATCATATAATTCGCCTCTTTCACGTCGCATTACCAGCCCACTAGTTGGACCATGGAGTGGGGGCTAGACTGGCTAGAGTAGCTAGAGTACTTGTCAGTGATTCAGACATGGGGGTCAGCCCTTCCTGCCCATTTATCACCATTGTAATTGGTGATGTCCTGCCTTGTCGTATCCATCACACATATGTAGATAAGTAGTATGGTTGTGTGGTTTCACGCACGTTGATTGGTCTCTATGATCCTCATCATCGCACTGCCACATGGAGAACCCAGGCCCGGGGACCTTGCCGGCATCAGGATTGCTGTCAGTCCTAGTTCCCTTAGGGCATTTGATACGTACCCATTGTCCAATGGTGACTTTCACCATAATCAACTGGACACCATTTGTGCTTACATCACCCTCGGTTTCACTTTCCCATAGTCCCTGATAGTTGCCATGTACGTCTACCGGTCAGATGATGTCGTCCAGATGTCCTCCGTCATACCAGTCCCCGTTACAACACTGAACGTTATGTGGTCTGTCATTCCCTGTTGATGTGTTGGCAGCCTTTGTCAGGCAAACCCCACCTGTCAAGACTGAGGCACACATTAATATGTCCACATGAACATTAAAACTGTAAAAATTGCAATCTCTGACTGGAAGAACATTTGCATAAGTACAAGACAATGTGGAAACATAGAAACATAGAACAAATAGGAGCAGGAGTAGGCCATTCAGCCCTTCGAGCCTGCTCCGCCATTCAATACGATCATGGCTGATCATCCAAACTCAGTAACCTGTTCCCGCTTTCTCCCCATATCCCTTGATCCCATTAGCCTAAGAACTATATCTAACTCTTTCTTGAATATATTTAATGATTTGGCCTCAACTGCTTTCCGTGGTGGAGAATTCCACAGGTTCACCATTCTCTGTGTGAAGAAATCTCTCCTCATCCCAGTCCTAAATGGCTTACCCCGTATCCTTAGACTGTGACCCCTGGTTCTGGACACCCCCGCCATGGGGAACATCCTTCCTGCATCTAGTCTGTCCAGTCCTGTTAGAATTTTGTAGATTTCTATGAGATCCCCTCTCATTCTTCTAAACTCCAGCGAATACAAGCCTAATCGACTCAATCTCTCTTCATACATCAGTCCTGCCATCCCAGAAATCAGTCTGGTGAACCTTTGCTGCACTCCCTCCATAGCAAGAACATCCTTCCACAGATAAGGAGACCAAATCTGCACACAATACTCCAGATGTGGTCTCACCAAGGCCTTGTATAATTGCAGCAAGCCATCCTTGCTCCTTTACTCGAATCCTCTCACCATGAAGGCCAACATACCATTTGCCTTCTTAACTGCCTGCTGCACCTGCATGCTTGCTTTCAGCGATTGGTGCATAAGGACACCCAGGTCTCACTGCACCTCCCCCTTTCCCAATCTATCGCCGTTCAGATAATAATCTGACTTTCTGTTTTTGCCACCAAAGTGGATAACCTCACATTATACTGCATCTGCCATGTAGTTGCCCGCTCACTCAACCTGTCCAAATCACACTGGAGCTTCTCTGCATCCTCCTCACTGCTCACACTCACACCCAACTTTGTGTCATCTGCAAACTGGGATATATTACATTTAATTCCCTCAACTATATTATTAGTATATATAGTGAATAGCTGGGATCCTAGCACTGATCCCTACGGTACCCCACTAGTCACTGCCTGCTACTTGGAAAAAGACCCGTTTATTCCCACTCTTTGTTTCTTGTCTGCCAATCAGTTTATTTATTTTTTTTATTTAGAGATACAGCACTGAAACAGGACCTTCGGCCCACCGAGTCTGTGCCGACCAAGAACCACCCATTTATACTAACCCTACAGTAATCCCATATTCTCTACCACCTACCTACACTAGGGGCAATTTACAATGGCCAATTTACCTATCACCTGCAAGTCTTTGGCGGTGGGAGGAAACCGGAGCACCCGGAGAAAACCCACGCAGTCACAGGGAGAACTTGCAAACTCCACACAGGCAGTACCCAAAATTGAACCCGGGTCCCTGGAGCTGTGATGCTGCAGTGCTAACCACTGCGCCACTGTGCCACCCTGTTCTCTATCCATGTCAGTACCTCACCCCCAATCCCATGTGCTTTAATTTTGCACGCTAATCTCTTATGTGGGACCTTATCGAAATCCTTCTGAAAGTCCAAATACACCACATCCACTGGTTCTCCCTTCTCTACTCTACTCCTTACATCCTCAAAAAATTCCAGTAGATTTGCCAAGCATGATTTCCCTTTCGTAAATCCATGTTGACTTTGTCCAATCCTGTCATTGTTTTCCAAATGCTCTGCTATTACATCTTTTATAATGGACCCTAGCATTTTCCCCACTACTGATGTCAGGCTAACCGGTCTATAATTCTCTGTTTTCTGTCTACCTCCTTTTTTAAATAGTGGGGTTACATTAGCTACCCTCCAATCCATTGCAACTGTTCCAGAGTCTATAGAATTTTGAAAAATGACCAGCAATTCATCTACTATTTCTAGAGCCACTTCCTTAAGTACTCTGGGATGCATATTATCAGGCCCTGGGGATTTATCGGCCTTCAATCCTGTCAATTTCCCTACCACCATTTCCCTACTAATACTGATTTCATACAGTTCCTCCTTCTCACTAGACCATACGTACCCCAACATTTCTGGGAGGTAATTTGTCTCCTTCTTTGTGAAGACAGAACCAAAGTATATATTTAATTGGTCTGCCATTTCTTTGTTCCCCATTATAAATTCCCCCGTTTTTGACTGTAAGGGGGAAGACATTTGTCTTCACTAATTTTTTTCTCATCACATATCTATAGAAGCTTTTACAGTCAGCTTTTATGTTCTCTGCAAGCTTACTCTCATACTCTATTTTCCCCTTCTTAATCAATCCCTTTGTCCTCCTTTGCTGAATTCTAAACTGCTCCCAATCCTCAGGTTTGCTGCTTGTTCTGGCCATTTTATATTTCTCCTCCTTGGATCTAATACTATCCCTAATTTCTTTTGTAAACCACGGTTGAGCCACCCTTCCTGTTTTAATTTTGCACCAGACAGGAATGAACAATTGTAATTCATCCATGCGCTCTTTAAATGCTAGCCATTACCTATCCACTGTCAACCCTTTAAGTAACGTTCCCCAATCTATCATAGCCAACTTGCGCCTCATACCTTCACAGTTTCCTTTATTTAGATTCAGGACCCTAGTCTCGGTATCAACTCTCTCACTCTCCATCTTAATGAAGAATCTATCATGTTATGGTTGCTCCTCCCCAAGGGACCCTGCACAACAAGATTGTTAACTAATCCTTTCTCATTACACAAAACCCAGTCTAGGATGGCCTGTTCTCTAGTTAGTTCCTCAACGTATTGGTCCAAAAAAACCATCACGTATGCACTCCAGGAATTCCTCCTCTACAGCATTATTGCTAATTTGGTTTGCTCAATCTATATGTAGATTAATGTCACCCATAATTACAGTTGTACCCTTATTGCATGTGTCTCTAATTTCCTGTTTAATGCCATCCTCTACATCACCATTGCTGTTTGAGGGTTTATATACAACTCCCACCAATGTTTTTTGCCCCTTGGTGTTTCTTAGCTCCACCCATTCCACATCAGGATTCTCTGAGCTAATATCCTTCCTCACTATTGCATTGCGTTCCTCTTTTACTAACAATGCTACTCCACCTCCTTTGCCTTTTTGCCTGTCCTTCCTAAATATTGAAAAGCCCTGGATGTTCAGTTCCCATCCTTGATCACCCTGCAGCCATGTCTCTGTAATCGCAATTATATTGCATCCATTTACATCTATTTGCGCGGTTAATTCACCTATCTTATTGTGAATACTCCGCGCATTGAGATACAATGCCTTTAGGTTTGTCTTTTTAACATTCTTAGTCATCTCAGCATTATTTCGCACTATGGCCTTATTTGTTTCTTGCCCTTGATTTCTATGCCTTCCACTTTTGCCTTTTTGTTTCCTGTCTTTCGTTTCTATCCTTGTTTCCCCCTCCTCAGTCTCCCCGCTCAGGTTCCCATCCCCCTGACATTCTAGTTTAAATCCTCCCCAACAGCACCAGCAAACACCCCTGTGAGGACATTGGTTCCGGTCCTGCCTGGGTGTAACCCATCCCGCTTGTATAGGTCCCACCTTCCCCAGAACGGTCCTGATGTCCCAGGGGAGCCAGTCCCTGTTTTCCAATACTGGTCAAACCAGTTCTACTGGATGTTGAAGAGACTGTTCCATATAAGGTGCTAGTCACATGACTAACTTGCTGAGCACCCTGGGAGGTTTTTGAATTTGAACTCCCAAATAAAGGATTTGCCTGTTAGAATGCCGTGTACTCTTCTGGAACTAAGAACACCTCCTGCTTGCCTGCCTATCTCTCAGGGAACTTAAACTATTGAAGACACATGAAACTAAAAGAAAGAAAGATTTGCCATGTGAACAAAGTTTTACAAAGATTACTGGGCCCCAACAAAATGCAAGAATATAACTTCAACCAAGGACTACAGTGAGCTCGAAAAACAGTAACAAGAGATTGCCTCAAACTGTTCTACTTATCTCTTCAACTCTTTTCTGTCCCTATCTTGCATGTTTATATTGCGTGTGCATGCTCGCGTGAGCACGTCGTATATCCGCAGGCGTGAACCGTATTCGAGTTAAGTTTAAGATTTAATAAATTTCATCTTTCTACTTTAAATCAAAGAAAGCCTGTTTGTGCTCAGATATTTGTCTGATAATTGGAAACTGTGTACAAGAATTCACACAAAGGGGAGCTCAAAACACATTGTGTTTAAAATTAAACCCTGTTACAAGACCAGGTGGAGACAGCAAGAGACCCCCTAGATACATTGCTCACCTGGTCATACCACCTTTCATTTCCACACACGCACAAGTGTCACTGGTCATAATTATTGGGTATGGCCCCATCCAACGTGGGGTGAACCCTGGCTTCTGGGGTAGTTCCTTAACCATTACCATGTCCCCTACCCCAGGCATGTCCCATACCTCCGGCTCTAGCTCCTGATCCTTTGACTGCTGCTGATTTCTAGCCTCCTGCCTAAGATCTTTCAATTGTTTACAGAGTTCCCTCACATATCTCTGCACCTTATCCCTCAATGGTCTCAAGTCCTGTCCCCCCGTGATGATAGTCTTGGGGAGCTGCATGGCTCTCCTGGTCATTAGCTCATAGGGTGTAAGTCCTGGAGTCTGATTGGGGGTCGCCCGCAATTCCATCAGGACAATTGGCAGCAGCTCTGCCCATACCTGCCTGGTCATCTTGATGGCTTTTGCTAGGGCTGTCTTTAGGGTCCTGTTGATACGCTCCACCATTCCCGAGCTCTGGGGGTGGTAGGGTATGTGGAATCTCTGCTTGATACCTAACAGTTTACAGGTTTCCTAATGATCCTTCCCGTGAAGTGGCTCCCCTGGTCAGAGTCCAGTTGCACTGGGACTCCCACCTGGGGATGACCTCTTCGGCCATTATTCGTGCCACGATAGTGGTGTGCAGTCCCGTGTTGGGAAGGCCTCCACCTAGCATGTGAATTGGTCTATGAGTACCAAACAATATTTTTTCCCACTACTCGGTGGTAGGGGTCCTGTTAAGTCTATTTGTACATTCTCCCAGGGACCCCTCGGCCTAGGCTGGTGTGACAGCCTGACCTTGAGTGGCTTCCTGGGGTTGTACTGAGTGCACATCATACACTGCTGGCAGTATTTTGCTACATCTCACCCCATCCCCGTCACCGCCAATCCCGGGCAAGGGATTGCATCATAGATTCCCTTCTCGCATGACTGGGCCCGTGGTGCAGGTTAAGTAGCATACTATGGACGCATTCTGGCGCCACCACCCTTGCGTCATACCACCAGATACCATGTGACCCGGGCACCGCCCCCTTGTTATCCCACATCGCCTTCTGTGCCTCCAGCATGTAGGTGTGGTATGCTGACGTCATTGCCTTCCATGTTGTTTAGTATAGTGCTCACCTTCAGCTCAGAGTCAGCGGCTGTCTTTGCCTCCTCGTCCGCTCTTCGGTTCCCCTCCTGGATTTCGTTAACTACCTTCTCGTGAGCTTTTACCTTAATAGCCAACGTCTCCTTCGGTATCCTGGCTGCTTCAATAAGATTCCGTATTATCTGCTCGTGTCTAATAGGCAGACCCGATGAGGTATTAAAGCCCCATCTCTCCCAAGGCTCCGTATAATTGTGCACTACCCCGAAGGCAGAACTACTGTCGATGTACACATGTACGCTCATTCCTTCTGTGTATCTCAGGATCTCTGTGAGATGACCAATTCCACCACTTGAATGGATTCGGCCCCTTCTAACCATTGTTACGACCAGGTGAGAAAGAGTTCCCTTTTAACCTTCACCTGGTCTGACTGTAA
Source organism: Heterodontus francisci (assembly GCF_036365525.1). Lineage (NCBI taxonomy): Eukaryota > Metazoa > Chordata > Chondrichthyes > Heterodontiformes > Heterodontidae > Heterodontus > Heterodontus francisci. Next base: position 148,642,872 of record NC_090373.1, on the reverse strand, counting down.
CAGGGTTTAGTTTTAAACACATCATGTTTTTAGCTCCCCCTTGGTGAATCCTTGTTCACCGCTTTCCAATTCTAAGGCAAAGAAACCAGCACAAACAGGCTTTCTTAGGTTTAAAGAAGAAAAGTTGAAATTTATTAAACTTAAACTCTAATTTGGTTAATGCCTATAGATACGTGCCCCATGCTAGCATGCATTCGCGATACACATATGCAAATAGAGACAGAAAAGAGCAGAAGAAAAATAAAGTGGAAGAGTTTGAGGCAATATCTGAAGAGTTTTTCTTACGGCTCTTCAAGCTCACTGTTGAGTCCTTGATTGTAGGTAGATCTTGCTTTTTTTTGGGGCCAAGTATTCTTCTTAAACCTTGTTTGCTGTAGGAGACTTTTCTCTCTTGGGGTTCATATGGCTTCAGTGGATTCAAAGGCTTGTGAGATAGAGATGGAAGCATCCAGGAGAGGTTTTTTTCAATCCAGAAGCAAACAGCTTTCTGCCCAAACTGTTTGTACAAATTCAAAAAACTCAGGTTGCCCAGCAGGTTAGCCATGTGACTAGCTGGTTTGACCATGTCCATTTGTGTATTTGGCCATCTAAGCAGTCTACCTGGAATGCGAGCTCCCCCACCTTCAATGTCGGTGATCAAAAGTCCATTATGGGTTGAATGTCAGGGAATGGCTGCTTTGTCCTTTCAAATACCATCTGTTAATATGCAAATGTCTTTTCCAGCCACAGCTGATCTGTTCAATAAGTCCTTTCTTCACTCCAGTAACAGTTTAAAATCAATGTTCATGACAAAATTAATGTGGCTCATTCTTGGCAGGTGGGGGCCTAGCATGACACCGTCCCACTAGTATCAGTTCTCTGCTCCCTCCTACAACTGCCCAGCCAGACCTTGGGCTTCCCTCCACATACCTCCTGGATCCGTCTACAAACAGTCCAGGTCTGCCTCCTTAAGTGGGTTCTCTCCTATTGCTCCCAGGGTCTCGTACAAGTCCTCTTTGGCACATTCGTGAGGCTCTCCTTCCAAGATCAAGCCCTCGGCGGAGTTTGCGCCTGTGTCCCGTACAATCTTAATGGACTTGTCTCTAGGTAACAGGACAGCCTCCCATGCCACCCTTTAGGCGTTGGACACTGTCTTCCCGTATTCAGTAGTTCCACCAGGGTGTGTCGGGTATGTAGGACTATGTCCCCTAACATTACCACAGGCTCTCTAGTTTGACTGCCCATGCACATCATGGTAAGCCGGTGGCTACTGACTTCTGTCTCGTAGAGTAGTATGCCACTGGTCACTGTTTATCCCTTGGGCGACCACACGCAGTAAAACTGTCACTCATGGCTACAGTAACTGTGGAAGGGGTGCTTTGAGTCGGGCAATCCCAATGCCAGGGCTGAGACCTGGACCCATTTCAAGGCACTGTAAGCCCTATCATGTTCCCTTGTCCACTCTAGGTTTTCCTGTGCTCTTTTTCCCCCCTTTAGGAGGTCCTCTAGGGGTTGGACCATCTGCGTATAGTCGGGGATAAAGTTCCTACAGTAGTTAAATAGTCCCAGAACCTTCCTTAAAGCCCTTACTGTTGTGGGTCAAGGCATATCCTGGATTGCATCCTTCCATTCAGGGGGTATCTCTCTCTTACCCTGCAAAACGTTGTAGCCCTCTTTCCTTCCCTACCTGTGCTTTCTTCAGGTTTCCCTTAAATCCTGCCTCCTGCAATGTTTCCAATGCTTCCACGAGAGCTCCCTTTTGACCTTTTCTAGTTTTGGATGCTAACAGGAGGTCGTCCATATACTGGAGTTTGGTGCTGCCGTACTTATCCAGGTCAAGGAGTTCTAACATCTCGCTCATAACCCGGTGAAATATTGCCGGGTTGCTGTGGACTCCTTGGGGTACCCATGTCCACGTATACTGCCTGTCCTTCATGGTAAAGGCAAATTTGTCCTGTGATCCCTGTGCTAGTGGTATCACCCAGAACCCGTTTGCTCTGCCCAATACCTTGTGTTCGGGGTCCAGGACATTAAGTATGGACTCACGACTATAGGGTGTTCTCGGAATGTTACTTGATTCAGGGTCGCGTAGTCAATGGTCAGGCGGTATGTCCCGTGTGGCTTCTTCACTAGCCAGATCGGGGAGTTAGTTGTCGAGGCGGTGGGCCTCATTATACCCTTCTCCTCAAGATCTTTGACTCTGCTCTCTACTGCTTGTAAAGCTTCTGGCTTTATTGGATACTGTCGGTGGGGTTAATGGCTTGGGCCGGGAACCTGTATTGGCTCTATGTTGACTTGATTCCCATCCTGCTTGGAGGTGGCCCAGACTCCCATTAAATTCATACAAATAATTCCCCATATTTCCTCGTTACTCCAGTCCCGGTTTATGGCGGTCGCTGTTGCTACCCATGTCCACTGCTTCCGCCTGGTTTTGGGTCCTGTGTTTCAAAACCTCCACCCAGCCGAATCCCTCTAAGACACTTTATGCTGTACCAAATCTGTTACTGCTCCCAATTCTTTCAGCAGCTCCATCCCCACGATGGTACCTTGTGGATTCTCACATATCCAGAACAGTATGGGCATCACTATTTCCCCAAAATCTAATATACAGGGTTTGCTCTGGTGGGCTGTAAATTTACTTCCTGTTTGGTTAAAGTCATGTCCGTAGTATCAAGTGGTAAGGCAGTGATCAAGACTGTAGCCCCTGTGTCCACTAGAATTTCGTAATGCCGTCTCCCTAGCACCGCTTCTGTGTGGATCCTGGGGTCTTCCTCGCGATTTGTCCCGGGGCAGAGGCTACCTATTCATCTGTTAGCTCCTGCACCAACTGGAGGAGCTGTTGTTGTTTATTCTGGTCTATTGGCATAGCTTTTTCCTGTTGCTTTGGTCCCTTACCTTCTTTCCCTCTGCCTTTGAACTACCTTAGTATGTTCAGCCTTATGACAATTACTGCACGTTACCCTTTTGTCCCCTTCTCTCGGGGCTCAACAGTCCAGTTTTCCACACTTATAACATTCACCTATCAGGGCTGCATTTCCAGACTGCCTGTTTCCTTTCTGCAAAGTGCCCACTACTGCTGACACCTCCCGTTGCTTGTGCGCATCTATCTGACTTGCCCAGTTAATCAAGTCTTCGCAAGTCTGCAAAATCACCAGGCCGGGCTTCGGGACTGCCTGGTGATCTGGACTTAGGCCTTCCTTGAACACTTTAAGGAATGTGGGGTCGGTCTTGGCCTGATAAACCTGGCCCGAATACTCCATGTAGGCGTTCCACAACCGCTCCCCATATTTGATAGATGACTCTCCCTTCTTTTGCCTGATCAAGGTAATCGCTCCACTATTACATGAGATCGGACCCATTATATGTTGGACATCCTGTTTAAATTGGTCATATGCAGTTCGCTGTTCCGCTGCCATATCCCCCAGACCCAGGATCCAGTTGCATTCAGGATTTAATCCAGTATCTTAGTCCAGTGTTCCCGAGGATACTTTACCCTTACCAACATGTGAATGTCCCGACCATGCATCCCGTGGATATCAATTATTTCCTCCAACTTCCACCAGAATTTGTCATTACCATGTTTTGGCTTCAGCGTTGGGAGCTCCTTAAGAATCAATTGCTTATCACTTGCCGTAAATGGCGTGTATGAGACCTGCATTTGTCCTTGTCCGGGAGTGCGTGCATAGGTAAGTGGAGCCATGTCTGCCGGGCCAGGCCCATGGTCCTCCATGGACGCTGATGGAGGAGGTCGGGACGCCTCTCCGTATAAAGGGCGTGGTGCCGATCCTTCCGTGCCATCATCCCCCTTTGTTCCTAATCTTCGTCTACTTAACTGGTCCTTCAAATTATCACACTTAGATTCCAGGTGCTTGCACATTAAGTCAAGTTCTTTAATCTTTTCCTGGGCTTATTTTGAGTACCTGAGAATACCGGTTAACTACTATAGGGGCTATCCTACTTTGGGGCGGCACAGTGGCGCAGTGGTTAGCACCACAGCCTCACAGCTCCAGGGACCCGGGTTCGATTCTGGGTACTGCCTGTGCGGAGTTTGCAAGTTCTCCCTGTGTCTGCGTGGGTTTCCTCCGGGTGCTCCGGTTTCCTCCCACATGCCAAAGACTTGCAGGTTGATAGGTTAATTGGCCATTATAAATTGCCTCTAGTATAGGTAGGTGGTAGGGAAATATATAGGGACAGGTGGGGATGTGATAGGAATATGGGATTAGTGTAGGATTAGTATGAATGGGTGGTTGATGGTCGGCACAGACTCAGTGGGCCGAAGGGCCTGTTTCAGTGCTGTATCTCTAAACTAAACTATAATAACTGCCTTATCATCTTTATCCTTTTTCAGTCCTTGCCACCACTCCTTCTATTTGGCTGGTTCAGACTCCAGATCCCACCTGTCTTTAACCATTTTGTCATAGACTTTCTTTTGCTTTTCCATGACTATTTAGTCCTCCAGGTCCCACTGAGGCACCGATTCCATCATGATTACAAAAGCCTGGATTCTCCCAAGGTCCACCTAACACCCAGATATTCCCGTAACTTAACAAGAGTGGTTGATACTCACTCATTACTGATGTCCTGTCGTGCGATGTTCCCGAATCTCGAGGCGATTCCTATCCGTGTACCTTGCTACCTCCCAGATGTCAGAGCCAGATTCTCCCGATGTCCACCTAACATCCGGGTATTCCCACAACTTAACAAGAGTGGTTAACTCGTTGTCATTGGCCCATCGTGTCAGCATTCCCAACTCTCGGGGTGAATCCTGCCAACGATGCCAAAATATTGTTGGAAATCAATTATAATCAATTAACAACTCTCCACACTGTCTGATAGTGGTTAACAGTGTACTGTTTATTTTTACTTGCAAGGCAGAGAAGATTCTGTACACTCCTCATTCTGGAGTGCAGCAACTCTCTCTCAGCCAGACTCACAGGCACCAGTGCTGATAAATGTCGAAACCACAACGTGCTGAAAGTCACGTACACAGTGTACACAATGCCGCTGTGTATGCAATACCCACAATGCTGCCGAATATACTGAGTGTATTTCCACTCTTTCACTAGTGTGCTGCCGATCTGCAGTTGGTAAGAGAAGAGCCGATCTGGGGGTTGGTATGATAGTGTTGGGAAAAGCTGCAGGGCAGCAGTGGCAGTGGTGGCTCTTGAAACCTTTTCATGAAGCCATAGGGATCACAGATCCCTGGCTGAGAACCTTTCCGTAAAGTACCCAGAGACAATTTCCTCATGAGTAGTGCTTGAGGAAAACTTTCCAAGACGCTTAAAGGTGTAACTATAAACAAACAGCAAGCCATAGAAGCCAATATTTGAAGAAGTGACCAAAAGCTTGGTTAAAGAGGTGGGTTTTAGGAGTGTTCTTAAAGGAGAAGAGGCAGTTGAAAAGGCCAAGGAAATTAGGGAGGAAATTTTAGAGGACTTAGGTGGCTGAAGGCCTTTATCCACCAATGGTAGAACAAAAGAGGGGTGGAGGTTGCACAAGTGTCAGAAGAATGGAAAATATACCGAGGGGTGAAGGAGGCCTTACAGCGATGGGTCAAGGTCATGCGAGGATTTAAACACAAGGGTGAGGATTTAAAATTTCAAGCATAGGGATACTGTGAGTCAATGTAGACCAGGATGCACAGGATTAGAGGGTGAGCAGGAGTTGGAATGGGATAGGATATGGAGAGTTTTGAATAAGCTAAATTTTATGGAAATAAAAGAAAGTAAGTAATATAATGCAGAAAATATGATGGTCAATTTGGTAACAGAAAGATCCCTCGAACATCAATGTAATAATGATCAGCTAATCTGTTTTTGTGATGTTGGTTGAGGGATAAATATTAGCCAGGAGACCAGGGGGAGCTCCCCTGCTCTTCTCCAAAATAATGTTGTGGGATCTTTAACGTCCTTGTCCTTGTGTGCCTGACACAGATTTTTAAAATCATCTTTTACTATTACATTATTCCAATAAAGTGTCAGTCAATACACAACTATGTATGCATGAGTCATAGAGGCATAGAGTCATTATGCACAGAAAGAGGTCATGCGGCCCATTGAGTCCAAGCCGGCTCACTGTAGAGCAATCCAATCAGTGCCGTTTCCCCACTCTATCCCTGTAGCCCTGTGAGTTTACTTGCCTCAAATGCCCATCCAATTTCCTTTTGAAATCATTGATCATCTCTGCTTCTACGACCCTCGTAGGCAGTGAGTTCCAAGTGTTACAATCAGGTGAGGAGGGGTCACAAGACTACCCTCTTGTCCTTCTTGTTTGGCCTCAACAGGGTTTATTCCTTTTAAAATGGATGTGCTTACCACTTCTGTGAGCGTTTTACTTTTTATCTTTGTTGTGATCATAAAAGAACCAATCGGACAGGTTTTATTGAGTTTAAACAAGAAAGAGGTGAGTTTATTGTACTTATAAATAATCTAAACCCGATCTACACTTTCACTCACACACATACATGAGAATCACACACAAACAGGTTACAGGGTGATAAGGGATTGTTGGGTTGGATTAGAGTCCAGAACAAATAAAAATAATATACAGTCTGTGGGGTCTGGTAATTGCATTGTCTTCCAGATGAAGTTGTAATTTTGAAGTCCTTGGCTGGTCAAGGTGCACTTTGAGGCTGGCCCAGCTGGTGCAGGTTTTTCTTTGAGACAGTGTCGTAGATGGCTTTCTTCCCTGGGGTCTCCGTCTGTAGCAATAGTAGACTTGGATGTTCGACAGTCACACAGATTTCAAACATGTGATGCTATCTAGAGAGAGACACACACAGACACAGACACAGAGACACACACACACACACACAGCCCCACTGGGATCTTGTCTGGTTAGCACTCAAAGCTTGTCTGCTTCAAAGTCTCAGGAGCTTGTCCTTTTGCAAAAGACTGCTAGTTTTTCCACAAATGGGGAGGCAGTCACATGATTGTCCAGTGTCCTCATTTGTAATTTAATTAGATTTGAGTTTAGGTATTTTCAATCTCTCTCAAGTCTCATTGTTTCAATGTTCACCCCTTGGAGCTATGACTCCACTGTTAATGTTCCAAAATGGCTTTGAATGTTTTGCTATTAGAAGTGCAGCAGTTAGCTAATTCCGAATTCATGAAGCATTGTTCTGGATGCAACCTCGTTAGACATGTGTCTCCAATTCGAAGTCCTGGAATGTGAGGTATTTCAATTCAAATTGTGGTGGCCATCTTGGCTGCCAGCTTTTTAAAAGTTAACTGTAAGATCCCAGATCCTTTTTAAAAGTTTACTGTGAGGTTTCCAACCAGAGCTTTATGAATTGGTATAGCATGTTTTCCTGACACAGGTAATTATTACTCACTGCATAAAAAGGTTCTTCTTCACATCCCCCCTACATCTCTTGCCCAAAACCTTGAATCTGTGCCCCCTCATCCTTGTACAATTAGCTAATGGGAACAGCTTTTCTTTGACAATTTGTCTAAACCTGTCATAATCATGTAAACACCTATCAAATCTCTGCTTCAGAGAGAACAACACCAGCTTGTCCAATCTAACCGTATTGCGAAAATCCCTTTATCCCTGGAACCATTCTGTTAAATTTCCTCTGCACACTCTCATGGACCATCACTTCCTTCCTAGACTGTGGTGACTAGAACTGTATGCAATACTCTAGTTGGGGCCTAACCAGAGCTTTATAAAGGTTCAGCAAAACTTCCCTGCTTTTTCACACAATACCTCTATTAATGAAGCCCAGGATCCCATATGCTTTACTAATTACTCACTGACTATTTCCTGCCACCTTCAAAGATCTATGCACATGAACCCCCAGGTCCCTCTGTCCCTGCACACTCTTTAGAACTGTGCCATGAAGTCAATATTGCCTCTCCCTATTCCTTCTGCCAAAATGCCTCACCTCACACTTCTCTGATTAAATTCCATCTTCCACTTGTCTGCTAATTCTGTTAGCCTATCTATGTCCTGTCATAGTTGTGAGCGAGTTATCAGCTGGGATGGTCAGTTTCAGCTTAAAGTAAATTACCTTTTGTTTCGGCGGACCAGGGGACTGCTGGGTAAGTAAAAACCTATATATTTGGGCAGTGGCTGAACCTGAGACACTACACGTGTAGTGTCTCCCACCCACCCTCCTCCTCTAACCAAAAAAAAAGGACTCTGGTGTGTTGATAAGGTAAGCTTTTTTATTTCTTCTGTATCGTGTGATTGGTTAAAAATTTACTTTCTTTTTTTACTTTCTTTTTTTGATTTATCTATTAATTGGTTATTTGAAAAAGACCATAGCAGAGAAGTATCAGAAAGTATTTAACTCATAAATTTATATAAAGTAATAAAGTAATTAACTAAGTAGAGATGGCTGGGCAGGTGATGTGCTGTAGCTGTGTGATGTGGGAGCTGGCTGACCCCATTGTGAACGGCAGGGACCACATCTGCAGCAAGTGTTGGTTGCTGGAAGAACTCCGGCTCAGAGTTGATGATCTGGAATCTGAGCTTCAAACACTGCGGCACATCCGGGAGGGGGAGAGTTACCTGGACGTTTTGTTTCAGGAGGCAGTCACACCTGGTAGATTAAGGAATTCAAATTCAGTTAGTGATCAGGAACAACAGGGTGTGATTGCAAGTGAGGCAGGTAGGGGGATCCTGAGTTCAGGAGTGGAGGAGCCTCAGCCTTTGACCTTATCCAACAGATACGAGATACTTGATTCCTGTGTGGATGAGGAAAAGGGCTGCGGGGAGGATGAGCCAACTGACCATGGCACCATGGTGCAGAAGGCCATTCAAGAGGGGGGAGCAAAAAGACAAGTGGTAGTTATAGGGGATTCTATCATTAGGGGGATAGATAGTATCCTTTGCAAGCCGGATCGGGAGTCCCGCATGGTGTGTTGCCTGCCCGGTGCCAGGGTGCAGGACATCTCTGACCGGCTTGAAAGGATATTGGAGCGGGAGGGGGAGGATCCAGTTGTTGTGGTCCACGTTGGGACTAACAACATAGGCAAGGCTAGGATGGAGGACCTGTTTGGGGATTATAAAGCACTAGGAACGAATTAAGGAACAGGTCCTCGAGGGTCATAATCTCCGGATTACTGCCCAAGCCACGTGCAAATTGGCTTAGGGATAAGAATATTAGGGAAGTAAACACGTGGCTAAGGGAGTGGTGTGGGAAAGAGGGGTTCCATTTCATGGGGCATTGGCATCAGTTTTGGAACTGGGGGGGACCTGTACCGATGGGACATTCTCCACCTGAACCGATCTGGAACCAGTGTTCTAGCGAAACGGATAAATAGGGTGGTCTCTAGGACTTTAAACTAGTGACTCGGGGGGAAGGGAAAGGGAAATCGACAGGGAGTATGATGGTAAATAAAAAGGTAAGCAGCAGGTTGACGTGTGCAGGAGGGTTTAAGTTCAAGGCAGACTATGAAAGAAGCAGAAAGGAAGGATAACTCAGGAGTTATTATTAGAGATGTTGGAAATCATGAGGGTAAGAAAGCTAGCATAAAGGCACTTTACCTGAATGCTCGTAGCATTCGTAACAAGGTTGATGAGTTAACGGCACAAATCATCGCGAATGGATATGATTTGGTAGCCATTACGGAGACATGGTTACAGGTTAAATATCCAGGGGTACCAGACTATTCGGAAGGACAGACAGGAAGGTAAGGGAGGTGGTGTAGCTCTGATATTCAAGGACGACATCAGGGCGGTGCTGAGAGATGATATAGGTTCTATGGAGAATGAGGTTGAATCCATTTGGGTGGAAATTAGAAACTCTAAGAAGAAAAAGTCATTGATAGGCGTAGTCTATAGGCCACCAAATAATAACATCACATTGGGGCGGGCAATAAACAAAGAAATAACTAATGCCTGTAAAAATGGTATGGCAATTATCATGGGGGATTTTAATCTACATTTAGATTGGTCGAACCAGCTCAGTCAGGGTAGCCTTGAGGAGGAGTTCGTTGAGTGTATCCGTGATAGTTTTCTTGAACAGTATGTAATGGAACCGACGAGGGAGCAAGCTATCCGAGATCTAGTCCTGTGTAATGAGACAGGAATAATTAATGACCTCATAGTTAGGGATCCTCTTGGAAGGAGTGATCACAGTATGGTTGAATTTAGAATACAGATGGAGAGTGTGAAGATAAAATCCAATACCAGGGTCCTGCGCTTGAACAAGGGGGACTACAATAGAATGAGGGAGGACTTGGCTAAAGTAGACTGGAAACAAAGATTTTATGGTGGGACTGTTGACGAGCAGTGGAGGACTTTCAAAGCAATTTTTCAAAGTGCTCAGCAAAAGTATATTCCAGTGAAAAGGAAGGACTGGAAAAAAAGGGGTAATCTGCCATGGGTGTCTAAGGAAATAAGGGAGGCTATCAAATTGAAAGAGAAGGCATACAAAGTGGCCAAAAACAGCATGAAACTAGAAGATTGGGAAAACTTTAAAGGTCAACAGAAAGCCACAAAAAGAGCTATAAAGAAAAGTAAGATAGAACATGAGAAAAAACTAGCACAGAATATAAAGACAGATAGCAAAAGTTTCTATAAATATATAAAACGAAAAAGAGTGGCTAAAGTAAACGTTGGTCCTTTAGAGGATGAGAAGGGGAATTTAGTTATGGGATATGATGAAATGGCCGAGGCATTGAACAGGTATTTTGTATCGGTCTTCACAGTGGAGGACATTAATAACATGCCAGTAAGTGACAAAGAGACGAACGTAGGTGAGGACCTGGAAACAATCATTATTATGGAAGAGGTAGTGTTGGGCAAGCTAATGGAGCTAAGGATTGATAAGTCTCCTGGCCCTGATGGAATGCATCCCAGGGTACTAAAAGAGATGGCGGGAGAAATAGCAGGTGCACTGGCGGTAATTTTCCAAAATTCGCTGGACTCTGGGGTAGTCCCAGCAGATTGGAAAACAGCAGATGTGATGCCACTGTTTAAAAAGGGAGGTAGACAAAAGATGGGGAATTATAGACCGGTTAGCTTAACCTCTGTAGTGGGGAAGATGCTTGAGTCTATTATCAAGGAAGAAATAGCAGGGCATCTCGATAGAAATTGTCCCGTTGGGCAGACGCAGCATGGGTTCATGAAGGGCAGGTCATGCTTGACAAATCTTTTGGAATTCTATGATGACATTACAAGCAAGGTGGACAATGGGGACCCAGTGGATGTGGTGTACCTAGATTTCCAAAAGGCCTTCGACAAGGTGCCGCACAAGAGGCTGCTGCATAAGATAAGGATGCATGGCGTTAGGGGTAAAGTATTAGCATGGATAGAGGATTGGTTGACTAACAGGAAGCAGAGAGTGGGGATAAATGAGTGCTATTCTGGTTGGCAATCAGTCACTAGTGGTGTGCCTCAGGATTTCGGTGTTGGGACCGCAATTATTTACAATTTATATAGATGATTTGGAGTTGGGGACCACGTGTAGGGTGTCAAAATTTTGCAGATGACACTAAGATGAGTGGCAGAGCAAAGTATGCAGATGACTGTGAAACTTTGCAGAGGAACATAGATACATTGAGTAAGTGGGCAAAGGTCTGGAAGATGGAATACAATGTTAATAAATGTGAAGTCATTCATTTCGGTAGGAGTAACA